>NC_054710.1:44226048-44353974 GCF_016097555.1 Gigantopelta aegis
TGAATTTGTTGAAAATACTGCCTGATACTCAATAAGAAGTTCTGCAAAACCTTCACTCACAGCAGAGAAATGTAGATCTTAATAATAATAATTAACCAAACAAAATTAATTCATGACTTACTTGCAGCATTAACATAGCAAACGTTGCAAGTCTAATGCAATGTCCCGTCTCATATCATTACAGAATTACAAACATGTACTTGCATTGATAGATGGTTGCAGCAAGACCTTCAGCTAGAAGAAAGAACTCAAGAACCACTTCTCTGCAGCACCACACCAAAGACTCCGGGTTGTATGCATCTTCTGTCCAAACACCAATATATTTGTCAGAGTCATGGACTGGAAAATACACTGCTAAGAACACCATCAGCACGATGTCGTGATACTGGGCCCAGGATGCCTATCAGAGGGAAATGCTTCATGGTTGGCACTTAACCCTGATGTTTACAGAAAAGTGGTTACAGCACCTTCCTGGTCGAGTGAACTCTCCAGAAAAACAAGGGCCGCAGTGTTGGTATGGGCAACCAGGCAAGGAAACCAAATCAAGAGTGAGGAGGAATGGATTGGAGGTTGGCAGCTAATGAAAGGTGAAGAAGAACCAGCATATGCTATGGAAGAGGATTCAATTTCGATTTGTGCCGGATCAGAATGGGTAACACTTGATAGAGATATCCTGGCAGAATCAGTTGAGGAGTATGATCCCGTCCGCCTAGAATTTTGGCAACAAGATGACATGGAGTTAGTGGATATCCACATCTACAGTGATGGAGCCAGTGCTTTATTTAAGTCCTCGAAAGAAATACACTACAAAGCAAAGATTGGATCCAGAGCGGTCGTTGGTCGAAACTTGGACATTCTTAAATGTAAACGGTAAATTCTTGTTCAATTTCGTGAAAATCAGGGAACTCTTTTGGATGGTGACGATTTTGCAACTTGGGGGAAGACACTAGCCAAGATGATCGGTTTAGAAAAACATCACATCACGTCAATCCGAAAGTGGGTATGTACTAACCTGCCGATTTTCTGTTCACCAACAGCAAAGAAACTGTGCACTTCTAGTGAGAGGTATCAGCTGACTTCTAAGACAGGCCAAACATCCGACAAACAGTTGAAAACCACAACCTCTGAGCAAACATCTCTCATGAAAAAATGCAAAAATAATTTTATCAAGTGGCCGTATGTCTCTCATGCCTCGAGCATGACTAAATTGGGATGATCAGCAAGTTGATCTAACGGCCGGTTACATCACCATCAAGTGGCCACCCTCTGGATGAAAGCAACTAACGGCTGATCAAAAGCTTCTACAGTGGGAATATACATCTATGCTCTTAGAGGAGGAGATCAACTCTCACCACATGCCTCTTCATCACCAGGCAGATCCTCCTCGATAAGTGGAACGTGTTGGCTCTTCCGAGAACACCCAATCTGAATCAAGCAGGTAACGATGATGAAGATTTGTCTGTCAGGAAAGCGAGGCTCTACAACTATAAAGCCATGGTGTTGGTAGCACTGGGGAATAATCCAAGTCCATCTAATACTCAGTTTGTGCAACTCTTTCTTGAAGTGTTTAGAAGAATTTATAATATTATAATTATTATATGGGCTATTTTCAAAAAAAGGGTGCAAATAACGGTAAAGGATTTTAAAACAATATAAAATGTTGTTTATCATGTCTTTAATAGTAAGATCTAAAGCAGATATGTTAAGTGGTGCATAATTTCAAGTAGCAAAATATTTTTGTGCTCCTGTTTTCACCCTTAATCGTAAGGCATAATAGTAATTAATTATTTTTACCGTTATGTTTTACCGTTAAATTATTAATAGAAAACAAAATTCATCATGGTAAATATTTTTTATAAATGTATATAGATATTTATAATTGTTACTATTACAGGCATATTTAATATGTAATGTTATTCAACATAGATAACGATAAACACAAAAATTATAACGGTAAAGACCCATAACATGGTATTTGTGCCATCTGCAATATACTTCAGTAATGCAATCATGCAAATGGCTTTTAAAAAATATTTACTGAATGAACAAATACAAATGATGCGTTTCTCATTCTTAAACTAACGGTACAGACAGACAATAAACAGGTTTCTTTAACAATTAAAAATAACTAACTAGTATTCATGTACTCAACATGTTGATCTAAGCTTGACCTGGATGTGACAGTGATATTTGGTAGATAATTTTCAAACTAATCTTTATTTTGGGTAATTTTTATAGATAATATAATGGTGTCACAAGTCAAGTGTATTTTGTAAATTATTATTATTATTTTTTGTATTGAGCTACATTGTCACTGTTCACTTTGTCAGTATGTTTTATGTAGCTGAGGCAATGTAGCATTAGAAGTCAGAAATAGCTTGGTGTATAATTATTGACAGCCTTGTGCGTTACTATTAATGCAATAGAACAATAGAGCTGTAGCTTGGCTTGTAGTTGTTGAGAATGACTGTAGAGTGTGGGTATGAAATACTGTGTGGTGCATGCTTTGGGAGCTTGGGTGTGAGTAGTTTTGGTGAATAATAGCAGTGTGGTGTAGTGTACTGGTCACTGGTAAAACATTCTTTGGTAGAGACGTTTGGAAAAATATATTGGAACGAGATATGTGGGTGTACATTAAAAGCTGGTATAAGAGCGTGAGTAGAATCATGTGTATATGTTTTACATTAAGCTTAAATGTGTGGTATGAGATAAATGTTGGTTTGTGGATCTTTATGTATTTAAACATTGTATGCATATTATGAGTTTGTGTAAACGAAGAAAGTAATGGACTATTAACTGAATGTATTAATAACTGAACTAGTTTATGAGCGTGTAATACATGTATGTATGTATGTGAACTAGTACCGGGTATGTGGTTAAATATGGATCTGGTACAATGTGGTGATTTCAATAATCTTTTGTTGTAGTTTTTATGCTACGTGAGATGTGCCCCAGGTGCGGTGGAAGTTATAACAAGAGGTGCGTCACGGGGTCAGGGCTGTCTTTTGTGATGTTGAGGGGTCTCTTAGTTCGTAAGAGATCATGCAATGGAAAACTGGATGGAGAGCTGAGAGAGGTGGTGAATTCGGTGTTTGGTGTATCTAAGTAGATACTAGGTGCTCCGTGGACGGAGAAGTGGTTACTTGTGTAATAACATGACTTTGCAACTTGTGTGATTCATTGATAGTTTGTTGATGGACTATTATGCAATATTATGTGACGACATAATATTGTAAACTATTGTTGTGAATTTGGTGTGAATGGGATGCGGGAATGAATGATTGTGTTAAATATGAAATCGATGGGTGTTATGAAAGGGTATGGTGTGTTATATTTGTGAATATTTATGAGATTATTGTAAATTAAAATTATTGTTTATATCCTGAATTATGTTGTTCTTCATAGTTGCTAGTACGTGACAAATGGTAAAGACAATAAAATGAAAAATAAATGGTGCAACTTTAAGTTGTATGCAGTGTACATGTAGTTTTATTTTAATATTTTAAATTGAAATTTAGGAAACATATTTGTGAGTAGTTTACTTACATTTAGCAGTTTAAAGGGAGTTTTGCGATTCCATAACGATAGCATGTGCTTTTGTAAACAATGACGGAGTGGACATTTTGAGTATATAATTTTAACCACAAGCTTTTCTAATGGATTTACATGGCCAGTGCATCAAGTGATGATTTTTTTGTATGTGCATACACATGTATGTACCTGTCTATTTATATTACGTGCTGTTTTGTGGAAAATATTGGAGATGCAATGTCTTTACCGTTATCTGCCCATTTTGGTGAAAATAATATTATATATGTGTAATTTAACGGTATAAACTTTTATTTAAAAAAAATATATATATATAGTAGCCGAAGTATGGCAAAATAAATACAAGTATAGAGAATGTCCAAGCAACTCTCAAATTAGATTAAATAAAAAAATGAAGACCACACACATTTGATGGTAAAAGGAGTATAATCTTTAATCAAGAAGTAGAAGTCGGGAGCATACACATTCTAAAAATATCGGGCCAGACTATTCAAGCAATAGGCGAACTTGTTGGTCTATTTCAACATTAAAAAAAAAGGGGGAAAAGTGCAGTAATAAACTCAGGATTATATACTAGTATAAACAGATTTTATGGCTATACCATCACGGTTTTTTCTTCGTCTTGAAACGAATTTTATATACAATTTTATATTGAAATTAGTTTCCGGCATACTACATAATTCACCCGAATCATTTTGTATACCCTCGGCATAATCCCGAATGTTTTCAAATTCTATTCAATTCACTGGCATGATTTTGCAAGTAAGGTTTTGATTGGTCGAATGAAAGGTCAATTGGACATGAGCTCCAACGGGCTGCTGTTAGATCCACATGTAATAGTGGAGCTAATTTTAATTAGATTGACTTTAAGGCAGGGCTCTACTTTGCGAGTAAAATACGCTCGCATTTGCGAGTAACTTTTGTTCACAGACGACTGTTCGTTAAAACGTAGTAGCCTACTGGCGAGCTCAAAATATTGAGCCTAGTAAGCATAAACAAGTTGATCATGCCTATGAAATGATCAGTTATTAGTATCTTAGTAATTAGTATAACAGGATTTCGAAACAAAGCATATTTACTTCTTATATTACTTAGCCAAACTCCAGTTAAGATAGACTGAATTCATTATAAATGCATTTATTTTTAGACTTTTTTGCTTCATCTGAGCATGCGCTGTATGATATTGTGTACAGGAAGTTTAGCCGACGACAGGGTAGAGTGATCGTGAATTGGACAGCTAATGTCTGTTTGTATCTTTGGAGCATTAAACAATTACTATACAATACCTAGTAATCCTCAGATTTCATGTTGTGAGTTTTATTTTAAATAAGCGCTTTATTAGCACATATATGGAGCATACTGTGTTTCGGAATTATCAAACACTGTAAAAAAAAAAGAGAAAAAAAGAAGAAAAAAAAGAGGGTAAAACAATTGGAGCAACAGCATCAGTATTCACACACTGACTATAGTCCTTCCCACAGGGAATGTTATATTATAATATGGAATTTACTACAAATTATTTATTTTTGAAACGATTGTTTTCTAAATTGCACAGAATCATATATTTGACTTTTCTTCTTACGTCAAACCAAACTGAAATTATTTACAAAAAACAACACAAATATTGGAGCAACAGCATTAGTATTTATAACCAGTATATTTCCATACTCCTATATTCTGTCCCATCCTAAAAAAATGGGGGTAAATAATTTGGTAAATAATTTCAGTTTGGTTTGTCATAAGAAGAAATCTTTTGGAAATAACAAACAAACAGCTCTGAAATAAATAACTTGTAGTAAATTCCGTAGTATGAAAAAAGGCGTTCCCTGTGCGAAGGATTATAACAGTAAATGGACAGTAGGCCTACATAAACTAGATGTTCTCAAAGTATTTTGAACATTTGCAGTAGGGTAAACAATCTTTCTTCCAAAAGCGCTATATAGCGGTTGATAAACGTATGTATATGTTCATAACTTTAGAGTTGAATAGCCTACTGGGTCTGCTGGTCAATTATTGCATACTGCTCATTGCTGCACTCAAATTATGCTCTAACCAGAGTATAATGAATTAACAAAACTTGGATTTATTTATTTATTTTTGAAGTGGTCGAATACTGTGGGCATTAATTTTGCCATACATTTATTTCATAAAATTATATATTAGGTAAACTGGCGAGTGGACGAAGAGATTTGGCAAGTGAATATATGTCATTTACTAGCCAGGAGTAAGTGGAATGAAACTTCTACATTGAGTCCTGCATGTGAGGGATTATTTTGTACAATTAATACGTGGTGTTTTACATAAAGTTACTCATGGACACGAGTGCCAAAAAGTGTGTGTGTGGGGGGGGGGGGGGGGGGGTGTGTGGGGGGGGGTGGGGGGGGGGGGGGGGGGGGGGGGGGGCACACTTATATTTACACACTTTTACTATTATAAAGCAAAATATCTGAAAAGTGTGGGGGCGGGGAGGGGGAGGGGGGGTTTGTGGGATGCAAATTGACGTTATTCGAATATCGACGTCATTCAAATAATAAAAAAATTACCCCGCCAATCTGAACGTGCCAATATTACACTAGTTAGATATTGAGTAATTGTTATGACATGAGTACTATCTTACACTGGTGTGTAATATATATATATATATATATATATATATATATATATATAGATATATGTATGTATGTATGTATGTATGTATGTATATATGTATGTATGTCTGTATGTATGTCTGTATATATATATATATATATATATATATATATATATATATATATATATATATATATATATATATATATTCAAATGAAGCTTGTTATCGGTGTGCCGTTAGATTGCTCTATACTGTTACAGTAGAGCGGTTACACATATAATAATAACTTGGGGATATATTACACATTGACTTCCATGGTTTATTTACATACAATACTGTTTCGTACAGGTCGCGATGTTTGTGCGAACCTGCACTCATCAGTGCATAAACCAGAGTGATTTGTATAGAACATTAATTACAGCAACGTGTCCCTTCTAATCATGTTAAATTACCCAAGAGGTATTTGTCTTTATGTCTACATTTGCTGACCAGTTCGTTTCGCTTATTCAAGGACGCCGTTTTAGGATTGCAAATAATAAAGTACTTCTCGCAAATACAAAGGCAGCAACGCTTCGACGTGTGGAGCACGGCATAGAATTTTCCAACTGATTGCGTACTCAAGATTGTTCTCTTTCAAGTGCCATATATGTTTACTGAGTTCTGTATCGTTGCGCTTCCCGCTGTGATTAAAAGAGGCCTTGTGGTTAGAATACCTCGCCTTGAAATCGGTCGCCGTTAACCCTACATAGGTCTCTATTTTATCCCCACAGGTCACTATGGCTTGGTACACAATGCTCTTAGTGAGGCATTCGCCTCGAAGTGGGCACACTGTGTTTTTAGGGCAGCTGCACTTTTATTCTCTGTTTCGGTCTTTCTGTGGTTTCCCAGTTTCCTTTTGTTGTCGCTGTCAATAATTCGCGCCACATTAGGCATGCAGCTATATGACAGCTTGACTGTATTTCTGTTAAAGATCTTATGCATTTTATTGGATGGGGGGAAACACTTGACGATAATTTTTAGGAACTCTTTATCCACATTGGTCTTCACATTTCGGTCATAGGGTGAATTGTACCATATAATGTTTCGATTTCGGTTCCTCTTCACTGCTCTAGGTTGGTCTTGTACGTAGTGTAGCTTATAACTGTGTCCGCTTTCATTCAACGCTTTCTGGTATACGGGGGCGGTATTATTGAATTCGATCTCATTCGAAGATATTTCCGATAAGCGTTTATTGATACCCTCCGGGATGTTTTTTAGAACGGTGGGTGGATGGTTGGAATCAGTGTTTACATACTGCAAGGTGTTATTAGGTTTCATATATGGCCTGTATTGTCAGGCATGACAATGACACTTGATGAAATCAGCGAAAAGCTTTGTGAACTGTGCGCAAAGCGGACAGTACACGGCCAAAGAAACGACCTAAATGGCTTTCAAATCCGCGAATCCACGGAAGATTGTCATGGCCGTATTGTTCAAATCAAGTGTTACGTCTAAACAGTTGATTACTTTCTTGTTGACTTCGATAGTAATGCTCAACTCGTTTTCCTTTAAGATGTTACAGATATCTTGTTTTATCCTTTCCATTTTTCTCGGTGGTTCTTAAGAAAAAAAAACCGTCCGTGGATGAGTAAAAACATTTTAAAAAATAGCCGACGATGTGAACTGATGCAAAGAAACATTTCAAATTTACTTCCCAGAATGCAGGAAAATGCATTTCCTGCATTCTAGATTTAAAACATTTTCGGGGGGAGGGCATATAATATAATATATATTACACACCAGTGTAAGATAGTACTCATGTCATAACAATTACTCAATATCTAACTAGTGTAATATTGGCACGTTCAGATTGGCGGGGTATATATATATATATGGGTGTGTGTGTGGGGGGGGGGGGGGGGGGGGTGTATAAAATTGTCAATCGGTCCCATATGACGTCATCACTAGGCTACCCCGGGGCGGGAGGCGGGAGTGGAGGAAAAAAATGAGCAGCAGCGTTTTCTAGTGCAGGGCACTCATTAAGCCAATACTTTCCTTAATGTGCACGGCAAATTTAAAATGGCGGACACACATTTTATGTTGTTGGAAGATTGATTTTATTCATACTTCAATCGGGATTTAGTTAGTATGGTAGGTTATATATTTTTGGTGTGTGTGTCCATTCGTTGGACTATTTCGGTTGAGAAACAGTTGAAACAAGTTGTGAATACCGGCTTTTGACTTTTTCATCCTCAACAAACCCCCCCCCCCATACCCCCCCCCCCCCCCCCCCCCCCCCCCCCCCACCCCGGTTCCTACTGCCTTGTGAATACAAAACTTCACATACGTTGTTTCCGCTTCTTATTTATTCGCCAAACACTAAATAGAATTTTCGGCGATCTCGCCCATATCTCGACCGGTGGCGAGATTGTCGTACTTCCTTTACGACTTCGTTAACCAACACAGTGCAGTCCGCCATCTTAGTTTTGCTAAACGCACTTGGGATATTGATTCTTTAAAAATTAACTACATTCTAGTAGTAAACTACGATTACCCGTTTTATGTTATTGGTGACTTAATTTTAATGGATTTATTCGACTCGATATTTACAATGTCTACCTTTCCGTTTTAAGAATTGCTGGAAAAATTCCAATGCAAAATTGCTATTGACATGTTTTTGTTTTAACATTACTAATGCAATTAAATGTTTTTGAAGAAAATGTTGTGATTAAAAAAAATTGTACCTTTTATGAAATATGAATTTCAAGTGAAATTGCGGTAAGATAGATTTATGCTATATTTATTGTGTACGAAGCCAAAACAAGGTGCGGAAATTGACTGATCTTAATAGTAATTTAGTTGTAAAAATGCTATATTGGTCAGAAATATCTTGTAATAAAGAAGCCGCGGTAGTGAACTAACCTAAACAAACATCAATGTTCAACAGAAGCGCCAAAAGAATCATTTTCCTGGCATATGAGACTGTCAACAACTTCCAGTTTGACGCCATCTTCAGGAATGTAATACAGTGGCTGCGTTCAGCGACAGCGAGCGACGCTAACGTTCGCAAACTATTATACTGGTCCCCGATCTGGGCTCCGTTCCACGAAGCGATCTTAGTGCTTCGATCACCTTAAGTACATAAGGTAGCTATGCACTTAAGGTGAACTTAGGGTTAAGATCGCTTCGAGGAACAGGGTCCTGGTCATTTGGTTTTTAAATAGGATAGAACATAGTGTTTAAACACTACGACGTAGTTTTCACTATTAGAGCCGTTTTTAATAATTCAAGTTACAAATGCTTACATTTTATTATTTAGAATATTCATTTTAATTCGTACGCCTGAAATGGTTCTGGTCATCCAGGTTTTTGTAATACCCCTAAAAGCATTTTTCATAATTATAAAAACACACGTTCGTCTGAGAAGTAATGGCTATTGAAACAAGCTCTAGTTATTTTTAGACGGTATTTCCCCATTTAAACACCACAGACTAGCTTCTCTATGTTACAATCTTATCTAAATGTGTTTACATGAGTCATTCTGCAGTAACGGGAAGATTTCAGGTCCAATTAAAATAAAATTTTGACTACTGTTTGTCTCTATTTTCCTTCGTCAGCTAGGTAGATTAGTATCAGTAGTAAATAATCGTAATGACAGCAGTGATCTATCTAGCCGATTTCAATTAAAAATCGATTAAAATCTGCATGGCGTCCCATCGCAGTGTCACGTACGTCACGGCATGTAGCCTTTCTGGAACTTCCATTTATTTTGTTTCCCATATATGATTTAACCTAATAATGTGAATCCCAGTATATCTGCATTACTTTGTAAAACCAATATTCACATTTTGTTTGATATCTTGGACATAACTGAACAGTGTTCAGACTAAAATATATGCATTTTTAGATTTGCGGGTATTATTGTGTATTTCATCCAGCAAATGTAATTTTTGTCCGAAGACGTTAGCCTGAGGTCAAAAATGAGACATTTTCTGTCATCAAATAAACAATAACGCTCACAAATCTATATAATTACAAACTTTCCGAATTGATACGATTTACTGTATTCTGATTGGCTGACGTCACTAAAAAAACAAGCGTTATCCTTCCATAAAACTCATAAAAATACGTCATCACGGAAGACCAAGATCGATTGGAACTATTTTTAGCTGGATGGGCGAGAAGCCCAATGACCCAGTTCGGTGATCGTTTTAAAAATAGAACAAGGAAGTGACCTGTTTTCTCGATTAAAAAAATAAGGGAAACCTCCAAAGCATCCAATAGTATGTATACATGTATTCCTACGCTTATTTACAAAACATGGTTGGCGGTAAGAACGAAAGAAATTATTTTTGAGTGTTTTATACCATTTGTGACTTTCATACATCGATAAATTCCTAAAAAATTAGAAACAATTCTTATATAAAAAACCAACAAACTAATAATTAAAAAAAACCCCGTCCAAATGGAGTCCAGTGTAAACTGAATCGTTTTTCTACGGATTTAACTGTATATTTGGTATTTCTTGAAAACAAATACATGTCTAGAATCCAGCTGTAGACCCTTAAAGCCGCACACACCCTAGTTCCATCCAGCGAAAATAAATTATAATTTGGTTAATCTACAAACCTGTAACACACTTAGATCACGTTTTTATCAAATGGAGTGAAAAAGCAGGTTTTATATCGATAAATACCATGGGAATCCCCATGTCCCAATTGCTTGAAATAATTTTGAAAGTTAGTATTCTGATGTCACCGGTAGAAGCACAACAATGCCTACGTCACGACACATTTCACAGACTTGGGGTGCGTTCGTTTCACCTCTCCTGGACATGATCCAACTGTTCTGTCCTGGTTGTATCCCCTCTCCTGATATCGTAAGACTTATCAAAATTATTGGTTTTAAGTGTTTGTAACGTTTTGTATTGAGACACTTACTTGTCTGAACTTTATTGTTACTGAAAATGTTCACGAACTGTGAAGAAAAATCTCACAAATGAACAACAACAAATCGGATGTTGATTGCGCGAACCGTGCACGAGAAAACAAACCGAACCAAAATGATAACGGTCACGTGATATACCAACGTCTGTGACATTAAAAATAGATTGGACCTCGCTTGCTTAACGGTTTTTTCTCGACAACACGTTTTGTGAAAAAAATGCAAAAAAATGCATTTCGTGGTTTTACAAACATCAGGATTACCAAAAAGCACTTCAGGTGAATGGAAATGTGTATTCTAAATAATAAAATGTAAGTAAAGTGCAATTTTATTTGTGAAAAATGGGGTTTAATAGCGAAAAACAACGCCGTAATGGTTAACAAATAAACGTAACTAGGGTGTGTCCCTTTAAACCGTCAACATGACCTGTTCCAATTGCTAATGACGTCACTTTCCATTGACGTCATTAGCTTCCCGGGTGTTATTTTCATTTTATCCTGGAAACAGAATGTGTGTGTGTGTGTGTGTGTGTGTGTGTGTGTGTGTGTGTGTGTGTGTGTGTGTGTGTGACCTAAATCATTGGGTATTCCATCAACTGTGTGATAATAAATTGTTGTTTTGGGAATACATGTCCCGGGATTCTTACTTAATTTGTTCAAAATTAATAGCAGGTATGTTGGACTGAATTATGTTTGATTTATGGAGAGAGGGATGCGTTTTGGAGGAAAATTCGGGGTTGTTGAGGTGGGGGTCTCTCTCTTTCTCTCTCTCTCTCTCTCTCTCTCTCTCTCTCTCTCTCTCTCTCTCTCTCTCTCTCTCTCTCTCTCTCTCTCTCTCTCTCTCTCCTCTCTCTCTCTCTCTCTCTCTCTCTAATGACTGCGGGATGTTGTTCACGGTGCTTACCTGCTTCAATGTTAATATCAGTGCCTATACATGTATCTTTGTTATATGATGGACACCAATTGTTTCATCTACGACCCACACAAAACGTTAAAGTTTGTTTTGTTTAATGACAAGACAAGACAAGACAAGAATTTATTTACACTCGGGCCGTTGCACAACGGCATAGGAGGAATATATACATATACAATTTATAACATTCACGTGACAAGATGGTTGATAATAAACATACAAAAACCAATAAATAAAATTATATAAGAACAATATGTATAACAAAAGCTCTAAAAGCTTTAGATAGATGTACATATTTAAGAATATCGTTATACACAAACCACACGTTGGTGTTCATATAAATATAATCTGGATATACATCATGTGTGGCCAAGTACTTATAAACAAACATGTCATCGTAATAATAATTATATATTTTTGTTTTCTTTGGTTAGGGACGTTTAAAGTCACTAATAATTACATTTATCATATAATATCTTACATTTTCAGTGCAATCAAAGTATGTGATATTTTTCAGATCAGATACTTTAAGAATTTGATAACTTTGCAAATTAGATGTAAATTAGTCGAGGTCTCGACACTAGGTTTATTGACATTTAAGCAAACGTACTTGGGTGTCACTCCATGATTGACGTATGCATTCATAGTCATCAAATAAAAACATTTCAATGGCAATTTGACACTGAAAGCTGTCCAGCGTTCAGAAAGCAAAAAACGTTTGACGTCTTTTCCATTCAAAAATACACCGCGCCACATATTCATTTGAATATCTAGTAATGGCGGACTGGAATTAAAGTTGCGTGTACAGTTTACAAAAACACGTAGTATTAAGTTTGAGCTTATATGATAAAGAGATTATTACCCACGTGTATTTCGGTATCGTCAATATCATATATTAGGAATAAAAATAATGTATTATGCTCGCCAGAGGCTCGCATAATACAATTTAGGGACGGCTCAAGCAAATGCCGTCCCTACTATTAGTAAGCAAATTAGTTCATATAAAGAGAATGGCCGAGTTATGCTTGTTCTGATCTATCAGTTACACTCAGTTAAAAAAAAAAAAAAAAAAAAAAAAAAAAAAAAAAAAAAAAAAAAAAAAAAAAAAAACAAAAAAAACATCAAACAATTTTGTATGTCTGACTTTTGATTCATGAGGCATTGGATATGTCGTCTGGGTGTTACCCAAATATTCCTTTCATTGCTGACTTGCAGAATTACATTGTAGTCCACTTGAGAGTGCTGCAGGCCTAGAATGCTGGTTAAAAGCAAAGGAAAGGAATGTTTGTTTAACAACATCTCAACACATGTTTAACTATTGCTATTTGAAAAGAAAGAGAGATTTAAAAGTATATATCAAAACACGTTAACTACAAATGTATGGTGTCAGACATATAGTTAAGGACGATACACATAATGAAAGAAAACTCTCGCTGTTACTATTTCATGGGCTACATCCCACAGACAGGATAGTACGTACCATTGGCTGTGTTATACCACTTGTGGAGCTACATCCTGTCTCAGCTTGATGGTTGAGTGTTGACCTGAAGGACAACAGGATATAGGATCAATCCCCCTAAATGGCCTGAACACTGAATTTTCCCCCATTCCAACTAGTTTTCTATGACTTTATGTAGAATTCCATCAAAGCACTTCTACCAGACAATTCCAGCAGGCACGTGTGCAGGGGCGGGATTTGGGGGTCCAAACACACTCCTTGAACAAATTGTCCTATTTTTTCAAAATATTTTCTGGGAGTGAATTACTCGGCCCCCTTATAAACTTCCTTCGCTAGTCTAAACCTCCCCCATCCCCTGTAAAATTCCTGGACAGGCGCCGCATAAGGTATAAGAGGAATTTACACCACCAATACCGAGCCGTTTTCCTATCAGGGTTACCGCCAGAGTGTACGGAGGGTAAAATTTACATAGATAATTGTAAGAGAACATCTGTTTAAAATCGGTCACAACACATGAAAGGTAGTGTCCAGTTTGAAAACAGTTTAAGCATAACCACATGGTAGGGGCATTTATAGTGGTTTTCTGGCAGAGGGAGACATTCTTAAATCCATACTCGTGGAAGCCCTCGTCTCAAATGCCTACGTATTCTTATACACATACATAAATACCGTAACTTTCGCATTGAAACTATAACCCTCCACGACATATCAGTAATACATATGAACCATTCTTTGGAGGGTAGTGTCGGGTGAAGGCTGTTGGTTTTGAAAATTGAAAAAACAAAAAACAACCCCAAACCCAACAAAACAACAATTAACAAGTAAAACGTGCAATACTGTTTATTTCAATATATTTTACATATATATCACATTTTTTTTAACAAACTAAGCTTTCAAACCATATTTTATGATATATTCTGAAATACTAATTTTTTTTTTAAAGTTGTCAATATTAAAAAAAATAGCACCATATTTTGTATTTTTATTAGCCCCAACATTGGCAACAATTTAAAGGGACATTCCTGAGTTTCCTGCATTGTAAGATGTTTCCAAGTAATAAAATATTTCTATGATTAAACTTACATATTAAATATATTTTCTTGTTTAGAGAAACACGTTTAATACACAGCCACTAATATATTATGTAGAAAAATATATTTGATATGTAATTACAATCGTTAAAAAGTCTCGGTTAGTCGATAGCATCGTTTAAATTGCAGCAAACTCAGGAATCTCCCTTTAAAAATCTGATCACATCTGCAGAATGAAACTGACATGGTAGTTTCACCTTGTGGTAACAACATTTAGGTCCTAAGATCCAACGCAGGCTATTCGGGCAATATTATGTTTGCACCTTATAATAAATATAACGTGTAAACGACCATACCTTTTGTGGAATGTTGTAATATGGCTTTCTAGTTGGTATTTAAAACCTGTTTTTTTTCAAGATAAATTAAATATTGAGTAAAATTGCATATTTACAGTTTACAATTATTATATACACAATTTAAGTGGCAACTCAATCTTTCGATCTTTGTTGCTGAAACACAAATAAGAGTTATCCCCCTTACACCATAACAGTGCTCTAGAAAAAGACCAAAAAATCTTCTCACTTACAGAATAATGATGAAAAAACAATACTTTGTATTTACCTAGGTATTTTCTAAAGACTAATTCCTAAATTGTCGATGACTATCACGGCTAAATACAGTCAATTTAATTTGAAATAGTTTTACGATAACACACCAAGTGTTCCAAGTACCCAGCCCGAAGCTTTTGAAGGACGAACACGTTTGTTATTAACGTTAGGGTTCCTTTTGCTAAAATTCCAATTCATGCGTAGCGTATGTGTGTGTGTGTATATATGTGTGTGTGTGTGTTTGTGTGTCTGTGTGTGTCATGGGTGCAATGCCCCAATCAAACTGTATTAAATTTTATAAAATTATACCTGTACATACATAGTGTGGGTTGGCCCTCCCCCATCCCCTCCAGTTAAAACTATGCCTACGCCAGTGTCAAATACTTTGAATTCGAGTGTGTCGTTTGATTCTAAAGCCATTATTTAAACAATTTCCTTTGTAGTATTGTGCACTATCTGTATAATTCTGTTTTATTTCATGACACGATACTGGTCAGTCACCAGATATGTGTGTGTGTGTGGGGGGGGGGGGGGGGGGTCGGTTTCCACACGCACATTCACTTTAGTAATTGCTCAATTACGTTACTAAAACATTATGTACATCAAATAGCTGATGTATTAATAAATCGATGTTCTCTAGTGGTGTTGTTAAACAAAACACACTTTTTAAAGGTTACGCTGTCTGCAGTTTATTCAGTGGGCTGGAGCAAATACATTCTTATTAACGAAATAATAAAAGCATGATTTTAAAAACCCAAAGCTGCTTAAAACACGCTACAACGGCTCTTAAGAAGGATCTATATTCCATTTTGTGTGAGGGATGATCCCCTTTCCATCCGTTGATTACGCCCTCCACACGAATTCCGCCTAATTCAAAGTCGATCCCCTTACTTAATATGCTGGATACAGGCATGCAATATTAAATTCACTGCAATTTATGCCGAATCATTAGCTTCGAATTGTTGTTTATGTGAAAGCAAAAAATATTGAAATATAGAGTTACCACTTTTTCCTCCAATGTCGCAATGTCGCAATGACAAAAAAACACTTTTGGTCGCAATGACAAAAAACCCTAAAACAAAAAAAGCAAAACAAAAAACCCCTGAACTACCCGCCCCTCCCCCCAAAACAACCCACCAACAACAAACGCAAAAGGTCATAACCAGATACAGAATTTAATTCTGCCAATGAACAAGAATTTAATTAAGAAAAATAAACAAACAAAACAAAAACCCATCCAGAAATCTGATTAGCTCTATCTCTGTCATGTTTATACGTAGGATCAGAGCTAGAGCTAACTCTATGTATGATCATCTAATCAGGTTCCTTATAGCATTAAAGTAACATGTTAGCGATTAGTTCAAAGCCTACAAGAAGAAACCCGACATCTCGGATCCTATCCCGGTGTTCAGGGTAGTGGTGTCCGATTAAAAAAAACAAAAACAAACACCGCTAACATCAGAAGCATGTGAGTTTAATGTTATATGTGAACGCTAAGGTAACAAAGCTAAAGGTCTAACTAGTATATATATTTATCTTATAATATCTTACATTTTCAGTGCAAGCAAAGTATGTGATATTTTTCTGATCACATACTTTAAGAATTTGATAACTTTGCAAATTAGATGTAAATTAGTCGAGGTCTCGGCACTAGGTTTATTGACATTTAAGCAAAGGTACTTGGGTGGCACTCCATAATTGATGTATGCATTCATAGTCATCAAATAAAAACATTTGACACATTAAAAGCTGTCCAGCGTTCAGAAAACAAAAAACGTTAGGCATAACATTATTTTGATGTAAGGACATCCAAAATGACGTCATTTTCATTCAAAAATACACCACGCCACATATTCTTACGTCATTTGAATATCTAGTAATGGCGGACTGGAATTAAAGTTGCGTGTACAGTTTACAAAAACACGTTGTATTAAGCTTCAGCTTATATGATAAAGAGATTATTACCCTCGTGTATTTCGGTATCGTCAATATCATATATTAGGAATAAAAATAATGTATTATGCTCGCCAGTGGCTCGCATAATACAATTGTTATTCCTAATATATGATATTGACGATACCGAAAAACATATCTGTAGTGCAGGGGTTCCGAACCACTCCCCACCTCACAGTGGCTCAACATTGAAAACAAGGGCCCAGATTTTTGAAGCTATCTTAGCGCTACGAGATCGTAAAGCAGTCGTAGTCCATGATATGCACCGTTGTGAAGTCATATTCATAAGCGTACGAGACACGAGCGGGGGGGGGGGGGGGGGGGACAGTCCCTCCAGTTTTGGAGCAAATCCTTAAAATCGGGAAAAACAATAGAGATATTAGGGCAAAATCAGCTGGACTGAAACAATTCCACCATGTATTTGAATAATTCTATCCATAATATTGGTTGTAATCCAGATACAAATGAAACAGTGATTCGTTTACAGCCGTATATAACTGTTTAGCGTTAATGCTAATATGAATAATTGCTGTTAGACACACACAAAAAAAGCGTCGGTCTCTGGTCAGACCAAAGTTCCAGAATTGCAACTTTTTTTTTTTTTTTTTTTTTTTAAAGCATGGATTGCATTGAGAAGGTTGGTATATTTAGAGTTTTTTATGACCTCCTCATCTGCCTTGATCCATCCTCAATGGCCATGTGCCACCTCCTTTGCCTTGGTACCCTAAATATTTTCAATATAGCCAGGGCACTTTTTATGACTTCGAAAATGATGGGAAATGTTTTAAAAACAAGCCATGCTACAGGACCTGTTTTAGAGAGAAATTAAAGACGGCTAATGTTCCAAGCCAGCATATAGACCTTGCTTTAATGGACTATTTTAATAGTTTTAAGAGAAAGCAATCCAGGTTTTATTTGCTAGCTGCGATCAGTTGGCCTTTTTGTAAATGACGAGCAAAGCTTTAGTTACCACAGGAAATAATAATAATAATAATAATAATAATAAAGACGTTGACGAGTGAGGTTTTGTCCATGTCCAGATTCGGGAATTTTGGTTTAATTCGTGCAAACATCTGCCACACCCACTCCCCCATACAAAAATGGGAGTACGTTTATGGTCATAGCTTACGACGGTTTTACTACATTGTATCGCTAAGACAGCTTCGGAAATCTATAGCCTGGGTTCGAACCATTTTGAGCATGTTTTAAATTCCATGGCTTTCCAGGCCTGAGGAGATTAGTTATCAAGTTCACGACTTTCAGTGACTGTACGAACCGTGAAAGTCCATCACATGAATGATTACATACATTACTACAAGACCATAATTTGTTTCTACTATAATGACCAGATAAAAACAAGATGACTATCAGTCCACATAGTTAATTCTCAAATGTGTCATTTGTAGATGATAATTCATTCATTTGTACGGACCACCTTAAAATATCCTAAGAGACCTGTCAGTCTAGAGAGCTCTACTAGCTAAGTCTCCAATGTGTCACTAGTAGATGATAACTCATTAATTGTACGAATCATTATTAGTTAGTGATGTTCCAGTCATTGGCGGATCCACTGGGAGTCACATGACCAACATCGTCCACCCATTTGTACTACCCTTTTTAATAACTTAAAAAAGCAAATTCGTCATGCACAAAATACAACACTAAATTACCCTCAAAGCATATTTTATTTTGTTTAATCTCTGAATAGCATATCCGAAAACCACCGGGTAGATTTCGCCCCCTTTGTGAGCTGGGCTCATTTGCTTTTGAGAAACTCAAACATGCCCTTTTTAGAATGTTGTGATGTTCTATTTACAAGATCACCATTCCACCCCTGCTACTGCTAATGCTCGACTATAGTTGACAATTAATCAGTTGGGCTCCACTAATGTGAAGATGGTCGATTACACACACATACACACACACACACACACACTCTCTCTCTCTCTCTCTCTCTGTCTCACACACACACATACGCACGCACGTACACACACACACACGTGCGTAACTATTTATGTGTTCATATAAATAATATAATAATTACACAGAACGCGTGATCTGTGTAGGTGTTGAAATAATACAGGTTTTTGAGTCTATCCCTTAAAATAGTAGTGTTAATCACTTATGGTTCCTAACTAGGCCCCAACTTAACTTATCATGGTCACCAGTTGGCATCTGATTCTCTATAATATTATGTTAATCACCTATGGTTCCTATCTAGGCCTCGGCTTAACGCATCATGGTCACCAGTTGGTACCCGATTCTCTATACTAGTATTTGAACCCCTGCTATGTTTTAAAGACATTGTTTATTTCAATGTTGGAATAAAGAGTAATTTAAACAAACACTGAATACATTTGTTAGTGTATTGATCACCAGAGAACTAGAAGAAAAACAACTTGAAATATTATGTGCTGTACTTGATCTTCAAAAATGTACTCCCTCAGTTAGGCAAATGGATTACGTGGGTAGTACAACAATGGTTACTAGCATTTATCGGTCAAATGGTTGGTGGATCCATAAATACGAAAATCACTAGTGATGGATAACTGTACTCGTCATAAAACGTGTACTCAATTAATCGGTCAAATGGTTCATGGACTCCATTAAAATGACTTCACAATTGATTAATCCATCGGTCCGAAAGAAGGATTGTCATTTGTCATGTTGGCCCTTTTCATCTTCAGCCTCTTGAGTTTTGTTTTCAGTTTGCTCTTCCTTAGATTTCGGTTGCTGCTTCATTCTGTTAAGATTAAAGTATTAGTTCATTAGACAGCGATTACTGAATAGTAAAATGTTTATTTCATTGTTCTTCTGTGAATCTGAACGACAAAACCGTATTCCCATATCAAAATCGTACCTCTGCACAAGACAGTCTAACGCATGTTAGACAAAGTCACACTTATGAGATACGTAACAGGATGATTCATCCCTCTTGCACCGCCTGTTAGAGGACTGCCACTCACAAGGCTCTTAGAAAACCCAAACGTGCACAAGATAGACCATGACAGTAGATTTTGTTTCTTTACACAACCCTTAAGTAATATTACCCTGTACCAAAACCTCTGTACAATAATTATATAATTAATGTTTTGGATTTGTTTTGTTTTCTAAACGTTTTTCGTTTTGTGTTTATGAGTAAATATAATTGAAAACGTGTTAAAACCTTATTATTGTATTATATCTCCTTCCACAATGTAAATTTAAAAGGCTATCATCAACAATATTGAAGAGATTGGATTACCTCTTGTAACAGAACCAAGATACTGCAATAGCGACGACCAATAGAACAGCAACTGCTACTATTATGATAATGGTCGATTCTGAAACCTGACTCTCTGGAGCGGGAACTGGAGAAGATTTCAAAAAGAAACACAAACAATACTTACCAATTACTGACCGTCACTGAGGGCAATATAAGGTTTATGGACCGAAGAAATTGATGTCGATCGAAGCAAAAAGTTAATATCAATTTTTGTGGTACATAAAACCTGATATTGCCCTCAATGACGGTTAATACATTTTTATTACATAATGACATCTCAAAATCCTACCGCACACGAGAGCTATTGATCAGCTGAGCAAAACAAAAATTTACATGAGACTTTTTGTGTGTGTTGCTCCTCTCATGTGGGTGCGAGGTTTTCGTGTCTCGTGGTTGTGAGGACAATATCTATTGTGCAGCAAATATCTCACTGTGTGCGGCTACGTGAGCTCTCAGCCGAGCTTAATTTACCAACTAACCAATGGAAACACGAACATTGCGTCAGAGTGACGCCATTGAGACTGTCGTAAGCAAACTAGCTCGGCACTTGGCCCATCGTGTCCTATGATCCATAATAACTTTTTGCTCGGGTAGCAGTATACAGTTAGCTCCCTTAAAATGAGTACTCTTTACAATTATGACCCTTTTTATAAAGAAATTAAGACTAATTTTTAAACCATAGGTAGACATTTAGGATGCCATGGGCTGGTATGCATAAATCTCAGCTGAAGATTCACAAGTAACTGTGGTCTGCTACCTTAAACGTACCACCTGAGATTACAAATATTGTTTTTATTATTAAAATATATGATGCAAATACATGTATGCCAGTATGTGTATGCCTTTTATTCCATTGCCGAAAAAGTCTGCGTTCCACCTAAAATTCAAAGCTAGGCATCTGGCTACCATGGCTACCTTAAGGTAGTTGTATACAGTTAGCTCCTTTATGTGCCCGGGTGCGCAAAGGGTTTCCTTGTTCGTTTCGAAGAGATCCATGTTTGAAGGCTAATTATTTCACCAGCAGTACAAATGGTTTATCTTCAATGAGGCTCGGTATTCATACACCGGGTTTTCCGTGTGACAAAAGTGGGGAGCGATCATTGTGGGTAATTTTCAAAGAAACTGAAAAATTTAATAGCTAAACCTTTATTCAAATGAGGGTTTTTCTAAGGTTTAGGAGCAAAGTTTTTATAAATATATGTGTTATATCCGCCAACTCCTGCTTTGGTGTGGTTCGTATGGGTGTGGACATTGTCAAAATGCACCCAAAACCATGCAGTTTGGACACATTATGATGAAAGTAACATAAATATTTAATTACTAATATTTTAAATAAGTCGGATTAGTCCTCTTTATAATGATGACCCTTTTTGTAATTTGCTTTAGACTAAAAATACCAATATCTTTCTTTATTTTTAATCCATAGGTGGGCATAGGTTTTAGGATGTCATAGGCTAGTATGCGTAAATCTCAGCTGAAAATTCACAACTAACTGGTCTGCTACTTAGGTGTTTAGACATTTTTTTCTGAATATATTTTTATTTCATTTTTTTTTTAAATGCAACAACACCTACATACAGTTAACAATAAAACGACACTATGTACCACTTCCGATGTATATGGTTAATGGGAGAAATCTCTTAAAGGTACAGTACCACTTTTGTATCTCTAGTGATTTTCACTGCTATTTTTAGCTTCACCTGTGTCATTTACTGAATCCATTGGACAAACTTTTATTATTTCATGAAGAAATGGTTAGTGCCATTGTATCCCTAAAGGAATACATTTTTTTTTTTAAACCCAAAACAGCACTTTTGTTGGGAAAAAAGTTGTAATTGGAGTTGTTGTTTTTTCAATATAGAATTTACAGCAAAAATAATAAAAATATTAAAACTAAAAAACCCAATTGATTTGGTTTGATATGTCTTAATATCTCTCCACCAAAGTTGGGTTTAATGACACCACTTCAAGTTGAAGTTCATTTTGTTTAACAAAACCGTTAGAACACATGCATTTACTGATGAAACAAGTTTGTGCGGCTATGACATTTTAATGAAATTTGGTCTGGCAATAAGAAAACTTTGCAAAACTAAAACAGAACAGTCTGTAGAATAATCATGTTCCAGGCTTGTAGATCTATTAATTTTTTTATATAAAAAATACTACTCAGCAGGATTAGTAACTATAAAAATACATTAACCTACAAATTTTATCACCAGTCCGAGATTCTTGGTTTCCATATATAAAATAAACTATTTGTCAGCATAATTTTGTTTTTGCAACTAAAACAAAAAAGTAGTGGAAAAGAAAACCCACACCAATAACAAACAAACAAACAAACAAAACAAAAATACAACAACGTAGTTCAAACAAATTCTTTCGGAATACCTCGACCGAAGTGTCAGTATGAATAAAATGGCCGAGTTGTTCCAAAAGGTCAACATCGGAAGTCCTGGAGTAATGTTACACAATACGATAAGAATGGCTGACATTGTTATTATTAACACGAAACAATGGTCGCCAGCAGGCCAGATGAAGAAGCATCTTACTGGCCCCTCTCAAATAGCAATCCAATTATCATATTGAAATTTAACTGCACAGCCAAAATAAAAACTAGAATGTTTTTCTTAATAACCATGTAGTGCGTTTCCCCAAAAAGGAAACCGATGAATTGGCATGTAATAAAGTTAAAATTCATATAGAAACATGTTGTTAAGTTTTAAACCCATACCAGCTCAAAAAAAAAAAATCCTGTATAAATAAAAATGTTTCTTTACAAATTACCATTAAATTATACAGATTAAAGGGACATTCCTGAGTTTGCTGCATTGTAAGATGTTTCCGAATAATAAAATATTTCTGCGATTAAACTTACATATTAAATATATTTTCTTGTTTAGAATATCAGGGTCTGTATATTCAATGAGTTTCATGTCGTCTTAATATTTGTAAGAAGCCCAAACTGGATTTTGTTTTAGGAAATAAAATGAAATATTTTATGCAGAAAAATATATCAGATATATAATTACAATCGTTAAAAAGTGTATGTTAGTCGATAACATCTTAAAAATTGCAGCAAACCCAGGAATGTCCCTTTAAGACGCTAGATGCCAATACATCGGTTCCCTTTTGACGCAAATGGACAATAACTGAAACATTAATATTTTCTGCCTCAGAAAAATGTAATAATGCGTGCGTGTGTGTTTAATTTGGATATATTAAATGCTACATTAGCAGACTACTAATAAATAACTATCGAAAGAAAAAGAAAATATGTGCAAAAAAACCCAACCCCAAAACAACCCCAAAACAAACAACCACACAAAGCAAAACAAAACAAAGCAAATATTTTATCACAAAATACGATGTATTCTGTTCTCATATTACAAAGCATAAAAGTGTACTTGTTGTTTCTTACAGTAATCGTTGTCAAGAAGTAGGTCTACTAGATAATTATGGCGTACCCAGTACTTTGCAATAAGCCGATTAATTCCAGGTTAATACATGCAGTGTTTGCAATACGTTTTGAGCTCTAGGTTTAGAAACACCCGACCCAAAACCACATAAGCTCAGTCTGGCGCTGTCAAAATGTAGAGCATGTTCTGTCCTCTGCAGTCAGTTATGTAGTTCGCCAGATGTGGTGTATTTTGTCACATTCGCTTCAGTTTCAGTGCATTTAGGAAAACGAAAACAAACTGGTATTATACTCGCCAGACCCTAAAATCGATGATCGCCCGCGGACCACCTTCATAAATTGTTTAGTCGCCTATAGCCAATAAAGGTAGCCACGGTCGACCGCTAATTTTCAGCTCTGAAGTAATAAACTACGGGTACAAATCAAGGGTTCAAACAAATAATAAACACGGAAGACTTTTGCAGAAGACATACGCGCATAAGAAAATATCACGTGAATACAGTAAAATAGACATTATGTTCACAGACAAACGGGGTTTTCCGAATTGTTAAATTTGTTAGCACTACTACTTACCCGAAAAAGGAACATTCCACAAATTATGATATTTAAAAAAAAAAAATAATAATAATTAAAAAAAATGCATCGCTATTTCTTGTTTGTTTTCTGAAAATAATTTAACCGAAACACCCTCAACTAATTTAAGTATAATATTTCAAGCAAACATATTTATGTATTTTATCAAATAACTGCTAAAAGCGTCTTAATTGTATGTACATGTAATGCATTTCACCAAAACGCTGCAAACGATTTTTGAAAACATCACAATTAGAAAAGCGTATACATTTTGATAGCAAGACTTCTATTTAATGTGTTATTGTACATAAGGATATTTATATTTAGTATTGTTTAGGAATCTGGTAAATCTAAATGTTACTTGAATTATTAAAGGTAATTTTGAGGTCACAAAAGTTCGAATTTCCATATAAAAAAAAACGTAGGTGATTATGTGAAATACACTAAAATTATTAAATATGTTTTTCTTGTTATTTTTAATTTTGTATTAATTAATTAAAATATTGAAATACAAGTTTACATAAATGCATACATATTTGCATGCGCTGGAACGAATTTGGTTGGGCCAATTTTCAGAAATGTAGAATATTTCTTTGAAAATTATTAAAATGTGGTTATTTTAAGAATAATTTTTTAGCCAGACTAAATGTGGTAGCCATTTAGTATAAAAATTTGCAACTGGCTAATTTAGCAATGGGCAAGGTGAGCCCTTCATACATACATACATACATACATACATATGTAGCAGGTGTTTTATTTTTAATGTATCTAGTTTTTTCTAAATATATGTTTGTCAAAATCTTCCGAGATATTAGGTGTATTAGTTGTCTGCCAAGCACTATACATTCCGAACAGCGATTGCACGTGCAACTTGGGCTAAACGACACGTGCTGTTTGGTTTCGCTGTTATTTTAGCGTAGCATAATTCGGCGTGGTTCTTGGGAGGTTAGCGTTGGAACATTTTTTTTTTTTTTTGGGGGGGGGGGGGGGGGGCGAGAGTCATTGCTCTCCTCAGAAATGAGCATACTTTAATTGTTAAAATTTAAACGTCACCAAACTGATAATAATATTCAACAATAAAATTAGTATCTGTTCATGTTTCACTGTCATTTATACTTATACTAACCATCCTTACTTTTCATTTTAGTCCTATTAACAAGTTTACCACAAATAATCATCAAACAAATATTAATTTAATCACTGTCATTTTTAAGTGTTTTAACTGCTCATTAATAATTAATTACTAACCATTCTCACTGATTAACTTTACGACTGTCATTATATAACCACCACTGCCAAACAGCTAATTATTAATCACTGTTCTTTTGAAGTTTTCACTGACGTCAGGCGTAAGTATATGCAACAAATTCGGCAAACGCTAATTTCTGCCCTCTGACAACACGCACAAATTTTGGAAGTAAAACGATTCAGGGGTGCAGAAATGGAAAATATTTCACTAGCCCGCTGGACCAGAACCAACTAATATGTACTAGCCCACCAGAATTTCTACTAATCCGCCAGCCTAGAAAACATACTTTTGTTTAGCAATATTTTAATATATATATATATATATATATATATATTAATATACTTAATAACAAAAACATTAAGGCACTTGGTAAGTTATCAACATCACGTGGCAAAAGAACGAAATTAAACCCCAAACCTTGATTGACAAATAAATACAGGTTGAAATAATCTGATCAAGACTACGTTATTCACATTTCTTTCATATAGATTTACACAATTTACATATCGCTAACATACTTTCAACGTAAACACATATTTGTTTTAGGATTTATTGACTTTTGACAGGCCCTGTTTCCTTGGAATTAGGCTAAATTGGAACCACTATCAAAACGGAACCATATTTGTTGGCGAAAACGAAACTGATTTGGCTATAACGGCATCTCGATTTAATGACGAGAATGATTGGGTTTTTTGTTTGGTTTTTTTTGTTTGTTGTTGTTTGTTATTGTTGTTTTAAAAAAAAGAAATAAAAAAAGCTGTAACAGCATTTCATCTGATTGCATTTCACCGACGTCTAGCTAACAGCTTATACTTCTATCTCCGCCTTATAGACATACCCAAAAAACCCAAAGAAAAAACCCAAAACGATTAATATAGCTGTTGTTTTATTGAAGATTATCGTGTAATTGATACCGTTTTAGCCATACATTGTTTTGGGTTCCGTTTTAGCCATATAGCCATAGATTGTGGTGCCGTTTCAGCCAACGCTAGGTTCGGTTTTGACCAGTTTGGTTGCATTTTTGTTTGGGTCATGGTTCCGTTTTCACTACAAACCGTTTCCGGAATGTCGCGCTTGCGCAGTTCTGAACTCCAAACCAGTCTATTGGCAATGCGGTGCATGTATGACATCCTTCTGAACCGTTTGTTTGAATGGTTTGAAATTATTGCATGGAGACGCGGATTCAATGCAAAATAATAAAATAAATAAAAAAATAAATAAAAAATTATAATACAATCAGTCAGAAAAAGATAGATCGCTCGTCGAACTGGTAGTTGCATTTCTCAACTCGCATTTGGCGAGCTGGCAAGTACTTTCTGCACCCCTGTAATTAAATATAACAGGGAGTTACTAGTAAGTAAACAAGTAAATAAACATAGCAATATCGTTTTATTTTGACATTGGTTACAATTAATTTGCCAGATTGCTACAAAAGCAACACACCTCACCCGCTCGTCCTGCAAATTCGTAATAATTCGGAACACCTCGGCTGATTACGAATAGAAATAGGCCGAAGTGTTCCGAATGATCGGAATATTCCGATAGACAGTACAACTTCCCCATACATACATCCAATGAGAACAGTTGATACATGCTATATTAAGGAAGACACCACTGTTTTCTTTTTCTGAACAAAAGCTTTTGGTTTCAGTTTCAATTTCTCAGTATAACAGTATAAAATGTTCACCTTGCAAATTTTAGTTATATGTACATACTTCGTATAGTTGTTATAAATACATAGTGTAAGTTTATTAAGCTGCACAAGACATAATTACGAAGGTAATTGTTGAGTAATTTGTTGTAGTAATTTGCTAATGTTAATATTGTTGTAGTTTATAATACATTAGTTGGTACTATTATCCTGTTCAATTATTTAGACCCAAAGTTTTTTGCAAATGTTACGTTTATTCCCTATTCGATATTTGTTTTCTTTGCATTTACATGAAAACAAACCCAAACCCCGACTGGTTTTATATACAAATCATCATATAAAATGCACGAAGTTGACTTAATCCACTTTTTAAAAATCTCTGTGTGTTCGGAATGCACGTTATTTCTCCTACAAATAACTACGGTCATTTGCATATCAAAAGCATCATTCTATAGTGCGTTTCAAACTAATGTTCGGTTCTATCGTCCTATCCGCACAAATCGTAGTATGACCTATATTTAAGAAAATATCTGTAAACATGAAGCAGGCGCGGATTCAGGTGGGGAGTTCAAGTGACAAAACCTCAGTTTGAAAAAAAAATATGTATGAAATAGTATAGTTATATTGTGGAATACACAAGCGCGCGCACTGAAGGGAGAGAGAGAGAGAGAGAGAGAGAGAGAGAGAGAGAGAGAGAGAGAGAGAGAGAGAGAGAGAGAGAGAGAGAGAGGTCATTTATGTAACGACGCACTCAGCATATTTTAATCTATGGTTATATGGTTATAGGGAGAGAGAGAGAGAGAGAGAAGAATATGGTATGCATGCGATTGGTGGAGGTGTGACCCTCTGCACAACCCCAAACCCACTTAAGGCTTCTTTTGTATGTGGAGCGGGACGTAGCTCAGAGGTAAAGCGTTTGCTCATGGTAGGTCGACTGATCGATCCCACATGGTGGACCCATTGGGTTGTGTCTAGTTCCAGCCTGTGCACCACAACTGATGTATAAAGGCTGTGGTATGTGCTATCCTGTCTATGGGATGGTGCATATAAAACGTCCCTTATTGCTTATCAAAATTGCTTATCGGAAACAGTGGCCCATGTGGCGGTAGCGAGTTTCTTTCTCACTGTCATAATGCTCCTTAACCGTTTTGTCTGACGCCACATAAACGTATATCAAATGCGTTGAGTGTGTCGTTAAATAAACATTTCTCTCGTATGTATGTGTAATCTATATGCATTTCTAGTCGATTAGTTTATAGGTTGTTAGGTTGTTTGATAGTGAATGATATGGAAATAAATAGTTTTTGGTGTTAAAGAGTTCATGCATACATTAACGTAATACTCCTGATGGGTATGGAGAAATAACTTAACACGTCGACGAACTCATTTTTTCCTCACTATCTTCGTTAAGGGGGACTATCACAGGGGGTATTTATTTCTTATAAAACTATTTTGTTTTCTAAAATCTTCTTCGATCTTTATTACATGTTTAACTGCGTCAGAGAAGTGTGTAAGTTCTCTCCGCACCGTGGTAATTTTACTATCATTATGACGAGCTATGTGCCCTTTGACTTGACTCCAGATCAGTTCTATCGGATTGAGTTCAGAATGTCTTGGCTGCAGTCTTATACACAAGTGCCCATGGCGTTCAGCAATATCATCAGTAACAAATTGCTTTGCAAATTTGTTACTTTTCACAAGTTCATAAAGAACTGGCTTTGTCATGTTACTCTCAAAAGGTATATTTTTGTTTCGTAGCCACGACTGAATTTCTTCCTTTTTAGCGTTTAGTGCAGGACATCGTGTAATCTCAGTTACTTTTTGTGGTAGCTTGCGTTATCCATAACGATAACAGAAGGTTCTGGTAGAGAAGGCATAAGTTGTTCTTCAAACCATTTGATGAAATGTTCATGATTCATCTCACCATGATAGTCTCCGTCTGTTTTTTTTAGCCTCAAAGATCAATTCACAGCCATCTATTAATCCATATTTATCACAGCCAGCATGACAAATAATAAGTCTTTTTCCTTTCCCAGTCACCGAACAGAGTTTAGGAACTCGATCAGCAGCGTCTGATTTCCGCAGGTGATTGGCGGTACTTGTGTTCGGGTGGATATCTGTCCAGTGGTGGGATGTTGTGTGGTTGACATTCACCCAGGTCTCATCTTGATACACTATTAAATACCCCTGTTCTCGTAAACTGGATATTTCATGGAGATAGAACAGTCTCCTGTCAGATATATTGGCGTCCTCAAAAATCACTTTTCCGGTTGTAGACATATGTTGGTATTTAAAATCGAGGTCATGGAGTGTTCTTCATAAAGTTGATATGGATATGTTGATTCCACATTCCTCCCTTAAAGCCACGTTAATCTTATGTAATGTATGTAATTCGCCCTCTCTATAAAATCTGTATACTCGTCGTCTAATAACATCTTTATCAAATAAATCGATGAGTTTTCGGTCGCGTTTTTTAACAGTGATTTCTGTGCTTGGATTCGTAGAGCTTAGATTTTTCACAGTTCTTTTTACTGTTGAAACCGAAACTTTAAGTGCAGCGGCAACTCGATCGACAATTCGATAAGAAGCATACCTAGGTCTATCGCGCTGATATTCATCTTCAAAATAATCGAAAACGTTCTTAATACACGATTTTACATCAACTGAAGTTTTTTTCGATTTACCCATATTGTTCCTCAAATAACACTAACAAGAATGTCGACTAATACATTTTCAATGAATTTATATACCCTACCTAACTTGTATTTTACGTGGTTTACACATTGCTACAATAGCACGTGCAGTCATAGATCGAAATAATGATGTTATTGACCATGCAATGCTATCGTATTTTGAACATTCAGGGCTGTGTCTGCGGGATGAAAAAGTGGTTGAACCCATACGAGTCCGAACAATAGCCCTTTGGTTTTTCGCATTACAAATGTAACACCCAACCCCCAAACCCCAGCCCCTAGCACCACCCTAAATACTATATATATATATATATATATATATATATATATATATATATATATATATATATATATATATATATATATATATGTACGTATGAGTTCCCAATTTAGAGGCAAATTAAATAACATTTTTATTATTATTTGATGTTGGTGGCCTTTGACATTTTATCCCTCCTCCCCCCTTGGTCTTCTGGAAATTTGGAAATCACATTCCTGCGGTGTGTGAGGTGATTTGTGTTTATTACTGTGCTACACCTCAGTTGTGTTAGGTTAGGTATGGTATGCTAATATATAATTGATATAATAAAATAAAAATACATAATACATTAGCTAAATTTATTAAATATAATGCACCTACAAGAAAGGGCTACATGTTCTGTTTGTTTACATCTATGTTTAACGGAAATATTAGACAATGCTGTTACACACTCTCAAAACAATAATAACCTTGATTTAGTGAAACAAGCTATAATGACCTTCACGTAGCCTCAGATCCCAATGTTTTGATATGCAAATGACCTTAGTTATTTATAGGAGAAATAACGTGCATTCAAAAGACACAGATATTTTTAAAAAGTGGAATTAAGTCAACTTCGTGCATTTTATATGATGATTTGTATATAAAACCTGTCGGGGTTTGAGTTTGTTTTCATGTAAATGCAAAGAAAACAAATATCGAATAGGAAATAAACGTAACATTTGCAAAAAACTTTGGGTCTAAATAATTGAACAGGATAATAGTTTCCGCTCAGCCAGAAAGATTAATTTCATTCCGTGCGTAGATAGCGATCATAGGTCAGGGCATCGAGATACAGCGATACAATGATAACATTAATGTTACTGTATTTGTATTTTGAATGCGTTTATGAATATATTTTTTAAAGTGGTATGATATTTATTCATGTAATTACGTTGATTTGTACATATATATTTTATTTAAGGAGTTCCTGGGTCAATGGTATAATGGTCAAGTTGCATGTATCGGTCACTTGTTTTTTTGAACGGGTGAGTTGTTATATTTATTTAATGTTGTATACATGGAAATATTGTATACTGTTATAGATATGCATTATTTCAATGTGTAATAGGATTAGATAAAATCTAGATGTTTATTGATGACTGTTGCTATCCGTAAAAAGTGGAAGTGGAAGTGAAATAATGCATTAAGGTATTGAATGTAATATTGTGCTGCATAACAATTAGTATGTGGAGTAATCTATTTTTATGAATTAGGTAGTGTTAATTAGTGATATTGACAATGTTGTATTTGATCCTTTCAAGGTGTGTTGTTTTTCCACGGTTTGATGTTTTGTTGTAATTTGAGCCACTATCAGAATAAAGAACCTCTCAACCCCTTACAGCGAGTCGGTGTCCCATTTTGTGGTGTCGTTGGCGATGAAATAGCTAGCTGTTACACATACATACATACATACATATATACATACATACATACATACATACATACATACATACACACATCATACATACATACATACATATGCTTAAATATTAAACAGTCATTTGAAAATAAATAAATATATGCACACCTAATGAAAATTTCAGAAGAATAACATTGCTACTTTGTACATACCAAATAAACAAAAGACATTCATTTTAGGGATCCTAACTGGACAACCTGACACCAAGGTGCAAACATATGGAATCATATTTTAACCTGGACATGATATTTGTTGTTGCATGTCAACAACATAACCTCCAAAAGATTTTGTAAGAAGTTACTGGAAACACTGAGGTCATCCAGATACTGTTCAAGCTTTGGTATGGTGTGTGCCCAAAACACACCTGGGCTGGAGACAGGGCTGGGGCTGAGGCTAGTGAGAATGGTACCAGTTGAAAAAGAAACACATTGAAGCGAATCTGACAAACCACAGACGGCATAGAACATGATTTAACGTAATTTGACAGCACCAGACTAACCAGACCTAAATCCAGCTTTGGTGTGTGGTGAACTTTAGTTTTTCTATGTATTGAAGTTCGGCTCTAGGACCATGTGGTCCATAAACCCTGGCCTAAATTATATGCCACTGACTCGATGACTAAAGCAGATATATGTCAAAATTGAGCACCAAGTGCTGGACATCTATGCAGCTGGTACACATATGAACCTATATGGCTTCATCTTACCAGAGAGAACCATATCCAGAAAACAAAGGAAGCTGTGAAAAAGTACCTGATCTGGATCCTTGCAGGACAAACATGTCCCTAGATAGACCAGATTTAAGATCAACCAAATGTCAAGCTCAGAAGATGCTGGGTATCTGCCATTCTCAATACATCAGCCACAAACGTTGACCACAGTGTTTGAAATCTTCAAACAGTCAGAACTAATTAGGGAGAAATTACTTGTTGACAAATTATGGTAGTTATGGATCAAACGATTTTTGTAAAAGTTACTGAAATAATTTAGCACGTTTTAAACATTCTGTCCATCACTGGGGTCCATGCTTGTAAACACTGAAACCACGCTGTCAGGTTACATAAGTATGTCTAAGAAACCATTACGAAATTAGTACTGTAAGGGGCATTTATAATACGGGCGAAGGACAATGTTTACGGCAGCTGTGATTTAATCATCATTCTTCGCATGGTCGCAGATTTGAACACATCCTCAATAGACTCACTCCGGTGTGCAGCTTTTTCAAGAACATCCATTTCATAAGCTCTATCGCTTGCGGTCGGTCCAGGAACCATCCCCGTCGGTGGGCCCATTTAGGCTATTTCCCGGTCCAGCCAGTGCACAACGACTGGTAATTCAAAAGCCATGGTTTGTGATATCCTGTCTGTGAGGCAGGTGTTTATAAAAGACCCCTTGCTACCAATGGAAAAATGTAATGGGTTTCCTCTCTAAGACTATACGTCAAAATTACCAAATATTTGGTACCAAACAGTCGATGATTAATAAACCAATATGCTGTAGTGGTGTCGTTAAACAAAACAAACTTTAACTAATGGCCACTTATATAGTATTCTCTATTTACTGTAAATTAATATTTTGTTACTTAATGTCTCTAGACTAATTGCTCTATGAAATGTAACTAAATCCAAAAAGAAAGAAATGTTTTATTTAACGACGCACTCAACACATTTTATTTACTGTTATATGGCGTCAGACATATGGTTAAAGACCACACAGATATTGAGAGGAAACCCGCTGTCGCCACTTCGATTAGCAGCAAGGGATATTTTATATACACCATCCCAGACAGGGTAGTACATACCACGGCCTTTGATATACCAGTCGTGGTGCACTGGCTGGAACGAGAAACAGCTCAATGGGCCCACCAACGGGGATTGATCCCAGTCCAACCGCGCATCGAGCGAGCACTTTACAACTGGGCAACATCCTGCCCCGTAACTAAATCATAACTTACTGCTGAACTGCAGACTAATGTTTGGACTGCGTGTTCCTGCAGAATTCAGTTGACACCACCAATCCGTAACATCATTGATTGTAGCGCTAGTGATCTTCACGGTGTACTCCTTAGTTGTGGACGAGCTGCTGTGTGTTCCACGTCCACAGGATGCAGTCTCACCGGATGGTGGAGGATTTCATATGTAACATGTAGCCGCATTGTGCCTCAGGGAAGCAGTTGCAACTATTGGTGATAGTTTATTCCAGAATTGTATGATATCATTAAGATCAACAGCCTGTGACACTGTGCAGGTGAAGGAAAATGGTTGATTCAACACTGCGTAGGATGAAGAACCAGAAATAGACAGTGATGCACCTGTAAAAAGAAAACGCAATAAAACACTTCAAAACATGAATTTTTATTTGATATATTTGACGAATTGTAATTTTGAATTTTTTGTTCATCTTTTAGAACTTTAAAATATTTTCTCTAAAATTATGAAAAACAAAAACATATAGACCTGTAAACAGTGTTGGCTGTTCAGTATTGAACTTCGAATAATTTTGACAGGGATCAAGTTTAGAACAATTTTTATTTTAATGGGGCAAAGCATTGTAATAATATAGCAAATTTTTAATCTGAAGGAGGTCAGTATTGCAATAAAGTCACTCTGCGTCTCCTTACAATAACAATAAACTGTGTACATGATATTTCCATTTTCTGAAAGCTGAAAAATTATAATTCAAAGATTTTGTATGAGAATTGCAGTTGTATTTATCGTGTATGGAGCCAAAACAAATATGTGAAAAGTGACTGCTGTGGACCTTACTCTGACCACTTCAGAGTGTTCATTACCCATGTGTATTGTAATTTCGAGCCTGTTTGGTTTGACTTGATCACAAGTTTAACATAAATAAACTCATAGGCCTACACAAAAAAGGCTTTCTTGAGGCATCACAGCAAAGGCACAATGCATATATATATATATATATATATATATATATATATATATATATATATATATATATATATATATATATATATATATATATATATATATATATATATATATATATATATATATATATATATATATATATATATATATATATATATATATATATATATATTGTTGTGGCCGCGTCCCAAGGATATTAATAAAGTCCACAGAATACAAATAACATCCACAGATGACAAAGACGAAGTGTTCCAGTTTTCAGAATTATAAATTTATTTAAAGGTAAATAGAAATAAAGTTAATGTTCACAGGTAAGTTTCCAACATATAGATAGATATCTTCCTTTCAGCTCTAGTTATATCTAACCAGTGAGGATTGCATCTCCAATAAATGTAAACAGCTTGCAGTTGCTTATAAATATTGCTTCCATAAAACAAGTTCATTAAATAAAGATGGCAAAGTCAATAAAATTTGACTTTAAAAATATAAGTAAAAGTTATTCCAGTGTCAGTTTAAATGTATGTAATGTAATAAAGTCGAAAAGTTGGACAAGGGGACATGTGTTTAAAGTTTGTTTGTCAGACCGCGAACAACCGTTGACGTCCATTGACGTCAGCCTTTTATACTTTTTCTTAAGTACCACGTGACATCATAACAGCCAATCAGAAATTACGTCACGCTAGGAAGAGATCTACCTTTACAAGATAAATATCATTTCATTTAATAATTACATTATGCACATAATTGCTCAATAAATAAAGTAATTGCTTTTTGGTCCAGCTTCCGTTTGCAGTTTACAGTTTGTAAATGCACACTCTAAATCCTAAGAAACTTCAACTTTTATAAATACGTCAGTTTAGCCCATTGCAAAAGCATTACCGACTTGCAATAATTAATTCTGCGAATTTCTAAAGTGCATAAAGATAAAACTAACATTTCTTAATTGCTTTTTTAGTCTAAAATTTGCGTAAAACAATTTTACAGAAAAAGCCTTTAGAATATTTATAAAACGACATTATTAACCAGGCACAAAACACGCTCATTTTGCACAGCAAATACATTAGGTATTCAAGCTAATAATACAAACAAGTTCTAACGTGCATAAATATGAGACTATTATTACAAAATTGCTTTTTTGGTCTAATTTCAATATAAAATAGTTTTAATGAAAAAGCCTTTGGGATTATTGTGAAAACGACTTTATTCACTAGACACAAAGACACGCTAAAGTGCATTGCAAATACATTAGGAATTCGAGCTAATAATACAAACAAATCCTAATGTGCATAAATACGGTACTATCACTACACAATTGCTCTTTTGGTCTAATTTCAATGTAAAATAGTTTTAATGAAAAAACCTTTGGCAATATGATAAAAACTGCATTTTTATACTGTTGTTTACAAACATATTGTGTACCGATATATCAGACCTTAGCAACCAGTATGTGTAAACAGGTTCTCAGCGTACAAGGATATAGTTCCTAAAAGCACTAATATTACAGTAATTAGTTTTACAGTTATTACCTCACTTAATTAATCAAATGATTTGCCATAATGTACAAACAATATTAGGATACGTTTAACTAAGAAAATAGCTAATCGATCGTACAAGTTTTGGAGGAAAATAAACTTTACTGAAGGGCAAGGTCAATCCCGGCAGCCATGACAAAACAGTCGATCAAAGGAAAATTTATTCCAGGTTTATTTATGAGCCCATGAAATGTTTTCAGTGTGTAAGTACACACACTTTGTAGTTATGGAAATATTTACATAAATAATATTAATGTCAACGTTGTGTCGTAGTTTTTATATGCACAGGAATTGGGGAATTAAATAAAGTCGAACACCGCAAGACCAAAAGACGGACGTCAAACATTAAATTAACACATTTAGCGATCGTAATATACTAATATTCCCCTGCGTGTGCTGTAACCTCACCGTGGTGCAGGGGTGTATCATTCTCTTTGAGAATGGCCAATACAGCACAAATTGAAGTTTAGAGCAAAATTCGGTGTCCGTAAAATTCTGTGATATTTGTATTTGTATTTTTGTACAGTTCTTTAGACTGTTTTTGTTTAAACCTTGAATTTTTATATTGATGTTGATCATCACTTTATTTATTTGTATTACCATAGTTTGACACCCAATAGCCGATGTATTTTTCGTGCTGGGGTGTCGTTAAACATTCATTCATTCATTCATTCATATACTAATACCCCATAAATAAATTACGGCAACTATTTACAAACATAATTTCATACACTATAAACATAAAATGAAATACAACTAAATGTAGCCCGCATTGCGCATCCAAACGATCACTAATAACAATAGTTACGCAATTTCGTACGACAAACGGCACTACTAAGAATTTAATTAAACAATAACTATAATAAATGGCATAGTTCCAGATATTACAGAATACAAGCAAATATGCAAATAATTACTACTAAATGTAAAAATAAATATTTTGTTTTGTCCAATATTAAAATTACTTGAGAAAGGTCCACGTCACAGCACAGTTACGAAAATTGTTGGGACAGCCATGACAATATATATATATATATCAGAGATGGGGTAATCAGTAATCAGTAATCGTAATCGATTACATGTTTTCATGTATAATCACAATCGTAATCGATTACATTGTTTGAGAATGTCATGTAATCGCAATCGTCATCAATTACATTGCTAATGTAATCGTAGTCAGCGATTACTTTCATGATTACTCATGAGTATTTACTAAACTTAGATGTGTTTAGCATCAACTCCAGTAACAGTGCCTATAGTTAGAAGCAGTACTGGTCCGTCAGTAGAACTGATATCCCATTGTCTACTACTCTCATAGTAGAACTATTATTTGCCTTGAGAAACAGGGGATCATAACGTCTGGATTATCAAATGAATGTTACCCAGGGGGTGAAGACACACATTCACATAATGGTATATATCGTGTTTACGTTTACTATAAAACCACTTTAATGAATAGTGTTCTAGCTAGCAATATATAAAAGGGCACTGCACCATGCCCGTTTTGTGTGTGTGTGTGTGTGTGTATATATATATATTATAATAAAACACTTGCGTTCCTCTGAATGTATATACATCGTTATCACGGGTCTGAATTCAACTAAGAAACACTTGACAGTATCTTGTTTTCTCACAGGTGTGAAAGTCCACCAATGGTACGGTGGCAGCCAGCCAGTCGTATCAAGCTTGATTCCATGGGCAGTCATCCTCACCCTGTTGCAGACACAACCACAAATAACGTAACTAATTAAGCAAATACCCAGTTGAAAGTAGTCTATCACGATAAACCTTGGTTTATTTTCCTTTAAAATAGCTTAAAATATTAATATGTTTGATACAAATTCCCGAAAGCTGATTTTAATAGATGTTCTACGAAACGCAGCGCTTCTAATGATACAAAAATAAACGCACCCATATATATATATATATTATTTTTTAATTTGTGGATGGTATTATACGGTACGTTCTACAAACAATAAAAAAAACCCCAAGTAATAGTGATCAGACAGTTTGCAATGACTAATTATGGCTTATTTCAATAATATAACAAAATATATATGTTGTGCATTGATACAATAATTATACCTATGGTTATGGGTATCTGTTCGTCAATAATCCAAATTTAAGAATAATAAATCTGGTTTTGGAAACTGATTCCCTCCCTGCAGTATACATACGTTTATAAATGTTTATAAATGTTTGAAATAATTTAATAAATAATCAAAAATTATCCATTATGTCTTTCAATGGATGAAATAGGTATGGTTGTAAACTAAAGTGCATAACGTCATGGTGGTAATATCATTTCATTATTTGTGTAGATTTGTGGAAATGTAATCATGATTGTAATCATGATTGCTAGACAATGTATTCGCAATCGTAATCGATTACTTTCAATTATCTTGTAATCGTAATCGTAATCGTAATAGTGACATTCTAAAGTAAACGTAATCGATTACTTTTGTCAAGTAATCGCCCCATCTCTGATATATATATATATATATATATATATATATATATATATATATATATATATATATATATATATGTGTGTGTGTGTGTGTGTGTGTGTGTGTATACACATACATACACACACTCACACACATACACACACACATACACATACATATTATAATGAATCTTGTTTTACTCAGTATTGTCTTTAAAAAAACCCACATAATTATTATAAGATGTTGATCCATTTGTATACTTTATCTTATACATGAACTATATGTATGAAATATTTAATATATTCTGAATGTTTTTCATATACACACACACATACATATATATATATATATATATATATATATATATATATATATATATATATATATATATATATATATATATATATATATATATATATATATATATATATATATCTATCTATCTATCTATCTATCTATCTATCTATCTATCTATCTATATATATATATATATATATATCAGATATGGGCGATTACATGACAAAAGTAATCGATTACGATTACGATTACTTAAGAATGTCATGATTACGATTACGATTACAAGGAAAATGAAAGTAATCTATTACGATTACACTGCTCAGTAATTAATGAAGTATTTTTGATGACTATGTGCCAAATTTACCAAATGTTTGATATTCAATAGTCCATAATTAATTAATCAATGTACTATAGTAGTGTCGTTAAACAAAACAAACTTTACTTATTACATGAATATTTAAAACATTATTATATTTAACGACAAAACGTAATTACATGTGTGTTAATCCCCAAGCTGATAAAAGAAACGAAATCATGCCCCTTTAATCGCCGAACTGCTCTAGTTCAGTGTCACATAAAACAAGACTTGCTGAACCGGGGCCGTAGGGACAAAATCTCTAGTGCTGATACTAGATACTATAGACTTGCTGAACCAGGGCCGTAGGGACGAAATCTCTAGTGCTAATACTAGATACTATAGAGTTGCTGAACCAGGGCCGTAGGGACGAACTCTCTAGTGCTAGTACTAGATACTATAGACTTGCTGACCCAGGGCCGTAGGGACGAACTCTCTAGTGCTAGTACTAGATACTATAGACTTGCTGACCCAGAACCGTAGGGACGAACTCTCTAGTGCTAGTACTAGATACTATAGACTTGCTGACCCAGGGCCGTAGGGACGAAATCTCTAGTGCTAATACTAGATACTATAGACTTGCTGAACCAGGGCCGTAGGGACGAACTCTCTAGTGCTAGTACTAGATACTATAGACTTGCTGACCCAGGGCCGTAGGGACGAAATTTCTAGTGCTGATACTAGATACTATAGACTTCCTGAACCAGGGCCATAGGGCCGAACTCTCTAGTGCTGGGACACAGTGTCCCCCCCCCCCCCCCTCACTGTCTTGTAAATACAATGCTTCACATACGGTGTTTCCGCTTCCTATTTATTCGCCCAACACTAAATAGAATTTTCGGCGATCTCGCTCGTGTCTCGAGTACTTTGTTTTTTTCAGGTACCCCATTCATGTTCCAAGCACAAGGCTACTTGACACTGTGGTACTAGATAAAATAAAATTGCATACATTTTTAGCCCACATGAAACTTTTTTCTTTTTTTTTAACAACCAACACACTCACATTTATAACCAATCTGAGGACTTGTGGTGTTAACTTCTGTATCAAAAGTTCGATGCCTCGAACTTTATCCCAGCCTGATATCATTTGGTTTAGTGCTACCTTAACCGACACAGTGCAGTCCGCCATCTTAGTTTTATTAACGGACTTGGGATTTTTATTCTTTAAAAATTAACTGCTTTACTGTACAAATAAAATGCTTTAGCCGTGTTGGTAATGATCAGTAGGGTTTTAGATTCTAGTAGTAAACTACGATTTCCCGTGTTATGTTATTGGTGACTTAATTGTAATGTCACACAATTACCGTAACCAGACGTAGATAATCGCTCTATCAAGATACTTTTAAATTTTATTAGTGCAGGATCTTGTGTGAAGTTAAACTAGTGGATTCCCTCTGGACACCACTATCTTTCAATTAGATTAGTTTCAACTGTTTATACTTATTAAGAAAACTATCCGTTATGTCGTAGATGTCTCACCGTGACGTAGATCACACATCGTCACGTTTATGATATTTGTATGCATATGATAACCTTAGCCTGTTCAGTTTCATCTTTTAATAAACTAACATCACCATTGTTCGAGATCTTTACCAGTACTGACGGAATGTAGTAGACCCTAATCTTGATCAGCATTAGTCAAGTGAAGTCTTGAAAACAGAAGACACTCGAAACTCATTCTTAAAGATCCTATATCAAAGTTGAAACTACAATATTTTGTTATTTTTACATTTATTCTTAATAAATAACTAGAAAGTAATCGATCCCACGCATAATCTCTCCATAATTAACTCAATAATAATATTTAAAAAATGGTTTTGTACTGGATAAGAGGATTTCCCCGAATAATTTATAGCAAAATATAGCATGGTCACCATCTTTGTTTCTTTGTCAGTTGTCTGCAAAGATATAGAAAACACTTACGCATAATACAGTGCCGCCACTAGTTAATGCCTGTGACAGACACCAGACCCCCCCCCCCCCTAAAATATACGATTTTTTTTATTTACGGGTATTATTGTGTATTTCATCCAGCAAATGTAATTTTTGTCCAAAGACGTTAACCTGAGGTCAAAAATGAAACATTTGCTGTCATCAAATAAACAATAACGCTCACAAATCTCTCTCTCTCTCTCTCTCTCTCTCTCTCTCTCTCTCTCTCTCTCTCTCTCTCTCTCTCTCTCTCTCTCTCTCTCTCTCTCTCTCTCTCTCTCTCTCTATATATATATATATATATATATATATAGAAACTAATAATAAAAAATAAAAACCGTGCAAATGGAGTCCAGTGTAAACTGAATCGTTTTTTATACGGATTTAACTGTATATTTGGTATTTCTTGAAAACAAATACCTGTCTACAATCTAACTGTAGACCCTTAAACCGTCCACATGACCTGTTCCAATTGCTAATGACGTCACTTTCCAATGACGTCATTAGCTTCCCGGGTGTTATTTTCATTTTATCCCGGAAACAGAATGTGTGTGTGTGTGTGTGTGTGTGTGTGTGTGTGTGTGTGTGTGTGTGTGTGTGTGTGTGTGTGTGTGTGTGTGTGTGTGACCTAAATCATTGGGTATTCCATCAACTGGGTGATAATAAATTGTTTTGGGAATACATGTCCCGGGAATGATACTTAATTTGTTCAAAATTAATAGCAGGTATGTTGGACTGAATTATATTTGATTTATGGAGAGAGGGTACAGGGACTTGACACAGATTAGTATACATGAATAAAATTAAAAATTTGTTGTATAGAGGGTTATGCGTCATTCTAGATTACCCACGATCCATAGCGGTCGGCCATGTTGGAAGGCATCGACATCTAATAATAGCTAAGCCTACTTGTCGAATCTTTTTGTTAGATTTCATTCGTCCTGAACCAACATAATGCCGACTACTTGCGGCATTGTCAGTTGTAATGCCCGCTATGGGAGAGACAATAAAGGATTTTTTTTTTAAATTTTATTTATTTATTTAATTTTTTTTTTTTTTTTTTTTTAATTTTTTTTTTGGGGGGGGGGGGGGCTTCCTAGCATTATCACGCACCAGGATGAAGAAACTAAAGAAAAAAGTGAAAGACATAGGAGGCTTTGGCCCAAACGTTTCATTTTGGCATAAGTTTCAGCTATAAACCGATCGGACCTAGGACATGTCCTATTGATTATCTTATAACTGTAACTGACAGTTCAAACCCAGTTTTTGATAAAATTGTGTGTGTGTTGTGCCGTTACAAATATGTACCCATCAGTTGTTCCATTTGACTGAAGAATGGAAATGCTATCACACACCTGTAAATATGTTTTATTAGGACATTTATAATTATCATCTGAATACCCTGGGAAAAAATACATTCAAAACAGATTCACTTGAAAAATAATTATCTCCAAAAAGAACTCTATATATTAACAAAAATAATCCTCCAAACATGTTTGCAGTTTATTACTAGTCACTGTTGAGAATATTGGTAATTTTCAGGCATTGATTAGTGAATAACCCTAGCTGCACTGGTGAACCCTGGGAGGGGCGAAACATGTTAATGAACTAGGTAATGGTGTAAGAAATACTGGTCGCCTGTGTTCTACCTAGTACTTGTGCGCAATTTTTTTTTTAAACAAATTGATTACCATATGAGTAGTATGTGCTGCCCAGTTTTGGAACAGTTTAAAAAAAAAAAAAAACCTGACTATGTCCTCCACCAAAAAGTAAAACTTTCATTAGTCATTTAATAAACACCATTCAAAATACACCACTAGAGCATATTGTTTATTAATCACCAGCTATTGGATGTCAAACATTTGTTAATTTTTACAAATAGTCTTAGAAAGAAAACCCACTACTTGTTTTCAAGTAGCAAGAAACGTACAAAATCAACACTTATCCGTTTATCCTGACAAGTGTAAATCTCTGTGTATTGTTCAATGCATCTTCATTTCGAACAGTCAAAACCAGTATCCATGTACTTGAATAAAACAAACCAGTTATTTGGACAGGTGACAATATTGGTGGTCAAGTATATTTCTAGATGTACTTGTCCTGTGGACTAGTGAAACATTGTGCTTATTTCTATCACTGGCAAGGAATATTTTATATGCACCATCCCAGTCAGGGTAGCACATACCACATCCTTTGATATACCAGCCGTGGTGCACTGGCTGGAACACGGAATAGCCCAATGTGCCCACAGACAGGGATCGATCCCACACCTGACAAGCAGTTTACCACTGGACTACGTCCCAGACCCTATGTAACAAAGTAATGACACCTATATAGGTGCTGACAAAATAACTAATCACTAAAAAAGTGTTGTTAAATTATAATCATCATAACTGAATTTAACTAGCAATATTGAGGCCTGTAATTTTTCCCCCTATTTTTTGACACTGTACACGTTTCGCCCTCCCAGGGCTCATCAGTGCAGCTTGGGTTTCATATCTATTAGTATTGATAAGAAAACTGCAGACGTGTTTTTTGGTGAGTTCTTTGGTGAGTTTGTCATAATTTATAATAAGTACATGTATAGTTCACATAGTTTTATAATTAAATGCAATGTTCATAAATCCATCACCAGTGATACTAACCCCTGCGTGTGCTGTAACCTCACCGTGGTGCAGGGGTGTAACATTCTCTATGAGAATGGCCAATACAGCACAAAATTGAAGTTTTGAGTAAAATTCAGTATCCGTAAAATTCTGTGATATTTGTGTTTTTGCACAGTTCTTTACACTGTTTTTGTAGTCTTGAATTTTTATATTGATGTTGATTTTATTTATTTGCATTACCATAGTTTGACACCCAATAGCCGATGTATTTTTCGTGCTGGGGTGTCGTTAAACATTCATTCATTCATTCATTCATTCCAGTGATACTAAATACCTGTAAATGTGTACAGTAGTTTGTATTTGAAAAGTTATTTTCTTTTAGTTTTATTAAAACATTTCACTTTCTTCACTGCCACTCCCTTCCTATAGCCAATACAATACCACTTTCCAGTGGGTGCTTTCTTTAATTTCATACAAGAAAAATGAAACCATTCAAATGGCTTTTGGGGACAGTCTCCTGAATCGCATGCGATCATTGAATCATCACAAATACAATATAGTGCCTGATCTTCATCTGATTTATCAAGTGTAGCACCAGAATTGATGGATCAGTCGGCAGTTCTGGTACACAGTCTTTGAGCAAAGTACTCTCAGGATTTTTCATTTTCCACATTAAAACGTGTGTCAAATGACTGGACAGCAGTTGATACTTTTTTCTTGCTCACCAGCTGGGTTTTTTTTTAAAGTTCTTGATGTAGTGAAGTTAATGTTTTTAAGTGGTGCATAGTCAACAGAAGTTCGTGATGAAGGCAACATTCAGTAGGCTGGTTCCTGTTTCACAGTGCTGTTTTCCCTTAACCGTACACTGGCTTCAATACAAAATAACGTGGATGCCACATAAGAAAATGATTCGCCAAGTCCTGCTTTACAATTACAATGGGCACAAAGAACTTTACCAGCTTTATCGAAAATAATCCACGAATAAAGTGATGTGTTATTAAGCCGTTGTGAATGCATCACCCTTGCACGTATCACATGGACTGAATCATGGATGTAAACACCAACATTCCTCACCCAACCACACACAAAACGGTCATATGCATCCAAACTTTTATAATTCTGGAAGTCCTTCAGCGTATAAAAAGGGCTTGGCTAAAAATCAGGTAATTTATCAGATCTGCATACGTAAATGATGGATAGAAATGGGGGTCCTGAAGCCATTTTCCACCGGCGATTTTGTAGTGTACGAATCCTGCTTACCAATATCTCTAGTTGTTTCCATATCTGCTTTTTGCCGTCTTATCCAGTGTATCAAAATAATCCTGCATGTTATCAAAATAATGCAGTGTCTACTAACAGTAAAAAATATATATTTAAAAGGACTTAAGTTATAAATCTTAAACTGCGAAGCTCGTATTTGAATACAACAATAAAACGCTATTGTTTGCCTTCCACCATGGCCGGCCGCACAGAGGTATGGGTAATATTGCTATTTTTAGCACATATAGTGGAACCCTCTATATCAGTAAATTTGATATATTTCCGCAATATTTTGCTCGTACTCTATTCAACCATGACTGATTTATTGCCACTTAACGTGTATTGACATATACCAAATATTTCGATCCCTACTATATGAAAGACACTTGACATATAGGCCTATTCATAATCATACTACTATACATGAATCAAAATTTGTTGTATATCGGTAAACTTGATATATTTTCCCAACATTTTGCTTTTACTGTCTTCATACATGACAAATGTATTGCCACTTAACGTGTATTTACATGTACCAAAAATTTCGATCCCTACTATATAAAAGATACAAGGTACGTCACTCCCAATTTTGGTGCGATTTTATTTTTTGGTAAATTAATTATTTTTCACAAAATAGTCGATTACCTGCTGAAACCATGAATAGCGGGAGACTCAAAATACCAAAGTAGAATGTGCTGCTTACTTATACATTCTTGTTTGACATTATTTGTCCTGCAAACGAATTCAATTGTCATCTCGATACCTGAACACATTCTGTCGAGCACGGAAGTCGAGTACATTGCGGGTTAATCTTCGGGCAGAAACTTTCAGCTCATTTCATTGGTCGATGACGTAACGGATTTTTGCAAGCAAAAGACAAATATAGCTTTCGACACGTACATGTCTGTGTGTGCGTATGTATGTATGTATCTATGTATGCGAAATTTTTAATGTAGTATCTAATTATGATTCTATTGATAATGCATGAAATATTTTGATCTGTATACTTTAAACCCATGAATACATTTCCCTTCATGTTGCATGTGTATGTATGTATATATGCATGTATGTTTCTAAAATTCTACTTATAAAAATATATTTACAAGGATAAATAACAATAACAATAACATCAAAATGGAAACAAAATGTAACAATTTTATTATTGTCATAAATTGTACTCAAGGTTTCTTTTTCTCCATTGGCGAAATATTGTTGTTATATACATATTTTCATGAACTATACATAATCATACACCCCCCCCCCCCCCACACCCCCACCAAAGAAAAAAAGGAATCAATTTCAATGTTAAGTATAGATATTTTAAAGAAATAATTTTTCAACATGTGTCTTCTTTCATTAAATAAACTTTCCTTTGCAACATACCAAGACACAACTCTCTTGTATAAATGTTTTAAACATATGACATATTTAGAATGCTATCAGACTATTGGTACATTTATATATGAAATTGTTTTGACCCCAGTATTTGACATGCATTGCTTCTTTCATGCATACATACTAAGTATACATATACACAGATTATTTAGTGTAAAAGTATAATACCTTCTACATAAATGTAAAATTTCCATACCTAATGAATTAACAATATGTTTACATTGATTTTTAAAACACATCACTGCCCATAATCAATTCAATTAATTTGAATTGAAATTGTAACATTAAACAATATTTATTTCAAGTTTTTATATAAATGTCATACTATGCACAATTTTTATCACCATCTAAAATCCATTTCAGGCTGCATCAACATTATGTAGAAGATGATAAGCAAACAACATCAGGGAATGATGTCATTATTGAATGTTCCAAATTTTTCGGAGAAACATTTTGTGACAAGACTATTGGTCGTGTAGTGGAAAGTACATTTCCAATAGTATAACGAATAAGATCAAGACGAAAAGACTGGAGTAAATTCCATTATGATTATAAGGGTTTAGGGAAAGCACAGTTACCTTCACAATCGAATACCTTATCTTTAAGTGATATTTATGAAAATGTACCTAAAGATTTCTTTCCACTTGAAATACATGACCACATTGTCAAATTGTGGAAACCTACAGGTCTCGTATGCAATGTGCACAGGGTATTCATTGAAATATCTATCTCCAGCAGTGGAGACATTGACATTTCTGTAGGTAACAACAGTGTCATCGATCACAGTGGTTTAGCAAGAAGCATCAACCTTGATGAAATGTCAATTTGCAAATTATTCACTGCAGTCAAATGTATAAGATTATGCCAGGGCATTATTGTAAAACGTAACCCATTACATCAGAAGGAGAATGTTATCATACAAAAAAAACCCCAGTAATAATGACAATGATATGTATTCAGTTTCATGCCAGAAGATTTTAAGTTTCCGGTCTTATAAATCAACATCTGCATGTATTAACTGCAGAAGAATCTGCTCGGTTAAATCAATTAAAGCATCAAACATAGGCAACAATGAACCTGAAAACCATACAGATAATGACCTATGTCATGAAACTAACATTACCACATACAATAATCAAAACACTAAACCTTCTGAAACAAAAAGCACCATATCTAAGTGAAAGTCAACTTAGTCTGATAAATTCTCAGTTGGATAATTCCAGTGTTTCTGGTAAGCATGGCCGAAGGTGGGACTGTGCCATTATACAGTTATGTCTCACTATGTGGACACGTAGTCCTAAAACAACTGCTATGTAACGGATGTCTTATTCTGCCTTCAGTAAGCACTTTATCCAGGTACAAAAATTCTGTAAAACAGCATGCCGGATTAAATGAAGATGTCTTTAAGTGGATGTTTATGGAAGCGCACAAAAGGAAACTTCCAAAATATGGTTACTATGGAGGGTTGGTACTAGATGAAATGTCCATACAAGAGGATACCCAGATAGACAGAAGTGGTGGGAAAGTGAACCTGGTTGGATTCACAGAACTTGGACCAGAAGGGGAAGCAGCTTCCACAAATGCTTGCAAACCATGCTATGCAATTTGTATACAATGGATTATCAGGCTTCAGATTTCCTGTAGCCCATTTTCCTACAAACGAAGCAAATGGTGCACAGATTTATTCAATCTTTTGGGATATTGTAGAAGCACTTGAAAGATGGGGTTTCCATGTCATTTATAGCTCTATTGACGGGTCGTCCAATAATAGAAGTTTCATAAAAATGCACTTCCCAGGTTAACCAGTTGATGCACACATGGCTGCTTTGAATCCATTCAACAATGATGTCATTATCTTCCTTGCTGATCCATCACATCTATTCAAGAAAATCAGAAACAATTTGCTGAAGAGTGGAAATGAGAAGTGGCATACCAGGCAGCTACTGCTTAATGGTAATAATATATTCTGGAAAATGTGGATCGATTGCTATGAATGGGCTTAGCTATTCACTTGAAGCTCACAAATGACCACATTAGACCAAATCACGCTGACATAATGCGTAAACCGGTTGGCTGAAAAAATGTTGGATTCCAATATGCTTAATCTAATGAGATGTTACCAAATGCATTTGGGATTTGCTGGAATGGTACTCGATGGGGTGATAAGCCCGCTGGAACAAACTAGTGTTTTGATTAGCATCTTCCATGATCACAGACCGATAAAAGACACTGGTGACCACGGCCTGACCCAACTTAAAAATGTTTTGTGTTGGTTCCAAAAATGGAGCTGAACTGAAAAAGCTAACAATCTCATGTCTTCTGAAACCAGGGAAGACGTGGAGTTCCTGATATCTGTTTTTGTTAAATTGGCAGACATCATTACTTGCACATTGAATGCATTCTTTGTACCAGTGTACATTAACAGTGCCATTGTTGAAAACCACTTCTCACAGCAGCGTGGTATATATCATGGTGTAGGTGCTAACCCAAATTACAAACAATATAGCAATGCCACAAACAGTATAATACTTGGCCAGCATACAATATCCAAAAAATCAAATGCCGCACAACGCAAATCTTCAAGTCCTTTAAATATTTGTGCAAATCTCCGAGGATATAAGGTAACAGTAAACAGAAACTGTAATTGGCAAACATGATATTAATATACATTTCATTTGGACACGAAAAATGCATCAGCAACAAGAATAACAGCTGAAACATTATGGAATTCTACTTAAATGCATTTCAGTTAATCACCTTTCTACGACACTGCGATTAGCATAAAACGTGAATATAATAATAGCAACACTTCGTACTGAACACTAACATTTTACCAGTCTGAAGCCACATATTAATTTAATTTGGATCACAGTGATAATCTCCCATAAACGTTAAGCCTCTTCAGAAAATGAACCGCTATGTCATTAGCTAATGTCATTAGCTGCTGCATTTGTTTCCGTATTATTTTGACAAACATACGTTTTTGATCATTTCAGTGGCCATCTATTTTTGTCATGGTTATGGCTTTGTAGGATCTACACTCAATGTAATAATTTACTATCATTTTAAAAAATTTTTGTAAATAAAATTATAACATATTGGTAACAAAATGTAGAATAACTTAATTAAGAACAATTAAGAGTTTCAACTGAAAACGTATTGAAATTATGTTCTTGTCAAATGTTTACGTATAATTACTGAAACGAAATTCGGTGTGATAGATAATATGGGAAACCTAACTAGACGTCCATACTTTTTATTGTACAGTGTAATGATCACGTGGTTGGCTATAAATGATTCAATTTTGACCTCTTTTCAACAACTGATGTCGGCGTGGCAGACGACATTTTTTTGCAGGTATTTATGACAGGTGATGTTCTCTATGAGACACACCATTTATACCCAGATATTGCTATAGAAAAATTGACAACAATCACAATATTTATGCTATTGCAATTAATATACCTACATACATTTTTTGAGTTAACTTCAAGCCTTTTTAATAATGATTTAAAAATCCCTCTTTTTCACTTCAGACTGATCTCGTACAATGTCGCGATTCAGTGGTGACCAATTATCGAATACATGTCGATCTAAGATATATAACGGTACCATACATTACAGATAATACCATTTATAAGTAACACATGTGAGAGGAAATCGATTGACGTTAATTTTTACACCACTCTTTGTAACATCCTCATTCCGTGTCATACTGATGAAATAATAAAGTAATGATAACAGTGAATAATTATGTCAATAAGTTCGTTTAAAACATGTAGGATATATCTTGATCTAGATGTGTATTTTGATATGGCGCCATAACATTTCCGTTTTTGTCATGGTATGATATGAATACTGTATGACATTAAAAAATTATGCACAAATTTGTGTGATATCAATAGATACTGTAAGACTTGACAAGCAACATATATTACACTGATTTGGTGTCAAATGTACAGTAAATCTATAAGCAGAACTCACAATGCCATGCAGCCCCTTCTGTTGCAAATTGTAGCTACTTTTTTTCATCACTTAGATCACCACATGTTATATGAAACCATCGGTCACATTCGGTACAGCCAATCCAAGGCTCTTCATCTTCCTCATACCACATGTCACTACATACACCACAAAAATCTTCATCAATATCTTCCAGTACTTTCCTATTTTTGCGTTTACATTTCCCCCGTGATTTCACCTTTCCTTTTCCAAATGTTTCTGTTTTTGTGTCCTTTTTTCCTTTTCCTTTGCAATCTTTAAAATTCACTCTGGAGTCATTTCTGGATTCACTTGTTCCTGGCCGAGATTTTTTGCAGCTTTTAAGTTCATATTTTTTATTAATTTCATGTGGGTGTTTTATTCCTTCTGCAGCTAGTATATGCAATGTAAGATTTTGTACCAATACATCTTTCTGTTTGGATTTGCCGAGTGATACTCCGTATGCGTTTCCTAGTGTTAATAATTCCTTTTTGGTAAAATTACATAAATGGCTTTTATCCTGCATAATGGATCCTTTAAGTTTCAAATGTGATGCCTCTAGATGAGTAGTGGTATCCTTTTTGAAACATGACAACGATATCCATTTTGTGGATTTTATTTTAAGCAATAAATTTTTCCTATGTTCAAGGCTTTTCTTTTTCCCCTTGTCACCCACACATGTACGTCGGAACTCTGAATCCATAACATTAGTATACAAATGGATGATTTCACCAAATAAATCAATTAACACAACTGATCCACTTACTACTTCAAACACAATATCATCGATGTTGGAATGATCATTGGAATATGCTGTTCTAGCAATTGTTTGTCTGAATTCAGATTGTCATGTATATGTTGCAAAAGGTTACCTTTGTACTTTTGTACTTGACACATACTGTACATAGGAATTCTCTTTCTTTCTACAGCTAAGAAAAATTCAAATGCTAAATCGGATATATTGGTGAGACCAAAGGTCATATTTTGTTTCCTACAAATCTCTGATAAACTGTCTGGGTATTTTGTTTCAGATACTGTATCAGCATCTGATGTTGTTATGACTGGAGGATATCCACTTTCAACTTGTTTTGTACATCTAAAATGACGTCTGTGGATTGTAATGTATTACGAACAAGATTCATACAGTGATTTTTTTATTTTGGCAATCGTGAAGCCTGCAACATATCTAATTTTCGAATAGCCTGATGACGGTATTTCAGCAACGGGTGAATTATTGTGTGCTTCTTCAGGTACATTTTCATTAGAAGACAGTGTTGTATTAACAACAAACTTATTTATTTGTGTAATTATGTTTCCTGCAATGAGGCTATTCACAGGCAATGGGGAGAAAATATTTTTGCATGACTGATGAAATGCTGTTGAATTCAAGTACTTGTGAAAATCTAAGAAGAAGTTAGAATATTTGTTGACTGTTTTTTGTGAAGTTTGTGCATTACATTTTTCAAGTAAATAACTGTAGTTAGCATTAAAGAAGGTTTTAAGTTGTTGTTGAATGTTGTTAAGTTATTCTATGTCATGCTTCATTCTTCTTTGTTCTTCAGTGATTACTTGTTTCGGCACTAAAGCATTCGTCACTTTCGAATTTTGCTGGTCAGGGAATGGAACTCTGTCATCTGTGTTGTGCAAATTCTGAAATGAAATAATCAGACTTTACCTTATAGGGTGTATACTACCAAATCAAATCCCATAGACGACAATAGTAACATATGTGGCTAAAACTCCTACCTGCAACGTATCAACCGACATAAACGCCACGGATATAAATACTACCACCCCTTAGACTTAAAGTGAATCAGAAAAAAAATGGGGGTCAAGCTGCTCGTTTCTGAGATAACGGGTAGCGTCTATGACTACCCTAGTTTCGCACAAAATTCGAGTACTTTTTTTTACAGGTACCCCATACATGTTTCAAGCACAAGGCTACTTGACACATTGGTACTAGATGAAATAAAATTGCACATTTTTTTTACCCAGATGAAACTATTATTTTTTACAACCAACACACTCACATTTATAACCAATCACAGGACTTGTGGTGTTCACTTCCCTATCAAAAGTTGGGTGCACCTCCAACTTTGACCCAGCCGGAAGTTATTTGGTTTAGTACTACCTTTAAAAATTCAATGAAATCACTGTTTTCATGACTTTTGATAGGTATCACATACTGTATCATTTATTAACTACAACTGTAGAAGAAATTATTTGTGTAAATTAGAGAGAAATATCACTATCTCTTATAGCTTGCAAATATAAGAAGTATTTTACAGTTTAATGTGAAACACTGAATGTACATTATTGAATGATTGTTAAAGATTATTATTAAGGGAAATAACGATCTGTTTGAACATCATTTACCCAGATAATGAGATATATATTCAAAAATACACAATGGCTTGTATTACATTTCTTTTCTTCCACATGTGGGTACATTTGAGAAATAGATGAATGACTAACATGCATCCTCTATTTGTTAATGCACAATATAATTAAATGAATTTTAAATGAAACATAGCAATACCAATAATTCAGGTTCAATCCCTGAGACATTTCCCCAGCTGTCAATCAATTGCATACATGTATCTTCCTCATCAGAAACATCCTCATGTAAATGGTCAGTATGAATCAATTTCTGAGAGTCATGATCTTTGTTTGTTGCAAACTGAAATGGCAATGTTGAAAATCATGAAACATACAGTTAAAATGTAATTATTTTTGTTACTGTATATGGGTTAGACTGAAACGTGGTACATATTCTGTCTCCTTTGTGCATATTCATGTAATGTGTGTGTGTGTGTGGGGGGGGGGGGGGGGTACTAAACAACCACACTGTGCTAGAGTAGAAACTCAAAATATGCCTTTGTCTTTAAAAAAACAGGGTATGTCCCTTTGATGTTATGTCCGGATTCATGTAAAAAAAAACCCAAAAAAAACAATTTCGATAAAAGCAAGCCTGACACCCCTTCAAAAATGTTGGTGACAATAAAACTTAGGAGCTTTTTTCTTCCTTAAGAGCAACAAAGTATTTGATAATGAGATATTGATAAACTGTTCTTACATAACTATAAATGTTTCATAGCAACCTGCATGTTAGCATAGACTTCATCAGCTAGTGTAAAAAAGAGATCACTTAATGTGTTTTCATACTCACATCAGTACAACATGATATGTCATCATCAATGGGTAATGTGGACTGTAAGTAAAAATCATCCACTGACATCGGGTGTCTTTTGCAGCAGGTTGGTGTGTAATTCAGTACTTGTAGTCCAGCTGTATTTACTGCCCGTCCAACAGCCACACCGAGTTGTCCAGGTTGAAATATGTTGTTGCAATTAACAATTAAATGTTGCAATGTCAAGCCCTGAGCCTTGTGAATAGTCAGTGCAAAGGCAAATGCAATAGGATACTGATATCGTTCAGCTTTAATAACATTTTCTTTTGGACTGAATAAAGAAAAAGTAGTTTTCTCAACTTTTAAAATACCACTATCAAATTGTATGGTGGGTCCGTCTGCATCTAGTTGTTTTACTATGCCTTGCATTCCATTAACAAAAGTTTTAGTTTCAGGCATAAGTTCCTTTTGGCAGGTATATTTTTCAGTTTACATTACAATGTCTCCAGGAAGTTTTGCCAGTTCGGATGCATTGTGCCAGTCTACCTCAAAGTTTGTTCCATACAGAACTGTAGGGTTGATTGACGGTGGTAAATCATGTAGAGGCCGTGAAAGATTTTTCATGAAAGCATTTGTTGCAGGAGATGGAATACCTTTCTCCAACTCATTAATGGCATTAATTAGATGGAACTCATCTTGTCTCAATACAGTATTCAGTTGTATTTTGTGTTTAATAACATTCATCCACACTTGTGACTCAAAGCAATGTCTTTCTGGATCAGAATACATGTCATTTGGTGCTGGTGGCAATTGATAAAAGTCACCCACACAAACATTACATTATTCAGATAAAACTGCAATCGTTAATATATTGTACATGTATTTTGATATCACCTCCAACACATGTGATATGTTCGAGTGTGCAAGGTACGGAAAGTTTCCGAAATATACAGAAGTCTTATCTGGGTTTGTTTTTTTATGTACATACAAAGCCTAGTTGATTTTGATAGGTATTGCATTTAACAAGGGTACTGCTCATAAGGTTGTAACTAAATGTTCATTTATTGTTGTAATTTAAAAGATTATTAAAATCTGAAAATGCACTTTTTTTTTTTTCATAATACATTTAATTACGTGTATGTTTTGTTCCACATAAGTTTTATGCTGGTTGTCTTACAAATGTATTGCCAATAAAGTATGTGTGTGTGTGTGTGTGTGTGTGTGTGTGTGTGTGTGTGTGTGTGTGTGTGTGTGTGTGTGTGTGTGTGTGTGTGTGTGTGTGTAAGGTGAAATGACAATTTCAACATGGTAAACGTTATTGTGTTGCATGACCATTTCTAGTTACATGCATAATGAAAGTTTGATTTCATTTGGTGATATTTAAAGTTGATATTGGTGTTAGCAAATTCACTGTTTAGTTTGTGTTTACAAAGTTACTATTTACTGTCATGACAATTTCATTAAGTTTGAAAGTGAAAGTGCACATTATTTATTTCCTAACAGTATATTGCTTCATACATAAAAATTTACTGTGTATGTAATGTACAATTGCATATATATGAGTGGGTTTTTTCGGTCTCTGTAAACAATTATTATTGAGTAATATTTCATGTACTTTGCCTCTTTAAGTTGAGTTTAAAGCAGCATTTACTTATGCAATGACACTAATATATGTGTATATCAGATGCAATACCTGGTACTATTTTTTAGAAATTACAATTCAAGTCATGCATATATAGATATTAGACATTCAGTTAAGTGTTGATTGAAATGAATATTACCTACGGATAAATACTTTAATTATGTATCCTGGCAAATAAATGCCTAAATTTTAAAAGCATTTATGTTTTGTTGTATTTATTTCATAGTGTCCATAATCTCAATGTGAGAACTAATTGAACACGTTCATAATCAAGCAGCTTGGAAATAGAAGTTAAATATGTCACTTTGCTTTTTTAAATATTATTAATGCGAAGATGTAAACAGATTCCTACATAAGAATGTTTCTCAGAAATAAAAAATAATTAATGAATGAAGGTGCTCTAGTAGTGTCTTTAAACACAACAAATTTAAATGTTTTGAAAATGAACACAGGAGGGATATGCTTCATACTACTATATGATTAAGATATACAAGAATCACTGGTTAGATTATTATTGTTTAAGCTAGTGAATGCATAATACAGTAGCTATTTGTAAAGAAGTAGGCTGCTCTTTTATGTGTGCAGCTAGCTAATTCAAGTCCTCTACAATTAATTTAATATTACAATGCATATCCTGGGCTCAAACTACATTGACAAAATCACCAGTTGCTCATTTTTGTACAACGTGTGATACAACATTAAATCTGGGATTACTGAATTTTTTTTTTTTAATTAACCACTTCCAGGGAATGCAAATAGCTCTTTTTTTCTCTAACCGACAAAGTGTGGTTGGTTCACTTGGCCATATAACAGTATTTCAGCAGTCCAGACAGAAAAGCAGCAGGCTCACATAGCAAAATATTACAAGACATATTAATTATTTCTGTATACTTCAGGTGTATTATGTTCTGTTTAATGACACCACTAGAGTGCAATGATTATGTTTGTATGTAGTCTACACACTTGCAAACAGTGTCTGATTGAAAGAAATACATAACACCTTAAGATCAGGTATAATGTTTATTTCAAAAAGCCATGCTGGAGTGCAGTCATATTCATCAATATTAGTCTGTTCCCATCTGTTATTGGTATCTATTTGGTTTGACAAAAGAAGTAGCAATGACGTGTATTGACAGAAAATAAATATATGACACCCCTAAAAATAAATGTAATTACTTTTTTTACAATTTGAAAACAAAACATTGAAATTGTGACATCGTTAGCTCCTATACTGTATAGTTACATTATGTTGTAATCCATTAATTCATCAAAACATTTACCTGATCAAATACTTTGGCGCTCAGCATGCTAATCTCATCAATAATGAGGACCTGCGTTTCTTCAATTCGCCTTCTTGTGGTGCTATGCTCATCTGCCTGCAGACGTTGCAGTAGTTCTTCATTGCCATATCGGCCGTCTTGTAAACCAGCCCATGAATGCACTGTCACCGCATCATTGAATTGTGTAGAGGCTATTCCTGTACTTGCTACTACAGCAACCCGAATACCTTTAGCAATCAGTCTTCTCTGTGTTTCTTTAACTAACACAGATTTTCCAGTTCCAGCCTGTGCTAAAACTACTACATTGTGACCATTTTCAATAATTTTGTAAGCTAAACGTTGATCTTCAGTTAATATATACTCTTCAAAAGAAGAAACGCAAAACCACATTGTCGTAACATTTGGAGAATTGATTTAATTATTGAATGGTGAGTCCGATAATTACCAAATGTTGCAGGATTGTTCACAATTCACTCTAGTCCATTGTGAGTAAGTGATAGGACACACCACCAAGGTCAAGGTCATCTGGAGTCAATACCGGGTGTGGCCTCCGCGTGTGTTGACAACTGCCTGGCACCGCCTGCCCATTGAAGCAACCAGAGTACGGATGACGTCCCGGGGGATGGTGGCCCACTCGGCCTGCAAGGCTGCTGCCAGCTCGGGCAGGGTCTGGGGCTGTGGTTGTCGCTGTCGGAGGCGTCGGTCCAACTCGTCCCATAGATGCTCAGTTGGGTTCAAATCCGGTGATATCGATGGCAAAGGAAGGACATTAATGTTGTTGTTCTGTAGGAAAGCCGTTGTGATACGTGCTGTGTGAGGCCTGGCGTTGTCATGTTGGAACACTGCGTTGGCGTTGGCCATAACTGGAACGATGTGTGGCCGGAGGATCTGGTCAATGTAGCCCTGTGCATTCAGGTTGCCCTGCACGTGGACCAGGTCAGTTCTGCCAGTGTGTGAGATGGCTGCCCACACCATGACACTACCCCCGCCGAATCTGTCCACTTCCTGCACGCAGTTTGCCGCATAACGTTCACCACGACGCCTATACACGCGACATCTTCCATCATGACGTCGGAGCAGAAATCGGGACTCGTCACTGAACCACACCTGTCTCCATCGCAGTTGAGGCCATTGTCGATGAATCTGGCACCACTGCAGTCGGAGTCGACGGTGTTGTGGTGTTAAGATGACACCTCGAACTGGACGTCTGGCACGAATTCCTACCATCCCATAATTCCAAGCACCTATTAAATAAAATAGTATGTGTGTGTGTGATTTGTAGTTTGTTTCTGAGTCCACATATATTAATACTGAGAAATGATAATTGATCATTCATTAAATTTTTTATTCTTGTTTGGCTAGATGCCTGGCAGCTGGGGGAGTTGTTAGAATTGTTTTTAACTACAGAAGGTTTTTTACTTTTGGCAGTAGTGTTACAGGGATGGTCAACATTTATATACCTAATAGAGGGAGCATGAGCCTTAGTTATGGTTGTATACACTAAATTAGTGTTTGTCATGTGGTCACAGGACATATCAACATTTGTAGTAGTTACAGAAGGTAAATATACTTTAGTAGTACAGCTATAGGGTGAATAAACATTTGTACACAAAGCTTTACTGTTCGTTGAAGTTACATAAGTTGAAACAGTGTGTATCATGTTGACAGATGGAACATGAACATTTGCAGTATTATCACAAGTTGAGTAAACATCTGTGGAATTTACAGTTGACACCTGGACATTTGTAATATTGTCATGAGGTGAGTAAACATTTGTAGTATTTACAGATAGCATAGGGACATTTATATTATTAATATAAGGTGAGTATACATTTGTATTTACAGATGATGTATGATCAATAGTTGCTCTTGCATGAAATGAGTTCATATTAGTAATGTGTGGAGGTTGTACATAAGTAATTGCTGAGCTTACATAAGAAGAGTCAGCATTTGTACTACTTACACATTGTACTTTCCAATTATCATTTATATTACAAATTGGGTCAACATTTGATGTATTACAAGTATGGGTTCTTAGTATTTTGGGTTCAGATAATGTTTCCTTTCTAGCTATATTTGGTTTTATTTCAGGTATAGTTTCTAAGATGCTGGTACTGGTAGCCTTAGTGCAAGATGTAGTATCATTATTGGGTATATTATGGGGTACATTACGTTCATGAGGAATATTGATTCCTGTGAACTCACAGTGTGGATCATTGCTGGAAACATTGTTTAGCAACGTGTTAGGTTCATTTGGCATATTGGTAACAAAATCTTGTTTGGGTAGCTGAGTGACAGTGTTGACTGGTACAGGTATAGGACGGCTAGTACTCCTAAAAGTACTGGTTGTGGGTGATGGGCTGACAGTATTGTTGTATAACTTTGTGGAGCTACCAAGATTTATAGGTTTATACTTTGTAGCTGTACATTGTTCAAGATATATGCTAGAAAGTATAGAGTTAGGTGCTTTACTTACATAATCAGTAGTTTATTCTGCTAAGCAATGTGCCAAATAAATGTTATTTGATTTAAGTACCTCATTATCTACAGCATGTACACATGTATTGTGATGAGTTTTCATATAATGTGGTTTCTGGGATTCATAGTTTACATAATATTTAGATAACATTAAAGGAGATGTGTCAGAGGTAATAGTTTGTTGAGGCACAGACTGTGATACTCCATGACACCCCTAGTTGGGAGGGAGACTGGCTAAAGCATCACATCGGTTTGTCCTCAAAACCAGGGCTGGGGTTGGGTGTAGTCTCTCTGAGTCTCTTTTTGGATGGGGCTCTTCCACTGATATCTGTTTCTGGTGCTTGGTGTCTCATTGGGGTCTGGTACTGGTGAGGGTTGTAGAGTCGACTTTCTGGCTGACATTCCTTTCCATTAATGAAGAGTCTATCCACTTTCAGAAATGCTTTTTGATTTTTCTTTTTCGCTTCTCTAAATATCGGATATAGTTCCTTCCTTCTTTCTGCTATTTCTCTTGGGAATTGGTCATTTATTCCAAAAGGCTTCCCTGCAAGTTTATTGGCTGCTTGTTTAATTTTGTCCTTGTCTTTTAGCTGCTGTAAGTGTGCCACAATAGTTCGTGGTCTTTGGTTTGACGGTCTATATGGTCCTAATCTGTGAGTTACCTGAATTGGCAAGTCGTCTTCGATTTCTAGTTCTTTTTTAATGAAGGATTTTAAAACATCTTCTGTGTTTTCATCTTGACCTTGATCAGCGATGCCCGAGAACAACAAATTAAACCGCATGGATCTAGTCTGTAGGTAAAGGATTTCGTCATATAGTCGCTGGTTTTCTTCCTGAACTTCGTTCATGTTTTTTGACAGATGAAATATATCTTCATTTGCAGTTTTCATTGTTACCTTCAGGTCATGGATAGATTGTTTGGCTTGGTTTGATTCTGCATTTATTATGTCAAACTGGCTGCTGATAAAGTCACAACTTTGCTCAACTTTGCTGATACGCTGATTCGCATTTTTAACACTACTACATAAATCAGTTAGTGCATTCTCGATTTGACATATTTTGGTTTCGATGGTGCCAAGGTGTTTGGTTAGATCATATATTTCCGTTGTGGTTGACATTAGCTGTGCAATCTGATCAAATAGATTTAAAGCCCATGGAGGTGGAGAGGTTTGTTGGAAGTTTCCGTCTGGTGCAGAGTTTTGCATCTGTTGCATCGGTTGTGCATATTGTAGGTTACCAGCTGAGGCAGTGTTCATCATCGGTGTTGTATTTACATTATTGAAAGCCGGGGGAAATGACACTTGTTGACACACTGGAAGATCGCTTAGTGTTAGACGATTTATTGGTATTGCTTGCTTTTTTCATATTTAACACCTATTTCAAAGTCGGCAGTGCTACATGCGAGGTTTTAGTAACCTGTCAGTGCATTAATACCTGTCTCATCATTGTGAATCAGCCAGTTTAGGTAACTTTTTCGGGAGCACCAAATTGCAGCGTCTTGCCGCCATCTTGTCACGTGCCAGCAGTAACAGTAAAGTTAACAGTTGTTTTACGTGGGAATTGGTTTTAAGAAAATAACTGGTTTGGCTTGTTTTATACAGTGACAATTATGCCCGGTCATTATCGCTATAATGACAGCTAGACCACTCACCCGGCATACAAGTAGTGGCTAATGCCAGATAAACTAGATTCAATGGCACCTTTGTCATAAATCATTTGATGTTTCTTTTTATTATATGGTCATGGAATTATGTTCTTTGAGTCATGGAAAGTCATTGAACAGTCATGGAAAATGAACTTTCAAAAGGTGTACGAACCCTGTCTAATGTTGACTGGTTCTTATGTTGATGACATTACTTTTGATCAGTGTGCTGTGTTTTATCAGACTTCATTTTGGATTCATCCACCTCTTATCTCTACTTTTTTTAATTCACATTTCAACTTACAAAAAAAGAAAGAAAAGAACTGAAGTGTATATCAATTTTATTCCGGTCTTTATCATTCCCAAAAAAAAATGGTGTTTCTAAATTTTAAAGTTCTAATACAAAACCTTTTAAAATATTAAAAAGTGATTATTTTATTGTCAGACAGTACATATTACATTTTACAGTGACAACATATTAATTCCAAACCTGTTGGTTGCTGTTTTATTGGAATATAAATATAACTATTTTCAAAACACGGATGAAATCAGGGCAACCAAATTTTTGGAGGGACAGCCTCAATGTGAACCTATACATGCCCTCCGGGCAAGCAACCAAAATCCTTAAAATTGAGCACTGACAAGAAAAAGTTAATAGACGAACGTACAGACAACACCATACCATAATATGACCCATCGTAGACAGGCCTATAAAAAACACTGATACAAAGTGCTAATGTTGGATGAAAGCTTCACTACAAAATGTTTCAAATCTAACGAGATGATAAATCGTGCTACGTCCAAATCTGAACCCACATTGCACGTTAGTAAGCAATTTATGGGATTCAAGATACCAGACAGATCGACGATTGATCATGTGTTCCATGGTTTTACAAATGCAACTTGTCAAAGCAATAGGGCAATAATTAGTAGTATTGGTTGGATCCTTACCAGGCTGGGAATAGGAATAATCAACAATGGTAAAAAAAAAAAATTATAACGGTAAAAACATATTTAAGTCATTTTTAAAAACAGATTTACTCAATGAAAGCATATTAATGATGGGTTTCTCATGCTTCCAGGATACTTTATTAAACTAATGGTAAAGACAGACAATAAGTGTGACATTAAAAAAAGCTTTTTAAGAATTAAAAATAACTTGCCTATAACAATACCCAGCTAGTATTCATGTACTTAATCTGTTGATCCAAGCTTTTTTATATTTTTATATTTTTATTTTTATTTATTTTTATTTTGTTGGTTGTTGTTAATCTAAACTTGACCTAGATGTGAAAGTGCCATGTGATAGAGTTATTGGTTCTTTTTGTAAAAAAAACAGGAATAGCTTGGTTACCACATAACGTTGTGTGTTGGTTGGTCACTTCGTGAAAACACATACTTCATATTTTGCTTCTCATTATTTGGTACAAAAAAGTTGATTCGAAGTACAAGCAGACTCATGTTAGGGTTCCTGCAGGCTTCCAAGAATCAAATTTCAAAACTTTTCCATGACTTTTCAAAACATTTAATGACCTTTTCGCAACAAATCTGTAAAAATGTACATTTACACTGCCATGAGATAAAATTGAAATCTGGTAAAACTGAATGTTCAACCTGATAAAAAGACAGGGTTTACACTCTTTAGAGAGGAACAAAAAATCAAAGACTTTCGATGGTGAAAAAGATAATGCATCACAAGAAGTAATTAAAACAGAAATTAAATATGCATATACAGTCACTGTTTATGGCAGGAGCAGACAAACAGGATCGACAACAAATACTGGTAATCCAGTTACTGTTGGCAATCTGATGACAGTGTAAGTCACTTGGAATATCCTGGATTGGCAGTCGTCTAGAGACACCATGCTACATTTACACAGCCCTAAGCATGACACACTGTGTGTACAAAACTCCTGGGCTGGTAGCAAACCACTTAGTAAATATACTTATACACGGTCGTCAACTTGTTAAAATATTCTGGGCAGCATAAATACAGTCCTTCACTTGTAGCAAATTAAGTAATTTATAATCACTGTTTGCGACAGGAGCAAATAGGTAAAACACAAGTTGCATATCACTTGGCTACACTAGCCCGTATGGAATCTATGTAGGAAAGAAGCTCTTTCGGCTGACTTCCATTAGCCTTTGCACCTTTCCTGGCACTGTTGGAAACACTTAAGTTTTAAGTCATTTTTCTGCTCTGCCATGTCTGAATGTTCAGAAGCTCGTTTACTATGTCCAAGAGAAACCGTCTACAATCCAATGTGAAGGACAACACATCCCTGTCTGAAATCCTTTTCTGCTTCTTCATATCATGTAGTGCATAAAATGTTGTAAAGCCAACATCAATTTTGGATACATCCATGTGATATTTTGACTTTCCTAGTTCAAAATTAACTAACTGCTTCACATTTTGAATTATCACCTAGATATTTCTTCTCTACAAAGCGATCAAGCAGACCCTTGATCAACTGAAACAAGTCAGTTGCTAGAAAAGGAAGCAGAGGCTTTTCTGACTGGAATGCAACTAGAAATGGCATCATCTCATTGGCCACTTGCAGGAAAACCTGAAGCTTTGCGATGAATAATGGAGAAGAGGGTAGCCTCCTTCAATGACTTGAATGGTTACTTACTAGTAAAACAGGTTGACAATGTTGCAGGACACGATGACTGAAGATCTCGGATATTTCCTGTACTCAACAATTTCCTTGCGTTCAGGATAGGCTGTAGTCTGGGAGGCAAATTTTGTATATAGTTTTTTTTATTGTTGATTTGTGTAGCCCAGGGTGTCCCATTTCATAATCCGGTTGATGAACCTCAGTCATCATTGAGCGTTTTGAGAAATTCAATATGGTCACCAAAATGGCTGCCATTTCATGTTATTGGCTATAACTTCCAGTATATTAAACCTAGGATGCTATTTTTTTCAGCTAGCTTTAAATGTAAACAACGCGGATTATTAATCCTCAAATATGACGTCATTTCATATACTGTTTCCAGTGTATGACGTAATGCATATGACGCAACACTGAATGACGCACTCAGACTGCATACGAGATGCAGACGTCTGGCTTTGTTGTTATGGCAGAGAAAAATTATATTTTCAATTGGAAATTCAATTGTGACCAGAAGTCGGAAATATTAACCGTAGCAGGTCTCGTAAGAATTTATAATATTATAAAACATAGCAAAATTTATAGGGATGATATACACAATTCACTGCAGGAAAAACTGAATGATAATGATAAGTTAACTGTTACATGCCATCGAAGTTGTGTTTCTACATATTCCTCAAACACTCAGGTTAAACTATATAATAAAAGAAAATGTAACATGTAGTTTATCATGGGTGCCCCCCCCCCCCCCCCCCCAAGACCAGAAGACGGTCGGGTGCTGATATTTCCTTCAATTTTCTAAATCACTGTTTATTTTGTGGAGAAAAATGTAACCTAAAACAAAAGACGGAAAGAACCCGTCACATTGGTGGCCTGCCTACCTATGTCGAGAAATAGATAGTTCAGATGGGAAGAAATCACTGAAGGAATCAGTCTTAAACAGATGTAGTGACAGAAGTGATGAGTGGGCAGAGCAAGTGAGACACAGGGCTGAAGGGGAAATAAGCGATCTCCATGCAGCTGATACCAGGTACCATGTTGACTGTGCACTTGTGCAGCTGCTAAATTGTCCCAAGATAAACAGGTTGACTCTGCGTTAGATGATGCCATTGTTGTCATAAGAAAAAAACTTTCACAACTTTGGAATTCGAGAGAATTGTACAAGATGTACTTGGAAAATGGAGGTAATATACAGCCATGCAAAACACTCCTAAAGAAGGTATGTAAACACTTCGGAGATGATCTTGTTGTGTTGCATTCAGCAGGTTAAGCTAATGTAATTTGCTTTCATCAGTAAAGCAGCGAAGTCCTTAAGACTTGTAGAGGAAGATGATGATGATGACACTGATATGATGTTAAATAGACTTGCTAAACGAACTGATAATGAAATAAACAAAACTGTTTTAGATAAAACACATTATGAAACTACAATCAATACTGAAAAGGCAATGGAGACAGTAAATGAGATATTAATTGCATTATAGAAAACATTATCCTTAAAACTGGCCATGACTTTTGCAGCTATACAGATTGGGTCTATGGTTACTGGGGTTATTAAAAACAACTCTACTGCACTGCAAATTGCATTAGGTTTAAAAATGGGTAGGTAAAAAAAGCTTGTCAAAACAATGCAGTCTTTTGGTGCGACATGTCCTTATGACGAGATTTTGCGTTTTAGATGTTCAGCAGACCAAGCTGCTACAAAAGAACTTTCTTTCCCTGGGTTATCTGATGCATCATCAGATTTGGTTCAAGTAGTTGTTGATAACTTCGATGCAGAAATATCATGGTAAGCTCTCGACACATTCATTAGCTGTTCTAGTTACACAATATGTCACTGATGTACAGAGGTACAATGGACCTAACATGCCAAAACTACCAGAGAATGCAGCTCTGAAGTCAGTACTGCCACTCCAGTTTCTCGCAAAACAGGTCATTTTCAAACGCAGAGCTGAAGAGATTGACTTCTCGTTTATGCAAGATGTAGTACAGAAGTCTGACTGCCCAGAGTACAATGTATACAACACTTCACTTGCTCGAAATCAAGGACAGTCACCACATCCAAAAACCCAGGCAGTATACCTACCTTTGATTGATCTTATTCCTTCTCATCCTGATACAATTATGACGGCTATGGTAGAAGCACAACAACTAACACAAAATATGAGTGAAAGGATTGTACTGTTTACGTGTGACTTGCAACTATATAAAGTAGCTTTAAGTGTGATATGGACATACCCAGAACGCTTTTCAAATGTCATTCCATGGCTAGGAGGGATGCATAGTTTAATGAGTTTAATTAATGGCACATTAATGGAAAACAGTGGATTGTCAGATGTTTTGAGTGATGTTTTTGGAGGTGTAACAAAGATGTTGAGTGGGAAAATGTTTCCTCAAAACATTCGAGCCTTGTGAATACTTGTTAAAGAAATACTACAATCACACACTCGAGACCAAAGGAGATGTACTGAAGGTTCTGGAAGAACTAGCTGCTAAGAGCAAGACTGCCAAGTTGTGGGTAATCAAACCGGTATTCATTATTATGATGTTTGTTAGGGCAGAACGTGAGGCCGACTGGCCAGTGCACCTAGAAGCGTTCCAGGAGATGCCACCATACTTTTTTTGCAGCTGGCCACGTTAATTACGCCCGGTACGGAACGTGTTACCTATAGTCCATGAAGAAACTCCCAGCAGATATTGCTACTCGTTTCATGAAAGGGGAGCATATCATGAGACATCAGCATAGTTTGTGGAATGGCATGTGGAATGACATGTTCATTGAGACCACCTTCATGCAGTACAGTCATGCTCCTGGTGGAATAACTGGCAGACCTGGACAACATGATTGGCAATGAAAATACCAATGAACAAGATGTTGAAATACATAAAGAAGAAGGGAAGGCGAGAATAGCCAATGACAAAAAGACAGGGAAGCCATTAGGTTGAAATTGAAAAGTGATTTGATCCTCTAGATCCTGATAAACATCCACATGCTGTTCTTAGCATTGTAACGGGATAACATGGAACATCATCAGTCAATGTCCAGGATGCTGTGCAGATAGGTCTGGGCTAGATGAATGAATTTGATCAGAAATTACCAAATGACTTTCATGAGACCATACACAGTGTCGGAGACACAAAAGTATATGACACAAATGTAATTTACTCAAGAGTCATAGGGTTGCAAGCTAGTGGTCGTGATATCAACATCAAATATGTCCTTTCACATGAACTAGCTCCACTGCCAACATCAATGTTAGAGTCCACAGGAGAAATGAGAGCAGCTACATCAAAATCCACTTTAAAAAGGCAACTTCAGGTTGAGGTATCCGCTAGGACATCCAGTAACATATCTGTCTCAGTCATAGATGGTTCAGCTTTACTCTGGGTAATCCCTTGGCCAGTGGATGGTACAGTCAGGGTTATGCGACACACATGAAAAATGTCATTGCAAACAGATTACAAAGTGGGGATGTGTACCTAATATTCGATCGGTATTATGATTATAGTACAAAAAGTGTTGCAAGAGGTGCCAAGGCTAATGTAGCAAGCAGAGTACACCAGCTGCAATTTGATAGTAAGTTACCATCACAAAAAATAGTACTCTCAGTGTCTGAAAATAAAAAGCAGCTAATATGCTAAGTTGTCAATAGCTTAACTGATGATGAAAACTTCCATAAGCTTCATACCCGTAACCATAAATTAGTTCTTATTTGATGAAGCTGCTCCAATGAAAATCAGAAGGGGGGAGGGGGAGGGGGGGGGGGGGAGGTTGCATTAGTGACAAGAATGGATCTAGCCACAACATACGAAGAGGCAGACAATATAATTGTCCATATGACAATGATGTATGCAAATAACAACGCGCTAGGTACAGTAATTGTTGTCTCTGATGACACAGATGTCTGTGTACTTCTTCTGCATTACTACCAGTACCACTCCACATTTGTCAAAAATCAAATATTCATGGAATCTCCTATCAAGGAAAGAACAGTGACTGACATTAAACAAAAAACAGTGGAAAAACATGCTAGCATAATGACCGCAATCCTACCAGCCCACGCACTTACAGGGTGTGACACTGTAGCATGTTGATATGGCATAGGTAAGGGAACTGCTCTAAAATTACTGAGAGCTGGGTATTCCCTATCACTTCTTGGTGTGGTGGATACTCCGATTCAGTCAGTTATTATGCAGGTCACGGCATTCATGTCTGCTTGTTATGGACAGTATTCCAGCAAATCAATGTCTGAAATATGCTGGAAGATATGGGCATCCAAAACAGGATGTTCTTCATCACCACCTAAACTGTGCTGCCTTCATCCAACCAATGAGGCATTTGCAGAGAAAGTAAAGAGAGCACATCACCAAGCCACTGTATTGCGTTCTTTGGAAAACAAAAATCCATCGGAACTGGATCCCGAGATCTATGGCTGGATAAAGAATTCAAAATTGAAAAAACTGGAACCTATTTCTCTTCCAACAAGCACAGAACTTGCTCCAAAGTATATCATGCAGTTAATCAGATGTGGGTGTAAAAGCATGTGGGTGCTGTACTTGTTTTTGTAGTTCCACAAGGAATAACTTGAAGTGCACAATATTCTGTGGCTGTAACAACACAGATTGTTGCCAAAATGTAACATCATAGTTGCCGAATGACAAATGTACTAATGTAGATTTTGATTGGTAATTTCTCCCGAGTGTCTGCCACTGCAACTGAGTTTGTATATATCAATTGCTGTTTTTTGTACACTATTGCACTACTTTAGTAATAATATGTGAAGAAAGGTAATTCAAATGGTGATCAAACATGGACTGTGTAGTATAAATATTTAATGTACATATAACCACAACTGTTTAAATAACCATTGAGCATTGTCTCATACAGGCTTAGATTTGCAATAACGTTCGAGTGCCAGTTCCACAAAGTATTATATACCAGTATTTCTTTAGGGAGTGGAAGGTTTCCCATAGATGACGCAACTGACATTGATTCTGGGGGAAATCAAAATACTGTCAAAACAAACTTATGACTTTGCTGTAACAGTGGTACAATTTTGAATATAACTGTTCAGTGTTTAACACTCTGATCAGAGAGCATCAGTTTTGACCACCATCTTGAAATTCGAAATATGTGAAATAGTTTCGACATTCTAGATCAATTATATGTATATGTCTTGATCCCTATATAAAGTGCCGTTATAACTAAAAGTATCGTCATAGATTTAATGTAAAGCAAGTTATATTAACCTAAGATGGAAGCCATATTGGTAGCCATCTTGTATTTCAAATGCTTTAATAGCAGACTAAAGTTCTAAGCGATTTAGCTGTATTATACGACACCCAAAACCTACGGTTAGATATAAACATCATCATCCTAGGCTTAATATGCTGGATGTTATAGCCAGTAACATGAAATGGCGGCCATTTTGGTGGCCATCTTGGATTTCTCAAAATGCTCAATGATGACTGAGGTTCATCAGCCGGATTCTGAAATGGGACACCCTGGACTACACAAATCAACAAATAAAAAGAACTATGTACAAAATTTCCAGGTTCAGTCAAGGTTCTGCTGGACTACTGGCATACGCGGTCGCTACGTAAAAATCTCACTGGTACCAAGCGTTCTCACTAGGTTTAACATGAAGCGTAAAAACTAGTCTAGTAAGAAATATTGTCCGGAACGCAGCTCTTACGTCGAAATGACGTTGTGCCCATTCAAGAAAAGTAACTCTGCACGCTATGCGACAGGAAGTGATTGCTCGCATACTGATAGGCATGATCGAAAATATCTTGGCCGATGTGGAAATTTCAAAACTTTTCCATGACTTTTCAGTTTTAACCAAAATTTCAAAACTTTTCAAGGCCCTTGAAAAGTATTTTGCAAATTTCAAAACTTTCCAGGTTTTGCTGTACCGATCAAAGTTTCAATATTATTATTTTTATAAAGATTTCAAGATATATGTAAAACAATAAAGATGTTTATAAAGTGATCCTCTAATGTGGGATTAAAAAAAATATATATGTTCATTTTATTTCCATCTTCATCAAATGAATCGATCGTTTTAATATCGCCAACTGATAGAAAGTAGTTAAACTACTAGTTTTGTTTTTGGAAAGGCAGTGTATATATTATTTGGCACCCAAGATAAATATTTTAATTATAAACACTACCACTTCCGTTGTTTTTATAAGCGGTGATATCCCGTAAAAATTAAAAGTTTATAATATTTGATAACAAATTGCTGAATAAACAGAATGACAGAAAGTAAAAAATCATTGATCAGTTACAACCAATTAAATCTGCAACTGAGGACAAAATACCATACAATAGTTAGTGGAAACAAAAAACAGAATGACCGGTCTGATCACGTGACAAATTTGGCGCCAAATAAGTGTTTTTTTCAGTTGGAGATTATCGAATTGATAACAAATAAAATGTTTTCATTGCTCAAATAAAATATAACTTTTATTGTGAGTATCATTTGAACATACAAATGTATACAGGTATGGGACAAAGTAGAGGCTATTAAAAATACTGTTAAATTACGTAACAGTAACTGTCATAAGCTACTGAAGTTTTTCGTCAGTTGCTTTTTCGTACAAACAACGCGGCTCGTTTCCTTTGATGTCCAGTGTGCAGACTGATGATTATTTTTGTGTGGAAAAAAGTGTGCAGAGATAGGTAATCTAATATATAGTAGGGTGCGGGAAAATAAAGAGAGGTGCAAAAAAATAAAGAAGGGCGGCAAAATACAATAGCGGGGAATTCCGCCCCGCTTAAATGGAGCAGCGAGAAAACTGAGTTGTACATGTATGCAGTGTAGTTTTATGTTAATAATTAAAATTGAAATTTAAGAAATTTATATATTTGTGAGTGGTTTACTTACATTTTGCAATTTAAAAGCAAACACTTAGTATTTTAGGGAGTTTTGCGAGTCCATAGTTGGCAATTGGCAAAGGTGTTAACATGCACATTCAGAGCAAGCTGTTGTAGCGCACGCCTGTCCAGGACAGGAAAGGATGGGGGGTGAAGAAGAGACCGCCTGCACTGGCAGGTGCAGGGGAGCACCATCAGTCCTATCAAGTTGGTAACAGGCGGAGGGTGGTATGGTGCTATGTGATTTGCAGTGTCCCGTAGGATTAAGCCAAAGAGAAAAGGTGCGCATTTCAGTGAAGGAAGTTTGGCGCAATTTTGATGGTCGTTCGAATGTGAAATGTAGGGAGCTACATATAGGTTTCGATTTAGTAGAACGAGAGTAGCTCGTTTTTAAGACCTTGGTGAGTCCACAACGATAACATGTGCTTTTATACACAATAACGGAGTGAACATTGTGGGTATATAATTTTAACCACAAGCTTTTCTAATACATCTACACGACAAAATGTCATATCCAATACATCAAGTGATGACGCTTTTTATGTGCATCCCTGTTTATTTACATTATGTTGTTTTGTGGAAAATATTGGAGCTGCAATTTGCCAATTTTTGTGAAAATAGCCCATATACAGATACATAGAATATAATATTTTATTATCCACATAGTTCAAGATATTCAGGGAAATATAATCAGTATGACCCACGTGTGTCATAATGATTTCACGAATGACGTAATTTTGTGAAGCGACGTCAGAACTTAATGTGGCTTCCTCAGTATAAATGCTTGTCAAAAATGATGTCATTTTGGAAAATGACATCGTTTCGTCGTCTCTTTTTAGTTAGTTTCAAATGTTTTGACATGGTCCTAGCTTGTTATTCATAAAAATAATATTTTGGATAATGTGGATAATAAAGAACTTATTATACACACGTGTGAAATGTACCGATTTTACGAAACTCATGTCAGGATTCATGTATAACCCTCGATCTCGCTCGGTTAATACAATAATCCTGACACTCGTTTCGTAAAATCAGTACAACACACAAGCTCGTATAATAATCTCTATATAGTACCTATATATTAAGCTGGTATAATGTATTATTATATTAATTTCATGCATTTATGACATATTACACCAGTATTATTAATTTATTCACTGAAACAATGAAATTTTATTATGATCCTGACAAGTGGGATGGGCAAGTAAGAATGGTAATCACATTTGCCCCTGACCGCTCTACTATATAGTAAAAGGAAGCATAACAGCTAACTTACCATTAAATGTCACGGTAATATTTCTGCTGCGTACGTTCTTATTTTCCAGTTCACACCACCAGTCTGTAGCATCAAGTTCTGCAACCTTGTTGATAACAAGTGTATAAATCTTAATGGTCGAAGAGCTGGTGTCTGTTCCAGGTCCACATGATGCAGGATATCCTACCGTACCACTGAATAAAGAACAACTGGTAGATGTCTGCTCTATTGAAGTAAACACACCAGGATTTATTTTTCTAAAGAAGTTTATAAAATCCACAACACCATCAGCCTGTTTTACTGTACAGGTCAAAGTGAAAGACTCATTCAAGACTGCGTAAGAAGAAGATCCAGAAATATCCAGTGAAATACCTGGGAGGGGGAAAAAAGAGAAAAAGTAGAACGGTAAAGATATGATAAGATATCATATATTGGATGATAAAAGGCGATTCCACGGTAACGGAATTACGAGTTGGAGAGATATTTCAGGCATTAAACTCAGCTAGTCGACATAAAAAACATTATAATGATATAACTATGTAATATACTAGTACAACACTAGTGATTGTTATGGACAAAAGTGAGACTCCCTACTGCAAGGAGTAGTACATGAGTACTTAATTGAAGTTTGGTAACGGAATTACGCAAAACGGACACCATTTTTACGGACACTGCAAAACAAAGACAAACTCTGTGAACTATGATGCTCAGTAGGATACGATTATAACTTGAATTTTGTCATGATTTTGCAGATGTTTAGTCAGCATAATGAAGGTTTTAAGTAGTACTGTTTGGTTAAAGTTGATCCGATTTCCTTAATTTCTATATTGTTAATGGATGACTTTTACATTTGCTATGGATGTTCCGCTAATGCATTTGGTGCCACTACTAGTACTATTACTATTATGGATTTTGAAAAACGATTTTGTATATCTTCCTACTTTTACATCACTTGATGTATATGAGTATATGGATAAGAGTGTAGCAGTTTAGTACCATGTAGGTTTATACTGAAATGTTTCTTGACAAAATATACCAAAGGCGGTAACAGATTACAAACCTATGGTAACAGAATTACATATGTTGACATCTATAATTTGACTAATAATACATAAATTTGAAAGTAAATGTGTGCGATTATGTTTACTCAGACAATATTACATTTATTCAAAGAATATGAGTTGATTCCTTGATTACATATATATGAACAATACAATCTAACTTTTTGTTTGTTTTCGGTAACAGAATTACAAACTGATTCTATGTTTCTAGTTACCCCTATATCTAAAAAAAGAAGTTTTTGTTATTAAAGTGGATCATGCAATGTAGTAGTTTGTTAGTGGTAAAACAAAAACACTAATAAAAAGAATATTACTTTCACTTACATGGCTGCTGTACACAAATTCATAGTGTGTGTCACAGAAGTGTCATATATTTTAGTGTGACGGTATCCTCATAAAATAGCTCAAGTCAAACACATCTATTTATTTTACAATATTTTACTCTCCAGACAATTTTATATTAAAAACAATCTTAATATATAAGGAATAACATGATTTGAATTTTTTCTCTCCATATCCACTTTAGCGCGGAATTGCCCAATACAGATATTCATTTTGTAAGCTAAAAACTATATATGTATATAGTTCGAGTCACCTCCAGCCCTCCCCTTATTGGTATTGATATGTAGGGGAAGGCTAGAAGAAACTCTACATAATGTTCTGGCAATCGTCGACAACCAAATGGTTGCAAGCTACTGTGTCTAAAATAGTAAAAGTAAATAAAAGCAATTAATAAAATTAAATAAATAACTATTTTTCAGATCACATACTTTCAGAATTTGTTAACTTTGTTAATTAATCAATTTAAGTTCTCAGTGCTACGTTTATTGACATTTAAGCGAATGTACTATGGTGACACTCCAGAATTGATGTATGCATAAACAGTCGTCAAACAAAAACATGTTAATAGCATCTTTACTTTGTACAGCGTTCAGAAGAAACCCCCCCCCCCCCCCAAAAAAAAAAAAAAAAAAAAAAAAAAAAAAAACCCCACAAACAAAACAAAAACAAAACAAACAAACAACAACAACAAAAAAAAAAAACCCATCATGTGCTAGTTTATTTTTATACAAGGATATCCAACATCGTTCCCATTCAAAACGACACCACATCACAAATTCACACGTCATTTGGATATCGATCGATGGCTGACGTATATATAGTTTACAAAAATACACTGTATTAAATTTGATATTATATGACAGAGAGAATATTGCCCTCGTGTTTTTCGGTATCGTCAATACCATGTATTAGGAATAAACATATTATGCTCAGCAGAGGCTCACATATAATACAATTTCTATTCACATTCATAACATATATATTGACGATACCGAAACACTCTGGTAACAATTACCTCTATATATTTTTTAAAGCTTCGTAAGAACCAGATATTTAAAATTAAGTTGTATGTGTTTGATATAAATAATAGTGAAAAGTAAATAAATAAATAAATAAATAAATAATTTGTAGATAAGTATGTAGCATTAATTAGTAGTTATATGACTGTCTTTTTTAATGAAACGATAATGGGAAAATAGAGCTGTGATAAAGGTCTATGTGAGGTAGGGAAGGGGACGCAGATTTTATTAAATTCAACATCACTGGAAATCTTCATGAATATAACCATAATTCTAATTGTTAAAAGTAGCAAACACATTCCAATTAAGTTCATTTTATTGCATGAATCTTTTAATTTTGTATCATTAAAACCCTCGACAGACAGCTCCAGAGACTTTGTCTAAGTTAATGTTTCACTGCTTTTGGTCCGATATAAACTTTAGTAGAACGTTTTTCACAGCCATTATACCATGTGATACGAAATACATGTACGTACGTTAGTCATCTCAGATTCACAGCTCCCACGAAGCTACTCACGACGCTCATGACAACTGTCGACAATGCCCCCAAGTTGTAAATAGCCTGGATACAATCTAATTTGGCATGGAACGTTGCTCTTCGTGCGCATGCGCAACGGGAATGCGAAATACTTTTATTGTATTATTTTCAAATAATAAGTAATAAGTTAAGTAATAACAAAAAATGTTTTAAATTTCTTTCTCGTCATACCATCCTCTTACGTTCCGCGTCGCGAACAAGAACGGAAGGCCCGCCACAGCAAATGTTTATCAAACTGTGGAAGTCGTTTGAGACACCTACCCTCAGCACACACAACCAACCGGTTTTAGCCAGATGAAGTAGTATCCGACATATTAACACCTGTGCTAACAACCCCTTATCCGACCTCGTATGACGGAGAAAAAGAAAGTAACAAAAAACAAAACAAATGACAATTTAATAGGCAAGTTTACTAAAGTTTTCTAGAGCTAGTATGAACACGACTGCAATGGACGACTGCAGAATAAAAAAACCCGAGGATATACGGTCTGCCAATGAGCGGGTGTATCTCATACATCCGGCAAAGGGAGACCAGTCTGCAGTGGAGGTTATGACTCAGGGTTGTATAGCATTGTTGTTGTACTATATAGTACGGTAAGTTGAATAAGACTAAACATTTGACTTGTTTCATATTAAACATGTTAATAAACCATTAAAGGCGCTCAGTCACGGATGGTTGACCTAATTCTTGACCCAACAAAGTATTATATGACAATACATGTATATACATTTGATTTGTACCCGAAAAGTACTTTATTGTACCATCTACATAACCAGTATATTCCACTTATTATTGATATTTTATAAAAATAATTGAATTATGTCAACTGTCCGTAATTCAGAGAAAAATAACGGCTATTTGGAGAGTAGAAGTGTAACGTATTATTTTGAGTCACGTGACGGGCATCCCCCGAATAAACGCAGCGTCACAACGATTTACCAAGCTCGTGTAACGAGAACGCTTTACCATCCTCTGCGACGTAGGTTAAATAGAAAAGAAAAAAACCCAATGAAAATAAGTTATTAAACATTAATACAAACATGTACTTATTATCATAAGCTTATACATTAATTTATTTTAGTAACAGAAGCATGTTAAACGTCGATAATGCCGACTATAGTTAGGTCTTTGCATCTATAGGTAAATTTATCGTTAGTAGTATGCAAAAAACCTCTAAACATCTGGATCACAAACACCTTCATGTTCCACGTTGTCAAATTCATTTTATGCAAAATATGCACAGCTGACTTGGAATAGGAATTGTTAATTTTGAAAGAATACTCTGAACTAGATAAGTATGTTTTTTTTTTTTTTATATACTTGTCACACATTATAAAAGGGCCTGCACCCCCATCTTACCGTAGTACAGAATGATTTTAAAGTGATACTTCAGATGTTAAAAAAGTGCTCAATAAAACTGTCATGTTTATACAGATATGAAAATTAGTCTTGGTTGTTATTTTGTTTGTATGTGTTTTTTTATATGAAGATACTTTTTAAAACTCTGAAATTGTTAAGTTATAGTGAATACTAATATTTAGTATAACAGTGTTTAAAAGTGTGGGAAATACAGATAACACCGAAAGGCGTCCGAGTCCGGTGTTTAGAACGTCGTCATGTGTGTCTGCTGAAATTGTCTGCCAGCATAAATGGCTGCCAGAATCCGCTCGGAGAAAAAACAACAACACAGTTGGACTTTTTTCCTTTAATTAATTTTTTCCTTTAATGGGCAATTTCACGGTAACTGACGCAATATTCAGACATTTTTTAACGTCTTGATTTTTTTTTTTTTTTAAAGTATACAATAAAATTCTTAGGAATGTTTTTGGTTGAAATAAATATGTTGTGATAAAAGTGAGCTCTGTGGTCTAGTGAATAAGCTGCTGGGCAATCAAGCTGACGACAGTGGTTCAAATCCCGTCAAAGCTGGCTCACATATCCATTCATTTTTCTCATCTATCACCATCTTGTATCTTAGTATAAAACACTTTCCAATTTCTCCCACGATTTCAATCTGTTTCAACCCTTTCTGTCAGTTTCCTCCGACTCTGTCTTCTGAGCTGTCCACACCATCGCCTACCTGTCTCAACTTCCTCCACGGGAACAGTCTCTGTGCATTTCCCTGCACCCACCTGGCGTCCTCTGCCGCTAATAAAGCTGGTCTGACCCACGGCGCTAACGACCGCCGGTGGTAGGGGTGTATAGTAGGTGGTTACAAGTGCCTCTTAACAATGCCAGAAGTAACCACCGAACACTCCCCGAAGTGGTCAGACTAAGCCCACAGCTAAAAAGCTGATGTGGAATGGCAGGTGTGTGGCACAGATAGCCACAAGAGACAAGCACCTGTCGCGGTTGGAAAGACAAGGACTGGGATGTGGAGGTGGACAGAGAAAGAAGTTGAAAGATAGGAGTTGCCAGATCGGGAAGAAATGATATAGAATTCAAAGGAGAGAAAGGAAAGGGGGCAGTGGGATACAAAAAAAAAAATATATAAAAAAATGTTGTGACAAAGTCATGTCAAAAGAAAATTGCATTGCATACAATCTCAGCGCAACTACAATCACAAATGAAGTGTGGGTAACTGTCACAATCAAAAAAGTAACTTCTATTTGACATGTCTTTGAAGCATCAAGTGTTCAGGTATATATAGAAATGTGTAGTGCACAGGTAATATATGATCACTAGAACAAGAGAACTAAGTTTTATAAAAGGAATTTTTTATTAACTTTTTTATTAATGGGTAACTGACGTAACACTAAAAGTAACTGACGCAACATTTGTGAATCATAAAAACTAATAACAACATATTTTAAAAATAAAACATTTGTCTTTGGCAACTGGTTCATCTAAATTGTAAGAAAATTATACATAAATCTTAAAATCTTAAAAGGGAATAATAATAAAAAAAACTAACAATAGGGGCATGTTCAGGTGGTGGGTTGGGGTCAACCCCCTATTTCCCAACCCTAGCAAATTATTATTATTATTTTAATATGCATATACATGCATTTGTCATGATGAATTTTACTTGTAGAATGCAAGAAATTGCATTTTAGGACATTAGGTTCTCACAATTTTACCCCCCCCCCCCCCCCCCCCCCCCCCAAGTAATTTGGGCAGTTGCACGCTCAATGCCAGTAAGTCGAAACCCCCACTCCCTTCAATATTTTCTGCACACATGCCTCAACGAGACAACAGCTTACGTTTACATGTACGTCTTTATTGGAAGTGTAATGATTTTATTCTGTTTTGCAATTTCCAAGTATATACAGTATTAACTGCATTCACTTTCTTATGACATTACCAAATGACTGAACCGAACCAAATGTTTCGTAAGAAATTGATGGGAATAAGGCAGATATTGTAAATAACCCATATTCTTTCTTTAATTTTTTTTAAATATATTTTCAGCATGCTGTCCTGTCTCATTTTTTTTCTTGTTTGATTTCACTTTATCTTGCTCCATTTTTCACTATTCTCTGTTCTTTTCCCTTTCCAACCTCTTTCTGTCTTCGTTCAAATGTGCTTGATTCTCGTTAATTTTCTAGGTTGCTGTCTTGGGAGGTATTCTACTAAAAACATCAGCAACTTGGTATATTTTCAGGAGTAGTAACCAATTTATCAAATGAAAGGACATTTGCTATTTAGAACTATTAAAGGGTAAATATCATAGTTGCATAATACATTTCTAAAAATTATTATTATTTTATTTATCTTTTGAAATGTAAAGATTATTCTTGAATTAAATTACATGCCCATAAAATATTACAACCAAATAACTTCATTTGCATGTAAAAAAGAAATATATCATTACAAAATTCATTTCATGTGACCAACAGTTAATTGTTTGAAATCACATTTTGAATTTGAGAACTCATGGGAAACCACTGTGGCAGTACGGTGTAATGTTGATTTTTTTTCCCCCGAGTTAATTATGAAAGATTATGTATGAAATCATATAATGTGTAGTTATTTATCATAAATAAATGTAAAAATAGCAACATAAGTGACTTGCCACTACATGTATGAAACTGCAATTCTAAATTTGTGTTATTGGTAATTATTATTGAACATTATAGATACTGTTTACAACAAACGGTGCTGTACATATATTAATCTAAACTAATGAAACAATGTCTACCTCTGACATCACAAGCAATACAATATATCTAATGAAACATATTATGTATGCATCCGACGTCAAAAGCTATACAATATATATCTTGAAGTATAAGAGTATAATCATGCATTGGTGCTTATGAAGCTGATATATGTATTTAAAAACAGTATTAACTGAGTAATGATTATTTTATTTTAGTAAAATAGACATATTTAGATTAATTTCTAAGGAATGAAAGTATTTGCAGTTCTTGAAAAAAAAAAAAAATTCTATAGTTTTACAGAGATGTGATAATTACAGAAATTATAAAACTTACACGTGCAAAGGTCAAGAAAATTCTGAAACATTTTGTTAATTTTTTTATAGTGCTCACTCTAGTTTGGGAATTAACACATTTCACAATCTTACATTATGCCTCCAAGAAATATAACAATGGAAAATAATGTATGTTATTGTGTTGCGTCGGTTACTGACTGGGGGAGTTACGTCAGTTACCAATACATTTTAATTATTTGTGTGCCCACTTAAATTATTATGTTGCCATGCTGTGTAACCATGGAAAAACTAAGAGAATATAAAAAATATATATATAATATATAGTAGCACTGTAGGAGGGCAATATTAAAATTAAGCTTCAAGAGGTAACTGACGCAACGAGGTCATGCTATAAGTTAAAGTTTTTATTCATAAAAATATATTCCAAATTTATTAATTTGTGTTGTTTGGGAATTACCATTAAGATCTTGCAAACAAAATGCAAAACTTACCTTTATCATATTCATCCAATTTTAATGACATTTTTGAAAACATAATTCAGTGCAATTTGGGTTCTATTCTTAGGAGGGAATAGCACAAATTAAAGATGACTGCCAGGTCACATGACACAGTTTTGAATTAAAACCCGAGTACATTATGGTTTATTGATTATTAACAAATAATTATATGTGAAAAATAAAGGCATAACAGAGGGGGGGGGGGGGGGGGGAATTAACTCCAGAGGTATCATTTTTTCGTGGAATTGCCCAAATTCAAAGTGAAGATCGTTTCAAAGTAAATATTTCTTGGTCTCCATGAGCTCGAAATAGATCACAATACACGATTAGTGTGTGAAAACGTGATGGTAGTCGTTATTTTGACCGCAATTCGTTCCGAGCAAAATTCCTCGGAACCGTTCAGAAGTGCTAATGGCTCAATCATAATGGCTAGGCAGGATAAATCTCGCCTTGTGCTTGCACGCGAGGTTAATCTTGATGAACTAAAGTCTGAACTAAAATGTTAACAACTACAAAAAATTGCTCTACTACCTTTATTTTCCCACATTTTGTCCAGACAGAAATCTTGAAAAAACCATTACAATGACACATATTCCACATACTAGATGATAAGTTATTAACCATGTCACCTATATCGACTTCGCTGAGATCGCATAGGGCAAAAAGCATGTATTTTTGTGCCGGCTGCCATTTTGACTTTATATGGAATATTCTCCAAGAGGGGTGAAAGGATATAACTTAATCTAACAACGTCACAACATGTTATGACATGAAAGCATACGTGATGACGTCATATTAATATTAGTATTATTATTTATATTTAATGATACCACTAAAGATCATTGATTTTATATTAATTATGTCACACACTTTGAAGGCTTTCACCCCTCTTGAAGAGTATTCCATAAAAAAATTTAAAAAATGGCAGACGGCAGAAAACTGCATGTGTTTTGCCCTATGCTATCTCAGCTAAGTCGATACTGGCGACATCGTTACAGTCTCATAATATTACGTGGAATCTGTGTCACTGTAATGGTGTTTTCACAACTTGTGTCTGCACAAAATCTGAGGGAAATGTAACAGTAATTAATGGTAGGAGAGTAATTTATTGTAGTTGTTAACAATTTGGTTCGGACTTTAATGAGACCTACAGTGCTGTCCGGTGTATCGGCGCACCTAAGCATTCAAGGAAAATTTTCTATGTGAACACTGTGAAATACTTAAGCAGTACATAATCTGAAATACACTACAAATTGTTTTATGTATGTAGTAAATGAACATTTTAAAATGGTGCATACATATAGGCACCCCCTTGTATCCAAAACGATTTGCATGCCGGGTGATTCGGCGCAGTAGATGTGCGTACAGTAACATGGATTTTATTTTTCTCAGGTAGATTGTGCACACACGTGGATCTTATTTCGCTTCTTTCTTTTTTTATAACAATGTGACAATTGTGAACTGGAATGATTGTCAATTAAGGTGTAAAACTTTCGTTTTGTTTGCATTTGTCTGTGTTTTCCTTTTCACTTTAAATATAAATAACAGAACGAAACTAATTACATAATTATATATCCCGTTTACTATACTTTTTAAAATGCGGGAAAGGTGTTTTTAGACTGATTTTAACATTCTTAATATCAATAAGGCTGACCGCGTTTATAACAGGTGAATGATTTATTTTGCAACTATGATATAATTATTGATCATTCTAAAAAAAAATTGTATTGCACCCTTAACAATAAATCTGTTTATACTTGATTAACCATTGAAAAGGGAATTGAACTTTAATTCGTTAAAAACACCGACAACATGACAACTTCCTAAGCATACTTAAGCAAATTAACAAGTGCGCCGAATCACCGGACGCGCCGATACACCGGACACGGTTGTATGAAATCTAACAGTAACACCATTTGACGTCACGCATCAAACTGGTTTTAGAGTGAAACACGTTATAATAGCAGGAAACTTAGAACAGCCTAACTCACCTAAACAAACATCAATGTTTATCAGAAGCGCCAAAAGAATTAATTTCTTCCCGTATAGTTCAGAGACCCACTTCGACTCCGACGCCATAACTCAAACGAAACAACAAGAAGCTAAGGGACACAACTCTAAACGGATTATAGTCATTTTTTGTCATCGATTTCGAACCATACTGGCCACAGATCACCGATACTTGGGACCGACACCCGATATTGGTATTGTCGTAACGACAAATCATGTTAGCACTAGTAAAAAAAATATTTGTTGAAGTTTTGTATTTTATTAATGACTTACTGCTGATGATTACTTACCATGGTTCACGTTCATAGAAGGTCATATAGCTAAGGTAGACGATAGTCACTTTTCGCACCCTTGTTTTGGCTTCGTACACAATAAATATAGCATATCTCACCGTAATTTCACTTGCAATCCATATTTCGTAAAATATACTATGTCTTAATCACAAGGTGTTCTTTAAACATATTCAGGTGCAATAGTAAAAATAGTTCAAAAAAAATAAATTCAATGGCAATTTTGCATTGAAATTTTTCCAGCATTCCTAAAATGGAAACGATATGCTAGTCCTGTAAATTTAATCCAGGTGAACCTAGAACAAATTGCAACAGAAGGTGGTTTTTTGGTTTTATATTGTTAAGATGACCCAACTGAACATTATATCCAAAATCTACGCAAATCTGACACCTGGAACAGTGCTAATTAGCATAAATCCAACATGGCCGCCCAAAAAAACCCATTCGAGGCCCTAAACGGTTGAATTTAGACCACATACATTTATTATGAGTAGATAGAAATATGATACCAAAGAATCAGAATATCTTATTAAAAATATAGTGTGACGCACCTATGACATCACATTGCGTCACCAAGACTCAGAGTAGGTCAGATCTAAATAAAAACGTAGAGTTTCTAGCAGGTACAATACTATACTCATACATTTACCCACTGACTTTCTAATAATGCTTAATTCCTTAATGATGTAATATCACAAATGATTGGCAGGATAATAACATATGTTGTCAGATTCAGATTAGGTTCATATATTTCCCGTCTGAACAGCTATGCCAAGATGTCTGGTTTCAGGTCATCCTACTTTCCCATCCAGATTTGAACCTGATAAATCCATGATAAGTGTGATACGTGGTTGAATCTGACGTTAGCGGAAGGTTTTAATTTTAACAAAATACCTATCAACATTAAGTGGGGAACCTTTCCCAATTACAAATAATCTTGAGGTGGAACACATCCACATTTATAAGAATGAAAAGATGGGAAATATGTTTTCGCCCAAATCGGATACCTAGCTGTCAAATTTAACTAACATATAAAAAACATGTTTGATTTAGCCCCAAAATATTTCCCTTTCTTTATTTTTATGGCAAATTGGTACAGTAGTGAGGAGGAAATGTTGACATGGCATCCCCCTTTGAATGTCTTTGGTGTATTGCGCCTTTAGTTGATTGCCATGTATATTTACTAAAACCTTGATGAACCACATTTGGTGTGGGTGCCATCATCTCAAGCAAACTAAAAAGGTATATTTGATACAAGATATCTGGTGGAATCTTTTTGATTCCACCTTGAACCTTTAATTGAAATTCCAAATAGATACTGAATTGTAAACAAAATTGTCAATTTACTTACCTGTGATATCTGTAGTTTTACATGACTACTTACTTTGTTTTATTTTAACGTTCCAATGTTTATATTGGTATGGTCATTGTTAATGTACCTACCTTTGTTTGACACTCCGTAGCCAATGTGTAGTTAAGCCATCAGTCATTCATTCATCCATCAACACTTTGAATAACATGGACACTATATAGATTGAAAATAACAATAGCCTTGAAACTAAGATATTTAACAAAAGGGATGTGTTCAGCGTTCCGGTAGTCAGTTTACTCTTTGTTGTAAGCAATATTCATTCTTACGTCTGCTTCTAAAATACCTTGGGCATGCTTATTGTTTTCCACTTTCAAAGAACGCTATATACTGTTCGCGCGAAAGTTATTTAATCAAGCTTATTACATTCAAAGACTCATTAAGGCTTTCCAAAAGTTGTATGATAGACATGGTGACCCATCACTGGATAAAATGATGTCTGGAAGTTTGTTTTATTTAACGACACTACTAGAGCACATTGATTTATTAATCATCGGCTATTGGATGTCAAACATTTGGTAATTTTGACACATAATCTTGGAAAGGAAAAATGTTTCTATTACAGCAAGGGATCTTTTAAATGCACTATCCCACAGACAGGGAAGCACATTCCACGGCCTTTTATATACCAGTCGTGGTCCACTGCTGGAACGAGAAATAGCCCAATGGGCCCACCGACGAGGATCGATCCCACACCGATCGCGCATCGAGCAAGCGCTGTACCACTGGGCTACGTCTCGCCCCCACTTAATCAATGGAGGCGTGAAGTGGGTCAAAATGGTACACACATAAAACCGATAGCTACACTATTTTGATTTTGTACAAACCTTGTTTATTTTGTTTTGGTAAAAATATTGTACATATTTTTCATCAATACGATGAAAACAATAGATGTGACAACTGAAGGATGTGCTTACGTTGGCTGTCACAGTTGTGGGAGGATATGCTCATCTTTCGTGAACACCTGATACTATCACTGTTTCAACAGTAATTGAAGAGTACATGCGATCAGAGCTGTATATAAATATATCCAGGGAGTTCAGTATTGAGAGGGGCGGTCTTCCTGCAAGGCAGGCCAGGAAGGATGTATTGTTCTAGGGAGTGGCAGTCAACCTATAAACAAAGCACCTGGTAGTGATTCGTGTTGGAAAACGGTATACAAAGGTTAATGCAGATCAAGGCACTAATTTTCTGTTAGTAAAGACTGGAGTTGGTATTTCACAAAATTACACGTCAAAGCCAGGAACAGATTAAAAATATTTTATATTGAAGACATTGACAGCTAGTACTTGTATCTGGTTTGGGACAATATTTTGTCCAGGGTTCAATTGGTGAGCAAATTTCTCATCTACATTTTGTATATAGAAACTTTGTAGTTGTCATACAACGTCAATATTATTTGTAATGTGAAAAATGCAATACTTAAGAAGGTACAAGGTTTTTTTTGTGTGAAACAGCTGGGTGTCATAATTATCAGTTATACTATCAGGTACTAGTTTAGGTGGGAAAAGAGAATAGTCTAAAGTCACAAACTGGAGATGACTTTTACAAAAATAAAATAAAAGTTTTAACATAAAACAATGAACTCCTCACAAGTTGTAGGTATGAGATGTGATTGAATACGGTAAATCACAGAGGCATGTATGTGAATGCATTGTTCTTGTGTATGCGGCGATATTAAAGACGTCATGTACAAAATGTTTAATAATAAATATTTTGATATTTGTACATCTAAAGAATATATAATTGCATCGATGCCAGATTGCTTCAAGGAAAAATATACACCGACACGGGTCATCATTGATTCATCTAAAGAAATCTGGCAATCCAAGGGCACAACAATTAACATTCTTCAGTTACAAACGTTCAAACACAGTTAAAACATTGGTAGGAATTTCGCCTAATGGGTGTGTTACATTTATATCTGATTTGTATGGTGGAAGTATTTTAGGTAAGGAAATCACTGAACGTAGTTGCCTTCTTGATAAATTAGAGCCTGGGAATCAGAAAAATTGCTTCTCTCCGTATCCACAGAGAACGTGCAAATGAACGGATTAAAAATGTTCACATATTGGATTCCATCCCAATTAACTTAACCGATGTAGCCAATGAAAGGTTTTATGTGTGTACCATTTTGACCCACTTTACGCCTCCATTGATTAAGTGGGGGCGAGACGTAGCCCAGTGGTACAGCGCTTGCTCGATGCGCGATCGGTGTGGGATCGATCCTCGTCGGTCGGCCCATTGGGATATTTCTCGTTCCAGCCAGTACACCACGACTGGTATATCAAAGGCCGTGGTATGTACTACCCTGTCTGTGGGATGGTGCATATAAAAGAGTAGCCCATGAAGTGGCGACAGCGTGTTTCCTCTCTCAATATCTGTGTGGTCCTTAACCATATGTCTGACGTCATAATATAACCGTAAATACAATGTGTCGAGTGCATCGTTAAATAAAACATTTCTTTCTTTCTTTCTTTCTTTCCATTGATTAAGCAAACTAGTTTAGGTATAATTTATGATATTGACATTCATAGAGTATAACATATTGGTCATTAGGCCGGAAATTTGTTTTACTTGTTTCCTATTACATGCTGGAAACATATAGGGTAGGTAGGTAGGTAGGAAAAACATTTTATTTTGGAAAATAGTTTTATTTATGGATATTAAATAAAGGTGTTGACTACCGATATCCAAAACAACCTCTACATGTATAGAAATGCATTATGCAAACCAACAATACCATTCATCACAGTGTTTTCCCTAGAAATGAAGTAAGGCATGGTAAAGTTTTAAATATAAGGTCACTAAATTTCTACAAGGCCAGTTTGTCGCTGGAGTAAATCATTAAATATAGTTATTATTATTATTATTAATCGGAACACCTCACTACGCTAGATGTAGAGTAAATCGGTAAAGATCGCATATATTCGTGAAAACAATTTTCCGGACTCTTCGTCCGATATCTCACGAAAGTTACCGAACTTCAATTTGAAGGGAAGTAACTCCATCAGTCAATTGTTAGAAGAAAACATTTCGTGGCTAACGGGTCGCCAATAAAACTAAATTTGCGACAGTAAAACCACCGATATACGTCCGCAAATCGGAACACACAGTAGGGTTATCCCCTAAATGATACCAAATTAGTGCTTGTGATAGTTTTGGAATGTTTTGGTGGAAATCGTTGTTATATTAAAAACACATTTTTGGATATACAAAAAGTTTTAGGGTCGGCAGGTTCAAATTAGGGTCGGTCGGGTAACCGGAAACAAACACTATTTTATGATATGCCTTATTATAATAATGGTGATTTACAACTACGAGGTTCAACTGTTTAAAACAAAACTTTTAAGTGTACATAACGAAAAAAGCTATTAACTTGTTATTAAAGGTAAAATGAGCGATTTGGAGGGTCTGTCCCGGTGGAACCCAACAACAGGTGCATGATGCTTGTAACTGAAATAATTCTGCAGCTAATACTGTTGTAATGAATTCTGTAATCGAAAGTTGATCTGTTGGTGCAAGCAGATTTTTACATACATGTATTACTTTGACAAAGGCATGAACTCGAGGAGCATTCCACAATCGGTGGATTCCATGACAGATGTTAGACCACAAATTCGTTCCAGATTAAACAAATATCATTCCTGGTGTGTTTGTTTTGTTTTGGGTTTTTTGTGGGGTTTTTAAGTAAAACAAATTGCTAAAATATATGATACTGCTTTGTAAAAAAATATTTTACTTGTACCCCGTATAACCACTAAGGCAAATTATGCTTGTCCGAGTAGGCCTAAATGTTCACTTGTCGGGACAAACGGACAAGTGCTTATTTCGAACGATGATTACGTTATAAATTATATCGTTCTTTAACATCAAAACAAGTATTAAAAAGCCTACATATTTATACAAACTGAAATTTCTTTATTTCTAAATATACATACGATTAACATCTTGACATGTTGTGGCGGACTGCATCATACCGAACGCTACCGTATGTTACACTTTTCAAATAATATACAAACTTTATGATTCTTAAAGGTCCACAATCATGGCACATTATTAATACACAGTATATATATATATATATATATATATATATATATATATACACACACACACACACACACACACACACACACACACACACATACACACACACACACATAAAGATTACATTATTAAACATAAAAAAAACTAAAAACACATAAAGATCACATTATTAAACTTAAAAAAACCCTAAAAACACTGATCCAGTCGATTTGACCCGCATCTGACCTGTGACGTAGCATCCGGTGAATTACACTCATTCAGTAGTAGGTTAGGATGGCGAATGTAATGATTCTTCGGAAAATAGCTCATTCTTATCGGACGTTAGTTTGGACATTTAGGACTTGTCGCATTTGTCTATTTATTCTAATGCTACCTCGATTGGTGAGGAAGAAGGAGAAAATCCGTTAGGGGTACTTCCCTATCAGTTTGAACCGGACTACACCGATGATGATCCGGCGAGCCAAATGCAAATGCAATCAGCCTATTTGCAGCCCGGATCCCGAACGTCACCCGGACACATAAATAAAGCCCGAATGTTAATGTCGAAGTGTACATTGTTCATATTTGGCACAAAGATACACCCTCAGCACGATGCATTTATATATGATAAAAAATAATGTAAAAAATTTAGGAAAAATATTTGTTCAGAAAAAAAACAATGAAATAAGAATTCTTATGCTGTACAAAGAACGTTCGGTTGAGGATACGTACTATTCTTTCGTTAAAAACGGTTTTGATCTTGACAACGTATTATCGACAGTCGTACCTTCCTATTTCAGAATTGATATTTTATAAAGTGTTAGTAGAACTTTCAAAGTTTAGTTTGTATACTAATAACACATTAATCATGTATATATTTTTTAAAATAAAATATACTTAAGTAGACAATGAAAGTTTTCACTTCTTAATTTTACGTGTTAAAATCGACAAATTCAAATAAATATTATTTCGTTTGGAAAGGGTAAAGTCGGGGGGGGGGGGGGGGGTTAATGACATCAAAGTTAGAGCATATTGATTTAATAATCATCCGACGCCGTACAACCGTAAATAAATTGTGTTGAGTGCGTCGTTAAATAAAACATATCCATTCCTTCCTTCCATCTGCTGTTGGATGTCTAACATTTGGTAATTTTGACATATAAGCTTAGAGAGGAATCGGGTGCATGTGCAGGGGTAGGGTATTGGAGGTAGAAACCCTTACTTGCCCAAGCTTAAAACAAAATTGAAATGTATTTTCAGGGGTAGCATGGCCCCATATAAACTTCGTTCAACACAGTCAATAACCCCAACCCCGCTGAAATCCCTGCACACGCGCCTTGGAAACCCGCTACATGGTTTTTTTTTAGCAAGGGATTGTTTATATGAACCATCCCACAGACAGGATATCACACACCATGGTCTTTTATATACCCGCCGATGGGGATCGACCCTAGACTGACCGTGCATTTCCAAAAGTCACCTTTTTAGGTCTAAGTAATGAATAAAAATAACATATATAGTCTTGAAAAATGTAACGTAAATCAAACACAGTACCCTCTTCCTCTACCCCTAGAGCGTTACGTAATTAGTAACACCCCCTTACATGTAACGCATATGCCAACAGCTGGCCACTGTCAAAATTTCAAGGCAAATCCCCCACCCACCGACCCCTGGAAAGGCGTTGTACCATACCTCTATGTATTTAAATATGTTTTGGAATATGACAGTTGAATTTGTTTAAAAATTGCGAAATCTCACGTGATCTCTTGATGGGGAATTCTACACTTGTGATAAGCCAATGAAAACCGAGACCGGTAGGAGCCCGTCACAAATGTCCCACTTTCGAAATACTGGTTTTGTTTTTGACCTGGAGAGGCCGGCGTATTGAAACCAATGCGGAGCGCAGCGTCGTATATGCACCAAACGTAATTAGATTTTCTGTTCTATATGCTTAAATAATAAAAATATTCCGGATACTGCCGCGTTAACGCTGTACCGCTGAGCCGTTCCGCGTTCAATGTAATTGGATCCATTGAAAAAACACTAGTTCTATATATATATATATATATATATATATATATATATATATATATATATATATATATATATATATATATATATATATATATATGTATATATATATATATATATATATATATATATATATATATATACATATATATATACTCTTCAAAAGAAGAAACGCAAAACCACATTGTCGTAACATTTGGAGAATTGATTTAATTATTGAATGGTGAGTCCGATAATTACCAAATGTTGCAGGATTGTTCACAATTCACTCTAGTCCATTGTGAGTAAGTGATAGGACACACCACCAAGGTCAAGGTCATCTGGAGTCAATACCGGGTGTGGCCTCCGCGTGTGTTGACAACTGCCTGGCACCGCCTGCCCATTGAAGCAACCAGAGTACGGATGACGTCCCGGGGGATGGTGGCCCACTCGGCCTGCAAGGCTGATGCCAGCTCGGGCAGGGTCTGGGGCTGTGGTTGTCGCTGTCGGAGGCGTCGGTCCAACTCGTCCCATAGATGCTCAATTGGGTTCAAATCCGGTGATATCGATGGCCAAGGAAGGACATTAATGTTGTTGTTCTGTAGGAAAGCCGTTGTGAGACGTGCTGTGTGAGGCCTGGCGTTGTCATGTTGGAACACTGCGTTGGCGTTGGCCATAACTGGAACGATGTGTGGCCGGAGGATCTGGTCAATGTCGCCCTGTGCATTCAGGTTGCCCTGCACGTGGACCAGGTCAGTTCTGCCAGTGTGTGAGATGGCTGCCCACACCATGACACTACCCCCGCCGAATCTGTCCACTTCCTGCACGCAGTTTGCCGCATAACGTTCACCACGACGCCTATACACGCGACATCTTCCATCATGACGTCGGAGCAGAAATCGGGACTCGTCACTGAACCACACCTGTCTCCATCGCAGTTGAGGCCATTGTCGATGAATCTGGCACCACTGCAGTCGGAGTCGACGGTGTTGTGGTGTTAAGATGACACCTCGAACTGGACGTCTGGCACGAATTCCTACCTCACGTAGGCGGTTCCGTACGGTCTGGTCGGATATCCTGCGCAAACCTGGTATTGCTGCGGCTGTGGAGGTGGCAGTAGTCAATCGTTCCCGAAGGTGGCGTACCCGGATGTAGCGGTCCTGCCCGGGGGTAGTGACCCGTGGTCGACCGGATCTAGGGAGGTCACGTGTTGATCCATGTTGCTGGTAACGGTCCCACAGTCTGGAGATGGTGCTTGGGGACACATGGAATGCCCTGGCAACGGCCGTTCTGGATTCGCCTGCGTCTAGTCGGCCGATGGCATTGTTTCTCTGCGGTTCACTGAGACGTAGCATGTCCTGGATTGTCAACTGTCGGCCAGATACAGAGGCCAGGCAAGCGAACACCCTGCACTTTTATACTGTCGGTGTTCATGTTGCACGTGCAGACAACGCACGTGCAGTGGTGACATGGTTTGCACGTGGCTGCGTTTTTGCGAATATTCACATTTTGGAACTTTATTGTACAGTAGCTGCGTTTTATCGAATGTAACCGTGGGAATATGTTTGGGACATGCAATGACCTTATATTCACAAAGCATGAACCGGTAGGAAACATAAAATCGGAGTTATAACCCATTTGTACCCTTTTGCGAAGAGTATATATATACACAGTGTTTCTCCAAGAAAGAAATGTTTGGGTATGGCGCATTGGAATTGAATGCAACCATAGTCAACAAGGGGTGTGGGGGACCTATCCAAGAAAGAAAATGGGTTAAGTTTAGGATTAGGGTTAAGAAAATCATACATTAATGATAAGAGTAATTAATTTTGTTAAAAGATTAATTTTTAAAACAATTGTAATTGTAAAACAAATCTGGGTATGGCGTCATACCCATTTTACCCTCTGGCAGAAACCCTGATATATATATATATATATATATATATATATATTCTTTAAAAAAGTAGGGGAACCTGAAATATTAATGTTATTATCAACTATTAGACCGAACATACGTTTTGACCACATACATTCTAGTAAAGATTCTAAGAACGTTCAACACACCGAAACACATTCCATAGTTTGCACATGCATCACGCAGTTGCCCCGTACACGTGCGTGGGGTGCCTGCCATTCTCGATTTCGACAATTTCCAGAAAGGTCCATTAATCACAGTGGAACATTATTTCTGCCAATCTTTTTCATTCAGTTGATCATACAGTTGTTATTGATTTTATTTTTTTTCATTTTTGTTGTTTGAATTTGCGATTTACTGATAAAACAACCCCGTCAACTTTCAAATTGGTGGTCATAATACCTACTGTAATAGTGAACTACCGGTTGTAATGTTTGCCCAATTAATTCACTATTATCATATAACCATTCCACACAGCTAATATGCCTTACAGTTTTGTCAATTGTAAATTCTTATTAGAGTTCCCCTACTTTTTTGAAGAATATATATATATATATATATATATATATATATATATATATGTGTGTGTGTGTGTGTGTGTGTGTGTGTGCGCGCGCGCGTGTGTGTGTGTGTGTGTGTGTGTGTCACACAGAGTCGAGCACTGTAATTTCACGATCCATATTTTTGACATTATTAAATTTTGAAGGTCGTCCTTAACAACCAAGAACATGTTAAATAGATCTGGGAATAGATATCGCCATACTACCAAATTCCCATTTTCTAAGTTTTGCCCGCAATCTGTTCTATCTTGCTAAGTTCCTCCTCTCCTTACGACCACCACTTACAGTGGTTATACCACCAGCCGTTAATCATAATGATAATGCCGTAACGTCTGTTTGCAACTGGTCATGTTTATTTAGGGGCGGTGGGATATTTTATTACAATTGTATCAGTCATTCTTATAAATTAATGTTTCAAACTGCCTACATTTTATAATATACTCTGAAAAGGAAGAAGTTTTGTAATTAAATTCAGTTGACTGATAACTACGACATAGTGTCTTACGATCTTTCTAATTGGCATGGCGAACCGGCCTCGGTGGCGCAGTGGTAAAGCCATCGGACTACAGACTGGTAGGTAAAGGTTTTCTAGCTCGGTACCGGCTCCAACCCAGAGCGAGTTGTTAAGGGCTCAATGGGTAGGTGTAAGGCCACTACGCCCTCTTCTCTTACTAACCACTAACCAACCAACAACTAAACCACTGTCCTGGACAGCCAACCCAGATAGCTGGCGTGTGCCAGGACAGCGTGCTTGATCCTTAATTAGATATAAGCAGAAAAATAAGTTGAAATGAAATGTCATGGCGAATATTCCTTTCAAATAAGTATGTTTAGACTTGTCTTTAAAAAAAAAAAAAAAATTTATTTATATCCAAACCGTACTGATGTTACGTTCAACATCGGATCCCTCCCACGAACATTGTTCGTACAGAGCGATGTGTTGGAAGTTTGAACTGTCTCCTTAATTAACTTTATAATAAAAATAATAATACAAAATAAAAATGATAACAATCTCGTCACAAAACCTCAATATATCAATTAAATATAATAAGCCTAAATTAGATATTCGCAACTTAAAACTTGAAAATGGGCAGAATTTTGAAAATAGCAATTAGTAAAAAAGTTAATAGAATAAATAAAAAAAAAGGAAAAGGTTACAAGCCAAAAATAAAAAAGAATTGACTGCTCGGCCGAATATTTATATAATTTGGAGCATTTTAGAAGGACAGTCCAAAATTAAATAAGAGAAAGAAGAAAGGATCAGACTATTTAATAATTAAAAAAAATAAAAATAATTTCGACATAAAATTTTGAACGCAGATCTAAAAGTTTAAAGTCCGATCGATATGTCCACGCGAGTGGCCTCATTAAGGCCGTTTGGGTGCACAGCTTAAAGGGACGAGATGGGTTGCATCCCGTCAAGAAAACCCCTAGATTGACAGTCGATAGACGTTGAAGGTGTAGTGCTGTGCTGAAATACAGATCTTGAGAACCCGGATCCGTCTGAACGAGAGAGAGTGTCAGACTAGGGCATAGTCCAGTCGTCATGGGTTGATATAGTGGTGCGGACTGGCCCGACTCCGGAGGATACGAGATGGTATCACTATAAAGCAAGGTAAAGTCTAGAAAAAGAGTAGTAGGGGCCGACCCCGCTTCCTATTTCTTCTTAGAGTAGGACGGTCAATCTTCCAGTGCTGCTAGGACAGGCTCGGACATGTAGATACTAAACGCGAACAACCGTGGCGTTCTGCAGAATGGCCGTCATACGAGTCACGAAAAAAAAACGAGTCGACAGTCAGACGGAGAAATGACGTGGAGGCAAGGAATCTCGCTAAAAAAGAATCCAACCTGGTGGTGCAGGCTGTCGAAACGAGAAACGTTCCAGCGTTCAATCAGTTCCAATGGCCGCATACTTCCCAGTAGAAAACTTCATTTCACTGACAAAAACAACGAAATGAAGGACCCCAAGTCGAGCACACGAAAGCCAGCGCAGTGTGCACAAGCGAAACAAACACGTCTTACCGCGTGGAGCTCCAGACTTGGAATGCACATTCCAGACTCATGTTTATTCCATCATTTCATTATCACCACGTCCTAAGTGATCTGAACGCATGGAATCAGTTAGCCAAGTTAAACAATCCGTCACTCATAATCCAGCCATGATTTCCGCTATCGTTCCCACTATAAATATATTGTAAAAAATGAGTTGAAATAACTTTCTTCTCCTGATCGTCTGGTGAAATTGTGGGAATGGTAAGACGAGTCTATATTTTGAAAGGTATAGAGGACACTTCGGTTATTACGGTTTATTCTCTCAGGCCGAAACGCCATCGGAAATCCTCGTGTGGCCAATGTACGTCACAATCAATGGGGTTTCCGTAAGCAGAACACGGGCAACGTTACTACCGTAACACCGGAGCCGCGTTAACAGTCGACGTGTACCTCACTATAGTGGAAAGACTTGCCCGACATCAGACCTAGAAACAATCATGGCCGCCAAACTTGTTCGCTTCGAACGATCCAAAACGCTATTTTTAACATCATTAAAAAAAAGCAAAAAAAAAAAAAAAAAAACGAACTCGTACAAGACGTGGATGCTGTCCGTCTTGACTGAAGCTGTGGAAACGTGTTCTTAAGCTTTTATTTCCGAAACAAATATGGACTCATGGATTTTCAAAATGGACTCATGGGAATGAGCCAATTCAGGAGCAAGTGAGTCCACTTGAAAAAAAAATGAACTGCTGGAAAAAAATCCTTAATGCTACCCCTGCAGTTCATATATATATATATATATATATATATATATATATATATATATATATATATATATAACCATGTGGATTTTATTGTTTTAATGATTTTAGTATGCACAAAACACATGCACCAAAACCTTTTGCTAGGAGCTGTAGGGGCATGCATTTACCTGTCTAAACATCTGACCTCTGACCAGGGACAGTGACGATCAACCAACAGACTGGCCAGCTGTGTTTGACCCAGTTGGTGGCTATTCACTGTCACTCACCTGACATTCCTTTACATGCCACGATCTGCACAGGCTACACACTCTTGATCTGTTTTAACATACACTGGGATAATTGGTGAGTTATAGTTCTACTTTTCTAATTCACTTTACTATTTTACTAACATATAAAGTACAGTTTATAAATTACATATAAAGTTTAAATAAATAACTACTTCAATTAACATTTACTTTGATAAAGGAATAAACTGAATTAATGTATTAGAATTTGGGCGTGGCATTTACGCTGTAACAATAATGGATATTTCTATAGCCAAGCCATAATTAAATGAGTCGATATCATTGTTTTAGAAATGTATATGAATAGTGTGTATGTGTGTATATTAAATTAGAATAGTATTAGTTTTATTTTACTTTTTCTTGTAGAGGTTTTGACGATTTTAATGATACCGCCCTAAAGCCCACAGCTGAAGGGTTTCTTTGATTATCTATTCAAATTCTTCGGAATAAAGAACCCTGGTAAACTCTCTTCACCGAGTCCAGTTGTTTGTTCGGGATATATTATTATTATTATTATTATTATTTTATTTTTTTTGGTAACTGTTTTGTTGACTTTGGGTATTAAAAAGCTGTCATAATATGTCCACCTTAAAGAATATCTAGAGTACATTGTCCGACGTATCGAATAACTTGGATTTTGCACCAAATACCGAGTTATGATGTATGTATTATTGTTAATAACTTATTTAAAATGTGTACCATAAAAGAAGAAGTGTTTTACCATTCTTTTTTGTTCATTTTATGTCAAGTCTTCGGCTGTAGGTTATGGCTAAATGTTACATTAAAAAAAAGTATTTTTTGTCGGTTACGTGACGATACATCGACCGGCGTACCTCGCTTTTGTCCAAACAAAGTACGCACATTTAGATCAAAAAAGGACCAAGGGTGATGAAGATAACATATGTGGATAATATAACCGTGGCAATGTTGGAATCGCCGAAATAGCGGTTGGTATAAAACCCGGATTACTGGGTAAATATAAACTCCGGACAGCTGGGTTGGTACAAAGCCCGAACGTCTGGATGAAACGTAGCGAATTTTGACAAACAAAAAGAAAAGTAAAAAAACAAAAACAAAACAACACGGAACAAAATCGCTTCACGTGATTCTTTCGTGCTCAAAAAATATTATTATTGGTTAATTTGTTTGAGAATGGGGGCGGTATCCAAATGTAAATAAACAATGAATAATAATGTGTAAGTCACAAAGAATATATTTCTAAGTGTTGTTAACTTAAACTTGTGTAAAAATCCGGAAAGCATTATAAAAACTTAAAGGTCTACATTTATTAAAAACGTAATTCACTATTGTTTGGTATCTACGAATACCTTTTACAATATATATGAAGTATCAATAAAATAAATTTAATTTTGTTTACCCATTTTTAATATATTCGCAATAAAAAGTCGCGTTTTTTCCATCGCTTGCCAAAAAGTCTCTGAACTCCAAGAGTCAAGTCACGTGACCCCGTGACGCGCTAACCGGCATAACATGAACGGGTGATTCGCAGCCTGTCGGTCATTTTACATGGAAGTGGAACACGTGTATTTTTAAAACGCGAAAATATTATTCTATTGAATTGAATTGTATGTTTGGAATATTATTTTGAAGACATCTTTCAAATGTGAAACATGGTGAAATAGTGTTCGGTGTATGGATGTACAAAAGCTGCAGTTAAAGGCAAAAGAAGTTTGCATATTTTTCCGAAAAACAAACCGACATTGTTTGCACGGAAGCAGTTCTTAAAGGAGGGGACAATTAAGGCATTTGGCCTGGTATGCATATTCAACGATATATAATGCACATTATTGCTTAATATCAAGAAGTATAATCGTATAGTTAATTAATAAAACGGTTAAATGTGACGGCTATTATATATAACGAGCGCAGCCATTTTGTACCATCCCAGTGAATACGCCCTCTGGCGAGCTAGTGGTTACGTAATGCCTAACGTGCCACGTCAGGAATTAGTCTCCGAACTGAAGAAACAAACCATACTTGATTTTTGCAGATGCATCGCAATGTTTTGTAATTATATCCATCCTAGTAAGCCAGCACCAATTATATATTATTTTTCAATACACAACAAACCACCATTGTCAAAGTGTTGAAATAACTGTATTATGTTATTAAATTAACCCACGTACTGAAACAATAATCGGAGTGTTTTCTTGGTTAATTGGTCTTTTCTTTCCGTGGCCTTTCTGTGGTTCCTGATTGGCAGGTGTATATTCAGACGGTCCCCAGACACTAAAAAGACGTGCCTCTTTTATGAAGATCACAGGGTATTGTGTGATAACAGCACGGATACACCTCAAATCGTAATGGACATTACCAACCGCCCTGCTTTATTAATGTAAGTAATTCTGTAAAACCCTTGATTAAGTAGACTTTCCCATCTAAAATCACAAAACTGACCAATTACGTCGTCCCAAAGAAAAGAAAAGTAGCACTTGGGTATCGTGAGTGGTAGGTTTTGCTCGAACGTACCCTACCAATAGACCTAATAGTATGCATTTTTTTCTTTGGATTTTTTAAAAAAGAAAAATACTATAACTCCATTTCGTTCTATTGATGTAACCAGAAATATATTTAGTTAAATAGTTTATTATACTATCAAGTCATTTATGTTCCTTTAAAAGTCAGGTTGATGAAAGCGAAGCGCCTTGTCGTAAATTAGAGTGTTTATTTACACAGTGCAAAGAGAAGATAGACGGAGCTGACGTCACTTCGCCCCAAGCTATACCACCGGACGTCACAAAAATGAAACAAAATGGCTGCCCCCAGTTAGCAGAAATAATCATGTTTTTTTATTAACTCTAAAATTACGCGTTTTTCATTTGTTAAAGTGTCAGAAGACAAAAATAGATAGGCCTACCGAATGTTAATGCGATTTTTTCTAAAACATATTTTTCCTACATTTATTGTTTTAACATATACAGTCAGACCTCGTTACAACGACCGTCGTTACTGCGACATTTACACCACCCGACCACAAATTGTCGGGAACAAACGTACCTCAGTGTTATTCTGTTCATTACAACGGAATTCAGACCTTCCGACTCCGACAGAGTAAATTAGTAACAAACGTGCATCCGACGTCTAAAAACACCTCTTTACAACATTACATAATCACAGATATCGTAGCATATTGGCAGTACACACACAACCACTTAGATTCCTTGATCTCGTAGTGAGTCGACTGTGTCACATGCTGTTCGAGCTACCGATGTCTGCGAAATCTGTAGACATGTATTGGTTTTGCAAATAAGCCTTTAGTTAACCAATTAAATAATTAACTTCGAACAATAAAATCTTCTATTTTCATATTTTGTAAACGAAACGTACCAATCGTAGATGTCTGTAACCAAGTAATGATTAGACTGACGATGAATGCGCCTTGTTTAATATATTTAATGATGTTTTTTTTAAAACATATTTAATGTATGTACGTGTATTTGTTGTTTTTAATAATAATTGCAATACATTATTTATTTAAATGAAAATTTTCTTCTTAACCGTTTAAGCAGTTTTAGACTAATAACTACTCAGTTGCCCCTCCCCCCCCCCCCCCCTCCCCAAACAAAAAATCCTAGCTACGGCCCTGATTAGAATAAATAGACAAATGCGACAAGTCCGAAATGTCCAAACTAACGTCCGATAAGAATGAGCTATTTTCCGAAGAATCATTATATGCTGTCGCCATGCTAACCTACTAATGAATGAGTGGAATTCACCTGATGCTACGTCACAGGTCAGATGCAGGTCAAATCGACTGGATCAGTGTTTTTTCCCCCGAGCATTTTAAAAAAAGTCGCTTTATTAATAATTGGGGTGGTATTTTTGTTTTTTATGGTTAATAATGTAATCTTTAGGTACTTTTTTTTTATATACTGTGTATTAATAATGTGCCATGATTGTGGACCTTTAAAGAAAATTCTCTTCTTAACCGTTTAAGGAGTTTTAGACTATTAACTACTCAGTTGCCCCCAGCCCCCGAAACAAAAGGCCCTGTTTAATCACCTTTTTTTTCAATAAATAATTTTTAAATTGACAAAATTGAAAATGTTAAAAATTAAAACATTGCAAAATTTCCGGATCCGTCACCGATATTGTGTAGACGTAGTTTTAGTGAACACATTTATTGTAGTTTAGTGAACTTAATATTATTTTAATTCATTATGATGGCTGTGTTTATCAACTTTCCATTGATATGCGTGTATAATAGTAGCATAATATTAAATTATTATTATTATTATTATTATTATTATTATTATTATTGCACCTGTCTAGTCTTGGACGTTGAATGTTCTTGCAATCTTCGTCCAGCAATTGTTAGTTCAGATCTGGTACTTATATTCACTTAAGGATTGGTAATAAATACCGGGTTTTCGATCACCAAGTCAGTTAAAATTTCAATTTGCTCATGTGTTTACTTTTATCGCCCATTGCACGAAGAATGCTAAAAATGGCTACCCCAAAAACTTGAAAATTAAATAACGCTATAAAACACCAGTGCGAAAACTTGAAAATTAAATAACGCTATAAAACACACAAGTGCGGGAGATGGCAATCATGGGTAATACCCCAAAATGACGTAATTTTATGGATCCCCCATGCGGTTCGAGCCGCACGGCTGGCAAAAAATCGATACATGATCGACTTTTTCCTGACGCACGGTTAGCACCCGTGTCAACTGAAAGACGTCAATGCAAATCAACGCATTGATTTTTACCGCTTAGCGGCAGAAATAGCCGCGCGGGTAAAACCGCACCAATGGAAAGGCAGCCTCATGGGCATTTTAGCACGTTTTGTTTTAGATAAAAGTATAACCGTATAAGTATCAATTAAGGTAGCAGACCAGTTATTTGTGAATCTTCAGCTGAGAATTATGCATACCAGACCATGGCATCCTAGATGCCCACCTATGGTTTAAAAATAAAGAAAAATCCAGATATTTTTAGTCTCAAGGAAATTACAAAAAGGGTCATAATTATAAAGAGGACTAATTTTAAATATCTTTAGTTAAATATATGTGTTTCTTTGTTCATAATATGTCAAAACTGCATGTTAGACAACATAATTTTTTTCGATGTGTAACGTTTTTGTATAGTTAGCATTGAAATTAGTTAAAATAATTGTCTCCTCCAACTGAATTATAATCATAGTAAACATATACTGCTGTTGACAAGTGTTAACAGCGATGACAACTATGCGGAGCCTACGATTGACGTAAAATCAGTGTTTTCCTGCGAAACCGTCACATGGTATTGAAAGTGAAGTTCTGCCGAAATCCATCAAAATTCAACTGATATATAAATTCTACGAAGGTAAGATTTTAAGAATCACTTTCCCTCCGATGTAATGGAATTTACTGACTCATTTAATCAGTCTTCGGTGTATATATTGTCGTTAAGAATCCGTCGTTAAACTGCACACAGTCAGACGAATGGTCAAAGTAAAGGTTTTGGCAAGACTTCCGATCATTGCAGCATTCAGTTAATTTAGGCTTAAGTTAGGTCAATCGTAGGCTCCGCATAGTTGTCATCGCTGTTAACACTTGTCAGCAGAAGTATATGTTTACTATGATTATAATTCAGTTGGAGGAGACAGTTATTTTAACTAATTGTAATGGTAACTATACAAAAACGTTACACATCGAACAAAATTATGTTGTCTAACCTAATGGCGTCCAAGCATGATTGGTCCAGCGCGGTTGTCAATCACGCCGTACGGAGGGGTCAATTAGCCTACAGACATGGATCTGTGCAAAATCAACAAGAGAAATCATTTTGAGTGCCCGGGTACACAAGGGAGTTAACTGTATACTGCCAACTTAAGTGCTGTCTTTTTGTTTTAACCTTTATTGCTTTAGGAATACAATGGCACCAACCATTTCCTCATGAAGCAATAATTGTTTTGTCCAGCGGATTCAGCAAATGACACCGGTGAAGCTAGAAATAGCAGTTGAAATCACAACAGACACATAGGCGTTACTGTACCTTTAAGAGGTTCCTCCCATTAACTATATACATGGGAAGTGATACATTGTGTCCTGTCAACAGTCTGTAGGTGTACACAAGGGAGTTAACTGTATACTGCTACCCTAGTTACATGTATAAAGTACGGCGACTTCGACCAACACTAAATAGAATGTTCGGCGATCTCTCCCGTGTCGAAATCACCCGGGCGAGATCGTCCTACTTCGTTAACCGACACAGTGCAGTCCGCCATCTTAGTTTTGCTAAAGGACTTGGGATTTTGATTCTTTAAAAATTAACTGCTTTTCTGTACAAATCAAATGCTTTAGTCGTGTTGGTAATGATCAGTAGGGTTTTAGATTCTAGTAGTAAACTACAATTACCCGTGTAATGTTATTGGTGACTTAATTTTAATGGATTTCTTCGACTCGATATTTACGATGTCTACATTTCCATTTTACGAATGCTGGAAACATTTCAATGAAAAATTGCTATTGACATGTTTTTATTTCAACATTACTAATGCAATTAAATGTGTTTCAAGAAAATGTGATTAAAAAGGTGGTACCTTTTATAAAATATGGATTTCAAGTGAAATTACGGTGAGATAGATTTATGCAATATTTATTGTGTACGAAGCCAAAACAAGGGTGCGGAAATTGACTGTTGTCGATCTTAATAGTAATTTAGTTGTAAAAATGCTATATTGGTAAGAAATATCTTATAATAACAGTCACTGTAATAAAGAAGCCGCGGCAGGGAACTAACCTAAAGAAACGTCGCTGTACAACAGAAGCGCCAAAAGAATAGTTTTCCTGACATATGAGACGGTCAACAACTTCCAGTTTGACGCCATCTTCCGGAATGTAATACAATGGCCGCGTTCAGCGACAGCGAGTGACGCTAACGTTCGCAAACTATTTTACTGGTCCCCGATCTGGTCATTTGGTTTTTAAATGGGATAGACCCTAGTGTTTAAACACTACGACGTATGTATTTTTCACTATTAGAGCCGTTTTTAATAATTTAATTTAGAAATGCTTACATTTTATTATTTAGAATATTCATTTTAATTCGTACGCCTAAAGTGGTTCTGGTCATCCAGGTTTTTGTAATACCCGAAAAAAACATTATAAAATCGCACGTTCGTCTGAGAAATAATGGTTATCGAAACAAGATCTGGTTATTTTTAGACGGTATTTCCCCATTTAAACACTACAGACTAGCTTCTCTCTGTTACAGTCTTATCTAAATGTGTTTGCATGAGTCATTCTGCAGTAACTGGCAGATTTCAGGTCCAATTAAAATAAACTTTTGACTACTTTTTGTCTCTATTTTCCTTCGTCAGCTAGGTAGATTAGTACCAGTAGTAAATAATCGCAATGACAGCAGTGATCTATCTGGCCGATTTCAATTAAAAATCGATTAAAATCTGTGTGGCGTCCCACCGCAGTGTCACGTACATCACGGCATGTAGTCTTTCTGGAACTTCCATTTATTTTGTTTCCCATATATGATTTAACCTAATAATGTGAATCCCAGTATATCTGCATTAGGCCTACTTTGTAAAACCAATATTTACATTTTGTTTGATATCTTGGACATAACTGAACAGTGTTCAGGCCCTCGAACTGTGACAGTCTGTGAAATGTCACACATTGACCGTAACAGAACAGAATAGAATTTATTTAAACTCTGGCCGTTCAGCAACGGCATAGGAGGGCTACATAATATAAAGGAACGTATATATATATATATATATATATATATATATATATATATATATATATATATATATATATATATACATGAAGAATTTGGGATTTACAATATAAATGTATATATGTACACACATTCACTTCACAATATACACATGACAAAATGGTGGTTGACAATATATGCAGTAAATAAGTTATTTTCCAATATAAACAGTACAATCCTTAAATACTGTTAGTTTGGGTGCATTGGGAGCGTTTAAAGATATTAGTCATAACATTTATTAATTTTGATAAGTTCTTTAATACACTGATTCGTTTACTGTTCATGAGTTGTTTGCATTTGAAAGTATTTGGTCGTGTATAATAATATGGATGTAGAAACTGGACCCTGGAATCATGAAAATATTTACAGACGAAAATATAATGGTATTCGTCGCCAATGTCTATTTCATCACATAGGTTACATAGCCTGTCTTTCTTAGGTATGTTATTCCAGCGTCCAGTTTCAATAGGCAAATAGTGATTAGATAATCTGAATTTCAAAATAATTGTCCTCATCTTTTCAGGGATAATAGTAAAATATATTTATAGACTTAGGTGTTCTTTGTAATATCTGTATGTAGTGCCTTTCGATGAGAGTTCTATTTCGTTACTCCATGTTTGTAAATATTGGTCATATTGTCTATTTTTTATTTGTTGAGAGAGGACCTTAACTGATACAAAAGATTGGGAAAGCCAGAGATCGCTCATTCCTAAATTATTCAGGATATTTTTACTGTAGTGATCCAGTTATAATTGATATTATTGCTAAGATGGTCTAATAACATTGCTCTATATAATAAAAAAGATAGTTTAGATTGTTTCCCCGATACAATTCGTGCCCAATAACAGACCATTCGTCTGTATATAGTTAGCTCGATAGGCATTCTCCCCAGCTCTCCATATAACATCAATAGTGGTGTCGATTTTTTTACTGGTAAAATATGTCTGAAATTTTTTATTTGGACAGCGTTTAAGATATCAGTTTTCTCATGTCCCCAAATTTCGCACCCATGTAGTAAAACTGGAAGGATCATCGAGTCGAACATTTTAAGTTTACAGTCGACTGGCAGAAACTGTTCTTTGGCTTTTGCAAGTACAAAATACATTGCTTTGGTAGCTTGTTGTTTAAGTCTCATCTTTGTAATTCGGAAGTTATTTTTATTAGTAAATGTAATTCCTAGATATTTATACTCTTTAATGTTTTCTAAAGCAGTGTTTCCTATCTTGAAAATATGTCTGTAGTCTTTAGCTGTACCGTTAAAAATGATTACCTTCGTTTTAGTGATATTAATTTTAAGTTTCCATGTCTTGCAATATTCATAAAAGGTGTTTAACGTATGCTGTAGGTCAGATGCAGTGGTATTATCAGCATATAGCAGACAGATAAGTTGAAGACCAATGTCAAATGGGTTTTCGGGATTATCTGGGATAGGGGAAAGCCCTTCACATCCATGATTGAATAAGTAGTCTTCTAAATCATTTAAATATAAAGAAAATAAAACAGGTGATAAAATTTCTCCTTGCCGGATACCGTTGTTGCATGGAAATAGCCCGGAGTGTTGGTTGTTTACATATATAAGTGATTTAAGGCCTTGGTACATCTGGTGTATGATTCTAAAGAATTTGCCGTTTATATTATTCTTTAATAACTTTTGCCATAGATTAGTTCGTGAAACCATGCCGAAAGCTTTCTGAAAATCAACAAACGCGCAGTACAACTTCTTTTTTCTTTTTTTCAAGATATCTATCAAATTATGTATGGTGAATATGTGGTCTGTTGTGGAGTAGCCTTTACGAAAAGCAGCCTGGACTTCACTCATGATATTATTTTCTTCAATAAATATATTTAAACGGTTATTGAGTATAGATGTAAATAACTTAGAACAACAGCAAAGCAATGTGATCGGTCGGTAGTTTTCAGGCGATAGGCGGTTTCCTTTATTTTTAAAAATTGGTATGATGATACCATTGAGCCATTCCTCCGGCAAAACACCGTGCTCGATGAGTATGTTAAAAAGTTTAACGTAAACTGGCAAGAGAATTGTTGCGGTTGATTTAATGTACTCGTTAACGACTTTGTCAATACCAGCAGCTTTATAATTTTTAAGTTGTTTTATGTCTTTTAAAATTTCATCTTCGCTGAATTGTCCATTAATAATACTGTCATTGTTTACTTCATTTAGTGCTTCGTCCATATTAAATTCTGGTGTATTATCGTCATTCGGTTCGCCCTTGTTTAAGTTACTGAAGAAATTCATTTACTGGGGGAACGTTTATGTCCGATTTGCGTGGTCCCTTTAATATGTTATAGAATCCCTTGGAATCGTCTAGTCGTAATGTTCTCATTTTCCTTTCAGTTTTAAATCTGTGTTGTGAGTAAGCGTTAGAAATACATTTCTTATAGGACTTACTGGCATTAATTAACCTCTTTTTATTTTCTATTGTTTTGTGTTTTAACTATAATGTTTTTGATTCATGATACTGCCTTCGCAAATATTGACATCTTACCCCAAACCAGGGTCGCTTATTAGCAGTGGACTTTTTATCACGGTTGTTAGCGCGAGCACGCACCTGACCAAATGTAGAGACTGCCGAGTCTAAAAATAGATTTTTCAGCGTGTCGGCTACTTGGTTAACACGTGCTTGTATATCAACAGATTCATCGTCCAGTACTAAGAGGATTGTTTGAACTAAGTTATTATCGATATTATTAATATATTCCTCTCGTTTACTTGGGATCCACTTACGAATGTTACTGGGCGCGACTTCATCACTTATATTCTTCCTAATATCAACATGCGTGTTTGAGTAAGTATTGCATTTATATGTAAGTGCTAATGCACAATGAATATCTAAGAAAAGTGGGTCAAAATCACAGATATCGAAATCAGTTACATTTTCAAAAACATGGTAGGTACCGATTGCGTAATCGATCAGGCTTGAGTCTTTGCTGGTTACTTTGCCTATGTTTTTATCATTTCCACATCTACCGTTTAGAATATATATATTATGTACTTTACACAGCTGTACAAGTTGTGTCCCATGTCCATTAACCCTTCCCTTGTCCTGGCTTGCCCTATCTCTAGGAATATCGATATTATCCAGCTTTGATATATCATTTAGGAAATTTTCCATATCAATATTATCAATAAAGATATCATCATCAAGAGTAATATAATCAGGATAACATTTGGTTCTGGCAATGAAATCACCCAATAACAGCAAAGGCTTTCCTGATTCTACATTTTGAGAAATTTCATTTTCTATAATGTCAAAAGTGTCTTCTTTAAAATATGGTGATCCAGTAGGTGGGATATATACAACACCTACTGTTAAGCAATTACCATCACCTTTCTGAGTTTGGATGTATGTGATACTGTAGATGTACCAGATGTACCAGATGTAGATAATCGCTCTATCAAGATACTTTTAAATGTTATTAGTGCGGGACCTTGTGTGAAGTTAAAACAAGTGCATTCCCTCTGGACACCACTATCTTTCAATTAGATTAGTTTCAACAGTTTATACAAACATATCCGTTGTTACCTGACATAGATGACTCACCGTGACATGTATGACATTTGTATACATATGGTAGTCTTAGGACTCATGGGAAAAGTAATAACATAACTGGTCAGTTTCATCTTTTAATAAACTAACATCACCATTGTTCGAGATCTTTACCAGTACTGACGGAATGTAGTAGACCCTAATCTTGATCAGCATTAGTCCAGTGAAGTCTTGAAAACAGAAGACACTCGAAACTCATTCTTAATTATCCTATATCAAAGTTGAAACTACAATATTTTGTTATGTTTACATTTATTTGTAATAAATAACTAGAAAGTAGTCGATCCAATGCATAATCTTTCCATAATTAACTCAATAATAATATTACTTTATAGCAAAATATAGCATGGTCCCCATCTTTCTTTATTTGTCAGTTGTCGGCAAAGGATTATTGAAAACACTTATGCATAAAACAGTCACGTCACTATTGTCCGAACCAAATTGTTACCAACTACAAGATTAGATTTCCTCCAAAGTTTGTCCAGACACAAATCGCAAAAAAACCCCACTACAAATATACTGATTCCACACACGAGAGTGCAACGATGTCGCCGATATCGTCTTTGCTGAGATTCCATAGGGAAACATACATGCAGTTTGCCATGTTGCTTGTTTATAGAATACTCTTCAAGAGGGGTGAAAGCCTCCAAAGTATGTGACACAATTAATATGAAATCAATGATCTCTAGTGGTATCATTAAAAAAACACAATAATAATAATTAAACAAAATAAATAATAATATGACGTCATCACGTTTGCTTTTATATCATAACATGTTATGACGTTGTTAGATTAAGTCCTATCCTTTCACCCCTCTTGAAGAATATTCCATAAAAAGTCAAAATGGCAGCTGGCACAAAATTACATGCTTTTTGCCCTATGCGCTCTCAGCGAAGTCGATATAGGTGACATAGTTATCATCTGGTATGTGGAATCTGTGTCATTGTAATGGGTTTTTTTCAAGATTTCTGTCTGGACAAACTTTGGAGGAAATTTAACGGCAATTAAAGGTAGGAGAGTACTTTTTCGTAGTTGTTAACAATCTGGTTCGGAAAATAGTTAATGCGTGTGACAGACTTCAGATTCCCCCTAAAATGCTCTCTCTCTCTCTCTCTCTCTCTCTCTCTCTCTCTCTCTCTCTCTCTCTCTCTCTCTCTCTCTCTCTCTCTCTCTCTCTCTCTCTGTCCGAAGACGTTAGCCTGAGGTTATAAATAAAACATTTGCGGTCAGCAAATAGACAATAACGCCCACAAATCTATAAAAAAAAACAAAAAACAACAACAACAAACAAACACAAAAAAAAAACCCCACCTCCAAATGGTTATGTCCAGCGTAAACAGAAATGTTTTTCTACGGATTTAATTGTACATTTAGTATTTCTTGAAAACAAATACCTGTCTAAAATCTAACTGTATACCCATAAACGGTTAACATGGCCTATTCCAATTGCTAATGACGTCACTTTCCAATGACGTCATTAGCTTTCCGGGTGTTATTTTCATTTAATACCGGAAACAGAATGTGTGTGTGTGTGTGTGTGTGTGTGTGTGTGTGTGTGTGTGTGTGTGTGTGACCTAAATGTGAGGGGATGCGTTTTGGAGGAAAATTCTGGGTTGTTGAGGTGGGTTTCTCTCTCTCTCTCTCTCTCTCTCTCTCTCTCTCTCTCTCTCTCTCTCTCTCTCTCTCTCTCTTAAACGACTGCGGGATGGTGTTCGAGGTGCTTACCTGCTTCCATGTTAATATTAGTGCTTATACATGTATCTTTGTTATATGATGGAGACCAATTGTTTCATCTACGACACTCCAAAAGTAAACATTTTGTTTTGTTTAACGACACCACTAGAGGACACTGATTTATTAATCATCGGTTTTTGGATGTCAGTGTCATCTCTGTCACGATACAAAACTGACGTAGATTACTTTTTACGTAGATGACAACAATTAATCAAGCAAGTGCCGTCCCTACTATTAGTAAGCAAATTAGTTCATATAAAGAGAATGGCCGAGTTATGCTGTTTCTGATCTATCAGTTACACTCGTTTACCAAAGAACCCCCCCCCCCCCCCCCCCCCCCCAAAAAAAAAAAAACAAAAAAAAATACAAAAACCCCCCCCCCCAAAAAAAAAACCTAAATCCCACCCCCAAAAAAACAACAACAACAATAACAAAAAAAAAAAAAAACAAAAAAAAAAACAACCCTATCAAAAAATTGTGTGTGTCTGACTTGATTCATGAGACATGCAATAAATTAACGTAAATGCATACAGGTAGTTTCACAAATATTGTTCAGTGTTTGGCAAGTACATAACAAAGGTGATATTTAGCAGGATGGCACCTGTATATGGTGTTAACAAGTTTGTTAAATGAGATATTATGTATCGAGTTAGTGTACAAAGCATATTAATGTCCACAGCGAGTTACTTCCCTCTATTTAGTAAATATTCCTTCCGCTTTCCAGCCCAAAGGGTTCACTAAACAAGTGGAGAAACTAAATATACCATATTTCCTCTAATAAACGCCGGGCCTAAAATAAGGATGGAACTTTCACAACAATTAAATCCCTAATTAGCACTAATTAGAGTCTTTCTTAAGTAGCCTTTCCCGCAAAATATGTTCATCAGAGAGCTGTTCAAGCACGCCTGTCGCCAGAGTTATGTCCATGATAGGATTTTGGATGGAACTTTCACAACAATTAAATCCCATTTCGGGGTTAATTTCAGTAGCGCCCCCTATTTACTCCCGCATTAGATTTACTTAAGAATTGGGTTTCTGTGGTTAGTTGGGATCCCTGTACACCTCAATCACCTCAAACCTTTTGGAACTCTCGCAGCAATTAAATCTCACTTGGCTCCCACACTAATACCGATTAATGCTGACTCGAATCTGCAGTAGTGCACGTGCACACACCAGACGGCGATAGTTTAATCAGGGAACAAATTTAACAGTTGTGTTTTTCCGGCACACACCCATCAAATAAGGCCAACATGACTGTCGAGTCGGCATTAATCGGTATGTGTGTGCCAAGCATTAGCCATCAAACAGCCAGCTTAATGCTTGACACACAATTACCGATTAACGCCGGACTCGACATTAATTGGTAGGTGTGTGCAGGGCAGACGCGCCAGTCTAATCGGGACAAAACTGGGGATTACACACGATTTTCGGCTAGTGAGTGCAGGTGCACATTTTCAGACTAGTGCCGACCTGACAGTGGAGTTAGAATTAATCGGTAGGTGTGCGCCAAGCATTAGATATATCTTGTATCGTGTTACCCAAATATTCGTTTCATTGTTGACTTGCAAAGTAAAGTAATGTTTGTTTAACAACATCTCAACACACTTTTAACTGTTGCTATTTGAAAAGAAAGGAAGATTTAAAGATATATATATATATATATATATATATATATATATATATATATATATATATATATATATATATATATATATATATATTAGCAAAACACTTAACACATTTTAAAATACAAATATATGGTGTCAGACGTGGTGAAGGACCACACATATTGAGAGAAAACCCTCGCTGTTACTACTTCATGGGCTACATCCCACAGACAGGATAGTACATACCATTGGCTTTGTTATAGTACTTGTGGAGCATTGGCTGGAACGAAAAGAAAATGGAATGACCCCACTGATGAGATTTAATCATAAATCGATTGTACATCAACCAAGCTCTTTATTACTGGGCTGCGCCTTCCCTCTTGTGGCTATTTCGTGCATGACATAGTTATTTTTACATTTTGTCAATACAGAGAGAAGAGGAAACCTGCTACTGCTATATAGGCTACTGCTTATAAAACAGCAAGGGATTTTTTATTAGCACTTTTCCATTCTCAGGACAATACATACTGCGGTCTTTGATGTACAAGTCATGGGTACTGATTCAGACGGGGAAAACCACCCAAGTTCATTAAATCAAGGGTGCTCCTCAGTCGAGCACTCTACTACTGAGCTACATCCTGTCTCAGCTTGGTGGTTGAATTCTCACCTGAAGGACAACAGGATACAGGATCTATCCCCCGCAATGGTATTAACACTGAATATCCCCCCCCCCCCCCCCCCCCCATTCTAACCAGTTCTCCATGACTTGATGTATAATTCAACCAAATCACTCCCATCACACAATTCAAGCAGGCACGTGTGCAGGTGTGGTTTTTGGGTTCCAAACTCCGTCCTTGAGCAAATTTTCCTATTTTTTGTTTTGAAATATTTTTTGGAAGTGAATTACTCGACCCTCTTATAAACTTCCTTCGCTACAGTCTAAACCTCCCTCCTCCCCTATACAATTCCTGGACAGGCATCGCACAAGGTATACGAGGAATCTATACCACCAATACCGAGTCATTTTGCTATCAATGTACGAATGGTACAATTACCTACCTTAAATTCTTGGAAATTCTTGGATACATTTTCTAAATGTTTACATAGATGATTGTAAGAGTACAGCTGATTCAAATCTGTCACAACGCATGAAATGTAGCGTCCAGTTTGAAAACATTTTAAACATATAACCACATAATAACGGCATTTATAGTGATTTTCTGACAGAGGGAGACATTCTCAAATCCGTGTTCGTGGAAGGCACATCAAGCCCTCATCTCAAATGCCTACGTATTCTTATACACATACATAAATAACGTAAATTTCGCATTGGAACTATAACCCTCACCGAGATACCAGTAATACGTATGATCCATTCTTTGGAACGTGGCGGGGGGTGGTGGGTGTTGGTTTTTAAAATTGAAGAGAAAAAAACAACCACCCCCCCCCCCCCAACCCACAACAACTAAGAAGTAAAACATGCACTACTGTTATTTCCCCCACATATATCACCCTTTTTTTTAACACACTAAGCTTAAAAACTTATTTTATGTCCCCTGCGTGTGCTGTAACCTCAGTGCAGGGGTAAAACATTCTCTTTGAGAATGGCCAATACTGTTTAAAATTTTCGTAAAATCTGTGATATTTGTTGTATTTTTGCACAGTTCTTTACACTGTTTTTTTAAAACCTTGAATTTTTATAATGTTGGTCATCACTTTATTTATTTGATGTATTTTGACAAATAGCCGATGAATTTTACGTGCTGGGGTGTCGTAGTCATTCCATTCACATTCTTATTTTATGATGTATTGCTGAAATACAACGACAATTCTTAAGGTAGGCCCACACAATTTGCTGTCAATATCCAAAAATAGCACCATATTTTGTTTTTTTAATTAGCGTCAACATTGGCAACAATTTAAAAATCTGCTTACATCTGCAGAATGAAATTGACATGGTAGTTCCACCTGGTGGTAACAACATTTAGGCCCTAAGATCCAACGCAGGCTATTCGAGCAGTATCATGTTTCTAACTTATAATAAATATAACATGTAAACAACCATACACTTTGCGGAATGTTGTAATATGACTTTCTAGTTTCTATTTAAAACTTCTTCTTTTTTCAAAATAAATTTAACATTGAGTAAAAATGCATATTTACAGTTTACAATTATATATACAATTTAAATGGCAACTCAATCTTTCGATGCTATTTCCTAAGACACAAATAAGAGTTATCCCCTTTACACCATAACAGTGCTCTAGAAAAAGTAGAATTTTTTTTTTAATCTTCTCAATTGCAGAACAGTGATTAATAAACAATGATTTGTATTTACCTCGGTATTTTCTAAACACTAATTCCTAAATTGTCGATGACTATCACAGCTAAATAGAGAGTTAATGTTGGCGTCAATTTATTTTGAAATAGTTTTACAATAACACACGAAGTGTTCTAAGCGCCCAGCCCGAAGCTTTTGAAGGACGAACACGTTCAGTATTAAGGTTAGAGTTCTCTCTGCTAAAATTCCTGTTCATGCGGCTGCGTCAGCCTCAGATAGCAGTGGCGTAGCGCGCGTGCGTGCGTGCGTGTGTTTGTGTGTGATGTCTCCATCAAACCATTTTTTTATTTTTATTGACACACTTTAGTTAAGACAATTTAGTAATAACTCAATTATGTTACTGAAAGATTAAGTACATCCAATAGCCGACGATTTAATACATTAAATGTGCTTTAGTGCTGTTGTTAAACAAAACACATTTTTAAAGGTTACGCTGTGTCTGCAATTTATTCCACAGGCTGGATCAAATAAATTCTTATTAACGAAATAATAAAAGCATGATTTTAAATATCCATCGAAAGCAGCTGAAAACACGCTAGAATAGCTCTTAAGTAGGATCAATATTCCTTTTTTTAGGGATGATCCCCTTTCCATCAGTTGATTACGCCCTCCACACGAGTTCCGCCTGATTCAAAGTCGATCCCCCTTACTTAGCATGCTGGTTACAGGTCTGCTATATTAGATTAAAAGGTTTACTGAATTTATGCCGAATCTTTAGCTTCGAACTCTTGTTTATGTGAAAGCAAATATTATTGAAATATTGAGTTGCCACTTTTTCCTCCTATGGTCGCAATGACAAAAAAACCCTAAATAGATTAAAAAACAACTCACGAAAAAAATAATCCCTACACTCCCCGCTCCCCCCAAAACCCCCATCAAAAAACAACAACACACCAACAAACAAATATTGGTGATGAAACATCTCTAAGGCCATAACTAGTTACAGAATTTAATTCTGCCAATGAACAAGAATTTAATTAAGAAAAAACAAACCAAACAAAACAAAACAAAAACCAATCCAGAAATCTGATTAGCTCTATCACTGTCATGTTTATAAGTTGGATCAGAGCTTGAGCTAAGTCTGTGTATGATCATCTAATCCGAGTTTCCTTATAGCATTAAACTAACATGTTAGCCATTAGTTCAAAACCTACAAGAAGAAACCAGACATTTCAGACTCTATCCCGCTGTTCAGGGTAGTGGTGTCTGATTAAAAAACCCAAACACCGGTAGCATCAGAAACATGCGAGTTTAATGTTATATGTGAACTCTAAGATAAAGAAGCGAAAGATTTAACTGGTATATTATATATAAATAATGTAGGGGTTCTGAACCATTCCCCACGTATAGTGGCTCAACATTGAAAATAAGGGCCCAAATCTTTGAAGTTATCTTAGCGCTACGATATCGTAAAACAGTCGTAGTCCATGGCATGCCCCGTTGTGACGTCATAGACATAAGCGTATGAAACACGGGGGGGGGGGGGGGGGGGGGGGACTTTCACTCTAATTCGGGAAAAAAACAATAGAGATATTGGGCAAAATCAGCTGGCCTGAAACAATTTCACCATGTATTTGCGTCATTCTATCCACAATATTGGTTGTAATCCAGATACAAATGCGCAGTGATTCGTTTGCAACCATATATAACTGTTCAGCGTTAATGCTAATATGAATAATTGTTGTTAGACAAAAAACAGAAAGAAAGAAAAAAAGTTGGTCTCTGGTCAGACCAAAGTTCCAGAATTGTTGCGGGGATGCAGTTTTTTAAAATTAATTAATTAATTAATTTATTTTTTTTTTTTTAAAGCATGGATTGCATAGAGAATGTCTGTATATTTAGGATGGGTTTTTTTACGTCCTCTTCATCTGCCTTGGTCCATCCTCAATGGCCATGTGCCAAATCCTTTGCCTTGGTACCCTAAGTATTTTTAATATACCCAGGGCAATTTTTATGACATCGACTTTGACCGCAAATATTTAAAAAAAACAAGCCATGCTACTAATTCAGAACAACATGACCTGTTTTAGAGAGAAATTAAAGACGGCTAATGTTCCAAGCCAGCATATAGACCTTGCATTGATGGGACTATTTTAATAGTTTTAAGAGAAAGCAATGTAGTTTTTATTTGCTAGCTGGGATCAGTTGGCCTTTCTGTAAATGATGAGCAAAGCTCTAGTTACCGTAGGAAATAATAATAATAATAATAATAATAATAATAATAATAATAATAATGTTTTAAATTCCATGACTTTCCAGGCCAGAGAAGATTAGTTATCAAGTTCCACGACTTTCCCTGACCGTACGAACCCTGAAAGCACACCACATACATGATTACATACATTACTACAAGACCATAATTTGTTTCTACTATAATGACCAGATAAAACAAGACGACGATCAGTCTACATAGTTAATTCTCAGATGTGTCACTAGTAGATGATAATTCATTCATTTGTACGGATCACCTTAGAACATCCTAAGAGACATATCAGTCCAGAGAGCTCTATTAGCTAAGTCTCCAATGTGTCAGTAGTAGATGATAATTCATTAATTGTACGGACCATTATTAGTTAGTGATGTTTCAGTCATTGGCGGATCCACTGGGAGTCACATGAACAACATCGCCCACCTATTTGTACTACCCTTTTCAATAACTTAAAAAAAACCCATTCATCATGCAAAAAATACAACACTAAATTGCCCTGAAAGCATATTTATTTTTAAAATCTCTGATAGCATATACGCGAAGCACTGAATAGCTTTCGCTCCCTTTTTGAGCTGGGCTTATTTTCCTGTAAGAAACTCAAACATGCCCTTTTTAGAATTTTGTGATGTCCTATTTACAAGATCAGCATACCGCCCCTGCTACTGCTACTGCTCTATTATAGTTGACAATTAATCAAGTTGGGCTCCACTAATGTGATTACACACACACACACACACACGCACTCTCTCTCTCTCTCTCTCTCTCCCCCCCCCCCCACACACACACACACGCACGTGCGCCACTATTTATTTGTTCATATAAATAATATAATAATTACACAGAACGCGTGATCTGTGCAGTTGTTGAAATAATATACAGGTTTTTGAGTATACCCCTTAAAATAGTAGTGTTAATCACCTGTGGTTCCTAACTAGGGCTCAACTTAACTCATCATGCGGGCCTCCCAGCCACTTGTACATATTAAAATAAAGGAAATATAGGAATTTGCATACCAAAATATAGGAGTTTTATAGGAATTTTGAGGGCAAATATAGGAGTTTTATTGGAAAATTTGGACTGATTGTGACGATTATAGGCATTTTACACGTACTTCTAAAGACATTTACATTACTAAAGTAATGGTATGTTCTTACCTTGCGTATGCACACACGATACAATCTACCACCTCAACAATTATATACCAAGGCTTGCCAGCAGTCCATGCCCATATCCAGGATACTTTGAAAGTTGGTGCATCTTGTATCAGTAATACATCCTCCTCACCTCATCAGGTGAACAGTATCTTGATTGGCACTTGATACAGATCTCCCACATTCAAAGTATCTTCTGAATTTCTGACAGGGTGGCTACCTTTCACTGTGAATATAACTCAGTAACATATTTTATTCATCGGCATTTTGGAAAAGCAATTGAGTTAAATATAGGAAATATAGGAAGTCAATCTCAATATAGGAGTTTTATAGGATGCTATAAAAAATATAGGAAATATAGGTGGTCTTGGAGGACTGCATCATGGTCACCAGTTGGCACGCGATTCTCTATAATAGTATTTCAACCCCTGCTATGTTTTAAAGACATTGTTTAGTTCAATGTTGGAATAAAGAGTAATTTAAACAAACACTGAATACATTTGTTACTGTATTGATCACCAGAGAACTTGAAGTAAAACAACTTGAAATATTATGTGCTGTACTTGATCTTGAAAAATGTATTCCCTCATTTAGACAAATGGATTACATGGGTAGTACAACAATGGTTACTAGCATTTATCTGTCAAATGGTTGGTGGATCCATAAATTAAAAAATCACCAGTGACGGAAAACTGTACTTGGTCATAAAACGTGTACTCAATTAATTGGTCAAATGGTTGATGGACTCCATTAAAATAACTTCACAACTGATTAATCTATCGGTCCGAAAGAAGGATTGTCATTTGTCATGTTGGCCCTTTTCATCTTCAGCCTCTTGAGTTTTGTTTTCAGTTTGCTCTTCCTTAGATTTCGGTTGCTGCTTCATTCTGTTAAGATTAAAGTATTAGTTCATTAGACAGCGATTACTGAATAGTAAAATGTTTATTTCATTTTTTTTTTCTACTCAATAAAGACATATTATTTATATGTAGTATAAAAATTCGAGGATTGCAGAAACTGTACAGTATTTCCATCTCATGGTATACTTGTTTAGAAACCTATTGTTCTTCTGTGAATCTGAACAACAAAACCGTATTCCCATATCAAAATCGTATCTCTGCACAAGACAGCCGAAAGCATGTTAGACAAAGTCACCCCGAGGAGATACGTAACAGGATGATTTCTCCCTCTTGCACCGCCTGTTGGAGGACTGCCACTCCCAAGGCTCTTAGAAAATCCAAACGTGCACAAGATAGACCATAAAAGTAGAGTTTGTTTCTTTACACAGCTATTAAGTACTATTACCCTGTACCAACATCTCTGTATAATAACTATATAATTAATGTTTTGGTTTTGTTTTGTATTCTAAACGTTTTTCGTGTTGTGTTTATGAGTAAATATAATTGGAAACATGTTAAAACCTTATTAATGTATTATATCGCCTTCCACAATGTAGTTATATTTAAACTGTCATGTTTTCTGGCTGATTTAAGGGAAGTGAAGTGGGAGGGGCCTGAATATAGACAAAACAAAGAAAAGAAATACAACCACACACTTTTAAAGGCTATCATCAAAAATATTGAAGAGATTGGATTACCTCTTGTAATAGAACCAAGATACTGCAATGCCGACGAGAAGTAAAACAGCAACCACTACTATTATGATAATGGTCGATTGCGAAACCTGACTCTCTGGAACTGTTTTCAAAAAGAAACACAAACAATACTTATCAATTACTGACCGTCACTGAGGGCAATATAAGGTTTTATGGACAGAAGAAATTGATGATGATCGAAGCCAGAGGTTAATATCAATTTCTTCGGTACATAAAACCTGATATGGCCCTCAATGACGGTCAATACATTTTTATTACATAATGACATCTGTAAACCCTACAGCACACGAGAGCTATTGATCAGCTGAGCAAAAGAAAAATTTACTTGAAAATGTTTGCTCAGCTCGTGTGGGTGGGAGTTTTTCCATCTCTTGTGGTTGTGAGGAAAATATCTATCATGCAGCAAAAATCTCACCGTGTGCGGGCTACGTGAGCTATGGGCTGAGCTGAATTTATCAACTGGCGAACGGAAAGCCGAACATTGCGTCAGAGTGACGTCACTGTCAGTCGTAAGGAAACTAGCTCAACACTTGGCTCATCATGTTCTATGATCCAACATCTGAGCGAAAAGTCTCAAGTAACTTTTTGATCAGGTAGCAGAATACAGTTAGCTCCCTTGTGTATTTAAAACAAGTCATCTTTATAATTATGACCCTTTTTTTTCTTTGTGACTAAAAATCCTGTACCTTTTTTCTTTTTTTTAAATGCCATTGGCTAGTATACATTAATCTCAGCTGATTTCATTCCATTTCAACTGATTTTCGTGCTTATATCCAACTAGGGTTCAAGCACGCTGTCCTGGGCACACACCTCAGCTATCTAGTTTGTATGTCCAGGACAGTGGGTTAGTTGGTTAATGGTTAGTGAGAGAGAAGAGGTTGTAGTGGCCTTATACCTACCCATTGAGCCCGAAAAACTCGCCCTGGGTTGGAGCTGGTACCGGGCGGCGAACCCTTTACCTATCAGCCTGAAGTTTGACTGTTTAACCACTGTGCCACCAACGCTGGTGAAGATTCGCAAATAACTGTGGTCTGGTACCTTATTGTGTATTAGATATTTTTTTCTGAATATGATTTTATTCCACTTTAAAAACAAAAAAATCCAATAACACCTACATACTGTTAACAATAAAACAGGACACTATGTACCACTTGCCATGTAAATGGTTAATGGGAGGAACGTCTTAAAGGTACAGTACCACTTTTGTATCTGTAGTCATTTCCAATAAAGTTGTGTTTTTTTTGTTTTTTTTAAACAGCACTTCAAAAAACATGGTGATTACTATGGCTACATTCAGTAAGGTACCAGTATAAAGTTAGCTTCCTTGTGTTTCTGCACTGAGGTTCTTTATTTGGGATTTATGGTTGGAAAAGAGGGAGTAAAGTCAGACCCTGAAACGATCAGGACAGTTAAGAAATGGACAGTTCCAAAAAGTGTTACATATGATAACATGATGCATTGGGTTATGCATGTGCATTATGAATGTGAAAAGTTCATAAAAATATTTTTCGAACATAGCTAAACCTCTTTTTGAGTTACCAAGGGAAATGTTCAATTTAGTTGGAATACTGAATGTCAGGAAGCTTTTGATAAACTGAAGTTAGTTTTGCAGCAATCTATACTAGCATACCCAGATTTTTCTAAACCTTTTACCGTGTACGCAAATATTGTCGTGGCTAAAATAATTCGCGATCTGGCTTTCATTTTACATTTTCGTGAGGAAGTGTTTTCGCAATTGTGTCCCCAGATAATAAAATCAAAATTACCCATATTTCATTAGCCATACTCTTTTGAATGACGATTTCACGAAAACACTCGGTCATGTTCACCATGCTGTCAGCGAGAGGTAAATGTTGTATGTATATCTGATAAGACATGTTATCAATAGACACACACATGCGATACAGAAAATTGAAAAACGCAATATCAGAAGAAATAACTTTTAATTATTGGTGGTACCCACAAACTTCCATTCAAGGTTTAAAAGAAAACAAACAAAACTGAGATTATGTAACAACAGACTTACACCCAACTGTGCGTCACTTCGACCAAATCCACGTGACCATGCAGGTTTACAGAACCATGTGACCTTGTGAATAAATGGGTGGTAAAGAGAAAGTGCATACGAAACTCGGTATAAATTTAACAGGTACCTCTGACTGTCCTAACGTAATACAGTAATCTGTATATACTGAGGGGTGATATACCTTAATGTCTTTTGTAACCATGAACATTTTGTAACGCAAACATATTTGCAAATACGGTATACCTGACACAGATTCTATTAAGCATAGTACAGGGGTACAGCATAGATCGGTATTATCACAAATTCAGGATGGAAAAAAGAAAGTCATTGCTTACTTTAGTACCACTCATTCACTACCAGAGAAAAATGAGTGTAAGCTGTAAGGAATTATTAGCTGTGATTAAGGTCATTAAAAATTTCAAACATTACTCGTATGTATGTTTTGCTCCGTACTGATCATGCTTCCTTACAATGGTTAGCAAGACTTCAAAAATCCAGAAGGACAAATAGCCAGGTGGATAGAGTACTTGAACACGTTTTAGTTTCAAACTGAACAACGCTGTGGAGGAAAGCATACTAATGCTGATGCAATGAGTAGAATAACTTGTTGTTCAAGACTGGTGTTTGATAATTTAGGTTGGTCTAAACAAGAAGTTAGGGAAGCTCAGGGTCAATACAAAGTATTAGGGTTCATAATTGGGCAGTTACAAAGCAATACTAGTAAAGCAGAATATGAGGTAGTTAAGACACTGGGAATTTTAGAAATTGGTTTTGTGTTGAACCCCCAATAGCTAGGGCAGATGTTCTTGTATATTGCAGGATCTACATGAGGTGAATAATATCTCAATCGAGGGATCATCTGAACGGCTGACTTGCATTTTCTGACCCTGGAACAATATTGCAGAAAACAATACACAGTCATTCGGGGCTGTGCCACACTAATATGTTCTTGTGTCTTCCATTAGGAATTTAGTACATTGGTGGTAGTTGTTTCTAAAGTGGCCTGTTCATGGCCTGGTGTTCGCTCCAACGTTTATGGTAGCTGTCCATGCTATGGTTTGGTAGCCATCGCATCTTCAAGATCACTATAGGTATAACTATACCAAATAAAATCCCGTAGGCGACCATGTTAACTATGACCCATAAATATCGGTACTACAACCCCTACCTCAAAGTATTAACTGAAGAAAATGGTACCTTTCAGGGCTCATTTTCGGTATAACCAGATGTTTTTACAACACACCTAGTTTCGCACAAAATTTGAGTACTTTTTTATAGGTACCCCATACATGTTCCAAGCACAAGGCTACTTGACACAGTGGTAGTAGATGAAATAAAATTGAATACATTTTTAGCCCAGATGTACTAATTGTGTTTTTACAACCAACACACTCACATGTATAACCAATCACAGGACGTGTGGTGTTAACTTCTCTATCAAAAGTTTGGTGCACCTCAAACCTTGACCCAGCCGGAAGTTATTTGGTTTAGTGCTACCTATACCTATACCTATTATTTTAGCTACCTATACCGACGACATACAGTTTTCAAAAAGGTGGTGAATCACGTGTTTTATGACAACCAGGATGTGGTGTCTTCTGACATAAACTGACAACCTCACTGAAACTGTTGTTTGTACAGTGCAACTTAATATAATGTACACCTCACAAGGCACCCATATTATGTAGTTTTGTACAAATGCAATATGTCATATTTGAAAAAGAATATTTTTAAATAATACTCAGGAAGATATTTACTGTCAGAGGGGTGTGTGTGCTAAGCTATATATGTAGAGACAACATGGATACTTCAACTCCTTAAACGAATTCTATTGAAACACGTGTACTTGACTGACCCCTAGATTATGAAAACCTTAACAGGCATATCAGTATTAGAAAAAAATACAATGTCTGAGGAAGGAAAAATCAACATGACTGCATCTGTATGAAGTAATGACGTAATGTCCTGCACATCACTGTTGAAGGGAAATCCTGTATGCTGAGAGTGGGTGTATTCGAGTTAACAGGTGCGGGAATTTCAAATCCATCAGCTATGCTAATTTTCAAAATGGACCATCAAAACCATTGACAGCCACCAATATTCCTGACTATATTTTATGTATGCCCTACTGTAGTTGGAGGTTTTAAATATTTGTGATATCTGGAATTATCCAACAGCTTTCAGATATTCATTTTTGATTCATTACTAAACAAAACCCCTGTTTATAAATGACATAACTACCCAAACATCTGTTTTATTGCATTATTTTCTAATCCAGATCAATACAATATGTATATTGGATGTATTCCTAAATCTCTAATCCAGCATATTATTTAGCTATTAACATTGGATAATACAGCTTTAACAATAAAATAAATTATCAACTTACACTAAGGTAGATAATCTTCATGGGAGCAAACTAAGTGATTATTGTTATTTTTTTTAATCTGATCTGGAGACCTAAAGATATGTTTAACAAGCCTATTGTTTTGTATAAATGAGAAAAGAAACCACAATATTGACCAAAAAATTAATTAAAGCTTTAGTAAACTTTCTCTTCAATATTTTTCCATAAAACTACAAATTTGTCTAAATGTCAGTTGGGAACCAGTGGAAAGGGTTACTCTAGATATTATAGTTCTATTTCCTGATACCCAATGGGATAACAAATATACTGTCGTTGTGGGGGATTACTTTACAAAATGTATGGGAGCTTACCCTTTTCCTAATCCAGAAGCAAAAACAGTCGCACAAGTGTTAGTTTACAAATTCATTTCTAGATTTGGTATGCCCAAAGAGTTGCATTCCGATCAAGGTGCAAATTTTGAGAGTAAATTATTTCAAGAAATGTGTAAAATGTTAGAAATTAAGAAAACCTGCACCAATCCATATCATCCACAATCGGATGGAATGATACAATGGTTTAACAGAACTGTAATAAACTGTTAAGTGCATATGTGCAGACTGATCAGTCTGATTGGGTTTTACTCCAAATAAAATTATGCTAAGGACTGAAGTCCATATACCTTAGACACTTTTGACTGAAAACTTACCAAAGAAAACTGATAAAACTGTCGAGTATGTTGCCCCCACCCTGAACCAAATCTGGAAAGCATTATAGAAACTTAAAGACAATTCTCTTCTTAACTGTTTAAGGAGTTTTAGACTATCAACTACTCAGTTGCTGCCCACCCCCCCCCCCCCCCCCCCCCCCCCCCCCGCAAACAAAATCCTAGCTACGGCCATGATTAATGTATTAACGTTTTTATTAGTTTTAATAACTTATTTTCATTGGGGTTTTTTTTTCTTTCTTCTATTTACCCTATATCGTAGAGGACGGTCAAGCGTAAATCGTTTTGACACTGCGGTTGTTCAGGGGATGCCAGTCACGTGAATCAAAAATAATACGTCATACCTCTTCTCTCGAAATAAGCGTTATTTTTCTCTGAATTATGGACCATCAACATAATACAATTCTTTTCAAAAAGTATCAATAATACGTGGGGTATGGTGTTTATGTAGATGGTTCAATAAAGTACTTTTAGGTACAAATCAAATGTATATAGTTTCAGATAATACTTTGTTGGGTCATTAATTAGGTCAACCATCCGTGACTGAGTGCCTTTAAGACATCACTTATTTTAAAGCACTTACAAAAGATAGTGTATTTATTTAAATAAAAACCAAAAAACAACAAAAAAAACCCCAACAAAAACAAACAAACCACACTCCAAACAAACAAAAAGAATACAAAAAGAAAGTAAAGCTAACTTACTAAACAGATCATGTTACATGACATTGGACCGTTTCCTGTTGGTCCATCACGGCAAATCCAAACTCCAATATCCGTTTCAGTATTAAATGATGCTATTGTAAGCGTGTGCTGAGTAGGCGAGTCAATATTACCAGTGTAACCAGTGATAAATGAAGTGCATATAGTGTTAGCAGTGTTACACAATACAGCCTGGTCAGGAGTTCCATTATTTGGTCGAATCCATTGGATTCCGCCAACAAGTGTTCCAGTTATTGTGCAGACTATCTTTTTACTTTGTTCAGGCTTTCCACCATCCATGCAATCAACAGCTGTACTTGCAATGCCTAGAAGAAAGACAAAATTGTTAATATTAATAAAACGCGGACTTATGAAGTTGCTGGAAACAGATATATCACCTACCACCAACCCCTTTTCCACCTGAGTGAATTAAATGTTAAAGAAGCAACATTTAAATGTCCCATCATGCTCTTAAAACTTAAATATTCCCCAGTCCCCAAGCATACATTATATATAACATGTATTTCTGAATACACTTTCTTTAGAAAAAATAATGTGGAAAAAAACAAATATTTATCTCCATCCAGGTGGTGCTGCTGTTTCAAACGCAAACATTATTAGTCGCCACTTGTTATGAATGGTATGGAACTTTTGTGTTTCCATATATTGTAACAGAGGTGGGCATATAAGTCTTCAACTATCCAAGCTTCTCGCAAGCATGACTTCATTTTTAATTTATTATTATTCGTAATTCAATGGGAACGGTGGCTAAAGAACCAAACATGCATGTAACACATTTAGATCATATTTACAATAAATAAAAAGTAATAATACAAGGGAAAATTAATAATAATAATACACATGGTAAAGTAACAGATTTCTACCTAGGATTTTAACAGGGCAGGGTGAAAAATACAACAGCTATTAGGTGTCAAACTATGGTAAATGCAAACATTAAATGATGAACTATATCAATTAAAAAAAAATCAACAGTTAAATTAAAACAATGTAAAAAAAAAAAAAAAACTCTAAATTATATTTTTTAGTCACTGTTTAATGTTTACTCAACTTTAGAGGAAAATAGAATGTAATGTGTAGTATCAAACATGTTTGGCCTAGTTCAAAGACACATGTATAAATGACGTTGTATTGAAGCGGCCCCTGGCCAGCTTTAGTTCTTGCTGTGTATTCGATGTAGTTTAACGTGTTGATTTATCACGGTTAAACACTTTTATTCTAATTATTAACTATTAAGGATGTTTCGTTGGAATATTAGGAACGACGGAACGTATAAAAGTATTAAAACGCGAGTACTGTTCTCTATATAATAAAATAATAGAAATTATAGTGTTCATAACGATTTACACTTAAATATCTTATTTGTTTATCTACCCAGAATCTTTTCGTATTATTATTAAATTATCTTTGACGTTCTTTACACTTGTAAAGGCATGTAAAATGTAAGCCGATTTAAAGTGTTGTTAACTATACATTTTTGTTTTTGTTTATATGTTATTTGACATTGGCGATATAAAGAATAAACTATTCTTGTCTTTACCAACTTAAAGAGAACATCATGTCCACATTAAATTGTAGACTATAAATTAAGAAATATGAAAGTATTCTATAATTGAAATTAAAGATGGGTTTTAATTGTGAATTTCAACTATTTCCGGGTTTGGCATTTTGACGTCGCCTTCCGATTGTGTAATCGGAGGAACTAGGAAAATAATGACGTAATGTTAGCCGACGTCATGTAACATGACGTCATTTACCCGGGTTGGGGATATATAAGACGAAACGTAACGCTGTAACGGGGGCTTGAGGTTTTTACCCACCTCCGAAGACTGGAACCAACAACAGCAGAGTGGAGAGCAGAATGCAAGGGACGCAGAACAACGTAAGGAACGCAGAACAACGCAGTGTTAACGCAAGGAACGCAGCACAACGCAAGGGGCACAGATTAACGCAATGCTAACGCAAGGGACGCAGAACAACGCAAAGGACGCAGTATAACGCAAGGGACGCAGTTTTAACGCAAGGAACGCAGTGTGAACGCAAGGAACGCAGCTTAACGCAAGGAACGCAGAACAACGCAGTGTTAACGCATGGAACGCAGCACAACGCAGTGTTAACGCAAGGAACGCATACAGGGAACTCGCAGTATCGCTGTCACTCCTCAGCGGTGACTTTGATGTACTCCAGTTGTTGAAGACCGCCACCACTCTGTTGTTGGATGTTTGACCCAGACCGGTACTTCTGTTGATGCTTAATTCCCACCAGAGACTCAAGACCTCTTGTATTCTCAGAGTGGACCCACAAGGACAACGGCTTGACTACGGGCACCAACAAGGTGTTGCCTTCTCTCCGTGTTGGCTTCACTAGGATAATGGACCTTGGACCTCCTGTGGTTCGATAACGTTTGCAGTGTACCATACCGAGGTCCCACCCCAGACGAAATCTATCGAGTGGATTTGCACATGACCAATACAGTTCCAATACACTGTAAATGAACAGTGTATACTACCAGACACAATAATTGGACAATAACACGCGTAGCGAAAATAACGCGATCGATCAATTCCATGTGAACAATTTGCTTTATTTGTGTTGTGTGACATAAATGTGTATTCTCCAACTTCTGTATTGTGTTTTAATTTGATTTCTAGTGTTATCTAGTATCTTGTTATATCTGGATTTTAACTGGACCTTAACTCTTCTAAGACCCTGAAGAGAACGCTTCCAGTTCAGTTACGTTATTTCAAATTATCACTGGCGGGGCTCGGAAACACAATTGTTTGCGGCGCCCGCTACCAAATTTAAAGCGCGAGCAATTGTGGACATGAGCCGCCCCGTTACAGTATGTTGAAAAATTATTGTATCAGTGAATCACAGTGATTAGTATGATGTCACTACTAATGCGGTATATACCGAAGTACATATCGCAGTATTAAAAAAAAAACCTGTGGTATATCGTGGTATTTTTTTTTTTCGTGGTACCCTACCTTAGTCACTGGTAATTTGTATTTACATTATAAATACAGCTAATTAACTGTAACTTTGGTGAGGTAGGTTAGGGATTTATAAGTGTGTGTGTGGTTGAATCCTTCCTGGTGGAACTGGAAAGGAAAACACACACACAAAAAGAAACCCACAAGAGGTGGACATATATATATATAAAAAAAGAATATGTTGCTGAAACTTAAAATTCCACAGTTATTACAACTGCCCCATTACCAATGGGCTTTTTTATTTAGCACTAGTGTGTAAAGTAAATTAATTACTCTTGGTCTTCATTTCATTTCATTTCAACTTAGAATTTGTGCTTATATCCAATTAAGGTTCAAACATGCTGTCCTGGGCACACACCTCAGCTATCTGGGTTGTCTGTCCAGGACAGACAGACAGACACGTTGTTTATTAAAGTCTCACCTCCGTTTTAAAAAAAAACAAACATACATGAATAAAACGATAATATATAAAATAGCACTGAGCAACTCCATATGGAGTTACGAGAGACTATAAAGAATCGACATATAAAATAAACAAATATTACATTAAAACATATTAAAAACATCTAACACGAAAATAAAACATGCTATTATATTCAGTCCAATTATAAACAGTCTATATATTAAAATAATATAAAACTAAAACACATTTAAGACATTTAATAAAATAGTATCATCCCCTGTTAATATTCAATCAAGTAACAGATATAATTATAGTATCTTATTTAAAACGATTTCGGTTATATTAATAAAATGTCTACATCCATTCAATTAACGTATAAAGTATGTCTCCTTTTTTCAAAAATTAATTTGCAGGTTTTGGTATTTAATCTACATACGGTATGGTTGGATAAAATGTATGGTATCTGTTCAGCATCTGTAGCAGTTATAAAACCATCCCATAATTCCAAGCACTTATTAAATAAAATATTTCTCAGCACTTTATACACGGGGCAATAAAGTAGAACATGTTGCTCATCTTCTACACAGGACAGTGGGTTAGTTGTTACTTGGTTTGTGGTTAGTGAGAGAAGACAGTGTAGTGTTCTTGCACCTACTCATTGAGTCCTTCAAAACTCGCTCTGGGTTGGAGCTGGTACCTGCCTGTAGTCCGATGGCTTAACCACTACACCACCGAGGCCAGTACTCTTCTTAGTCTAACAAGGTATTGGAAGCCAGGGGTGCAGAAAGTACTCACCCGCTCGCCAAATGCGAGTAAACATTCCTACGAACGAATTAAAAAATGCAACTACCAGTCCGACGAGCAATCAATCTTTTTCTGACTGACTGTATTATAATTTTATTTATTTATTTATTTTTATTTTTATTTTTTTGCATTGAATCCACGACTATGCATCAGTCATGCAAGAATTCCAAACCATTCAAACGAACGTTTTAGAATGATTTCGAAACGCACAATACATGCGATGCACTGCCAATATAGGTTGCATAGTACCAAAGAAGAGAGTTCTGTGTCAAAGTTCGAGGTGCACCGTCAAATATTTACGGAGTGAAAGCAGCTGTGTGTGACTGGTAGTAATATGTGACATTGATTATTTGTGCAAATACCATTATGCACCGACAATAAATAAATACACTTTTATTTGATATACAGTTGTTATGCAGTATATACCAGAGGATGAAACTAATGTGGGGTACCCCCAACAATGGAACTACAATTTTCAGCAAAAATTACGGTTCCTACACCCGTGATTCCCAATAACAAAAAAGTTATTTACAGACAAAGAGTTTAAGTTAGTGTGTAAAATGGGGGTCTACCTTTAAGATGGTTGAGATAAATTTGAAGAACAATTACCCCTAATAGAAGAATTCTATAGTAGTTTATCCAATGAAGGTATAACGGTACGATGAAGATTATGAACATGCTAAAGATGAATGGAAAACATTTATATACTGACACACAATGAAAACACAAAACAGATATTTTTCAATATTTTGTTGTGATTAATAAAAACTATATTTATTGGACTTAAAATAACAATTTATGAGTACTTTTGTCTGGGATTTAATCCTGGTTTTGTTTTCGTTACACATACAATAGCAGAAACACACAAAATGGTGTGAAATGCGTTCACTACATGCTCAATCATGCTGCATGTAATGCACGTGAAATGCCAGTATGTGGACACATAAAAGTCACGTAACGGTGTCATATTCCTCGTCACATTAAGAATGCCACGACTCAGAGAAGAACAAAGGGAGCGTGCGTTGGGCATGGTTCAAGGGGGGACTTCGCAAAGCCATGTTGCTAGGACCTTCAGAGTCCATCCTTCAACTATTGGATGACTTGTTGAATGTTATCAACAGACCGGGAGTGTCCGTGATCGACCTCGACCTGGTCAACGTCCCGTTACGACCCCACGCCAAGATCAGCACATTCTACAACACCACCTCTGTGACCGGTTCAGAACTGCGACGATGATAGCAAGCAACACGATAGGACGTCATGGAAGGCATATCCATCCGATGATGGTCATCCGTCGACTCAGAACGGCTGGACTCAGATGCAGACGCCCGTACAACGGTAACATCATGACACCGCGACATCGTGCTGCGAGATTAGTTTGCTCTCCAGAATAGTAATCATCCACCAGCCTTTTACCGGAGCATTGTTTCCTCAGATGAGTCCCGTTTCTCCGTCTCCTTTGCCGATGGAAGAGCACGTGTGTACAGGAGACTCCATGAACGGTACGCTGACGGATGTGTGAGGGAACGTGATCGTTTGGCGGTGGTTGTCTGATGGTATGGGGCGCAATGCCCTTACAGCCCAGCGTTATGTTGAGGGTTATTCTAAGACCAGTTCTCCAGCCACTTTCGCGCCGTCACCGAAGACCA
>NC_054710.1:44354174-44447681 GCF_016097555.1 Gigantopelta aegis
ATTTACAATCGTTAAAAGGTCTGTGTTAGTCGATAGCATCGTTAAAATTGCAGCAAACTCAGTAATCTCCCTTTAAAAATCTGCTCACATCTGCAGAATGAAACTGACATGAAAACGGGTTTTTTTTTCCAAGATAAATTTAATATTGAATAAAATTGCATATTTACAGTTTACAATTATATACACAATTTAAGTGGCAACTCACTCTTTCGATCTTTATTGCTGAAACACAAATAAGTGTTACCCCCCCTTACACCATAACAGTGCTCTAGAAAAAGACAAAAAATCTTCTCAATTCCAGAATAATTATTAAAACACAATAATTTGTATTTACCTAGGTATTTTCTAAACTCTAATTCCTAAATTGTCGATGACAATCATGGCAAATACAGAGTCAATTTATTTTGAAATAGTTTTACCATAACACACCAAGTGTTCCAAGTACCCAGCCCGAAGCTTTTAAAGGACGAACACGTTTATTATTAACGTTAGGGTTCCCTTTGCTAAAATTCCAATTCATGCGGCTGCGTCAGATACCAGTGGCATAGCGTGTGTTTGTGTGTGTCATGGGTGCAATGCCCCCAATCAAACTGAATTAAATTTTATAAAATTATACCTGTACATAAATAGTGTGGGTTGGCCCTCCCGCAGTATAAAATTATGCCTACGCCAGTGTCAAATACTATGAATTCGAGTGTGTCGTTTGATTTAAACGCCATTATTTAAACAATTTCCTTTGTAGTGTTGTGCACTGATCTGCATATTTCTGTTTTATTTTATGACACGATACTGGTCCGTAACCAGATGTGTGTGTGTGTGTGGGGGGGGGGGGGGGGGGGGTCGGAGTCCCCCCACACGCACATTCACTTTAGTTGAGACAATTTAGTAATAACTCAATTACGTCACTAAAACATTATGTACATCCAATAGCCGATGTATTAATAAATCAATGTGCTCTAGTGGTGTTGTTAAACAAAACACATTTTTTAAAGGTTACGCTGTCTGCAGTTTATTCAGTGGGCTGGATCAAATACATTCTTATTAACGAAATAATAAAAGCATGATTTTAAAATCCAAAGCAGCTTAAAACACGCTTGAACGGCTCTTAAGAACGATCAATATTCCAATTTTTGTGTGAGGGATGATCCCCTTTCCATCCGTTGATTACGCCCTCCACACGAGTTCCGCCTGATTCAAAGTCGATCCCCTTACTTAATATGCTGGATACAGGCCTGCAATATTAAATTCACTGAATTTATGCCGAATCTTTAGCTTCGAATTCTTGTTTATGTGAAAGCAAAAAATAGTGAAATATTGAGTTACCACTGACAAAATAACCTAAAAGAAAAAAGAAAAACAAACACCCCCTGAACTACCCGTCCCCCCAAAAAACCCAAACAACAACAACACCAACCCACCTACAGCAAACACATCTCTAAGGTCATAACCAGATACAGAATTTAATTCTGCCAACGAACAAGAATTTAATTAATAAAAATTAAAAAAACATCCAGAAATCTGATTAGCTCTATCACTGTAATGTTTATAAGTTGGATCAGAGCTAGAGCTAACTCTATGAATGATCATCTAATTCAGAACAGGACCTGTTTTAGAGAAAAATTAAAGACGGCTAATGTTCCAAGCCAACATATAGACCTTGCGTTAATGGACTATTTTAATAGCTTTAAGAGAAAGCAATGCAGGTTTTATTTGCTAGGTGGGACCAGTTGGCCTTTTTGTAAATGACTTGCAAAGCTTTAGTTACCACAGGAAAAAAAAAAAAAAACTAATACTAATAAAAACGTTGACGAGTGAGGTTTTGGCCATATCCAGATTCGGGCATTTTAAACCAAAATGCCCGAATCTGGATATGGCCAAAACCTCACTCGTCAACGTTTTTATTAGTATTAGTTTTTTGTTTTTTTTCCTGTGCAAAAATCTGCCACAACCCCTCCCCCATACAAAAATGGGAGTACGTTTATGGTCATAGCTTACGACGGTTTTACTATATTGTATCGCTAAGACAGCTTCGAAATCTATAGCCTGGGTTCGAACCTGTCAGTTTAGAGAGCTCTACTAGCTAAGTCTCCAATGTGTCACTAGTAGATGATAATTCATTAATTGTACGGATCATTATTAGTTAGTGATGTTCCAGTCATTGGCGGATCCACTGGGAGTCACATGACCAACATCGTGCAGCCATTTGTACTACCCTTTTTAATAACTTAAAAAAGCAAATTCGTCATGCACAAAATACAACACTAAATTGCCCTGAAAGCATATTTTTTTGTTTTAAATCTCTGAATAGCATATCCGAGAACCACCGGATAGATTTCACCCCCTTTGTGAGCTGGGCTCATTTGCCTTTGAGAAACTCAAACATGCCCTATTTATAATTTTGTTATGTCCTATTTACAAGATCAACATTCCACCCCTGCTACTGCTAATGCTCGACTATAGTTGACAATTAATCAGTTGGGCTCCACTAATGTGAAGATGGTCGATTACACACACACACACACACACACACACACACACACACACGCACTCTCTCACGCACTCTCTCTCTCTCTCTCACACACACACACACACACAGACCCACGCACGTACACATACACGCACGTGGGCAACTATTTATGTGTTCATATAAATAATATAATAAATTACACAGAACGCGTGATCTGTGCAGGTGTTGAAATAATACAGGATTTTGAGTATACCCCTTAAAATAGTAGTGTTAATCACTTATGGTTCCCAACTAGGCCTCAATTTAACTTATCATGGTCACCAGTTGGCATCTGATTCTCTATAATATTATGTTAATCATCTATGGTTCCCAACTAGGCCTCAGCTTAACGCATCATGGTCACCAGTTGGCACCCGATTCTCTGTAATAGTATTTCAACCCCTGCTATGTTTTAAAGACATTGTTTATTTTAATGTTGGAATAAAGAGTAATTTAAACAAACACTGAACATATATGTTAGTCCACGGACCACCAGAGAACTAGAAGAAAAACAGCTTGAAATATTATATGCTTTACTTGATCTTGAAACGTGTACTCCCTCAGTTAGGCAAATGGATTACTTGGGTAGTACAACAATGGCTATTAGCATGACAGATAGGACTCGATCATAAAACATGTACGTAATTTATCGGTCAAATGGTTGGTGGATCCATAAATAAGAAAATCACTAGAGATGGATAACTGTACTCGTCATAAAACGTGTACTCAATTAATCGGTCAAATGGTTGATGGACTCCATTAAAATAAGTTCACAATTGATTAATCTGTCGGTCCGAAAGAAGAATTGTCATTTGTCATGTTGGCCCTTTTCATCTTCAGCCTCTTGAGTTTTGTTTTCAGTTTGCTCTTCGTTAGATTTCGGTTGCCGCTTCATTCTGTTAAGATTAAAGTATTAGTTCATTAGACGGCGATTACTGAATAGTAAAATATTTATTTCATTGTTCTTCTGTGAATCTGAACGACAAAACCGTATTCCCATATCAAAATCGTATCTCTGCACAAGGCAGTCGAAAGCATGTTAGACAAAGTCACCCCGAGGAGATACTTAACAGGATGATTCCTCCCTCTTGCACCACCTTTTGGAGGACTGCCACTCCCAAGGCTGTTAGAAAACGCAAACGGGCAGAAGATAGACCATGAAAGTAGATTTTGTTTCTTTACACAGCCCTTAAGTAATATTACCCTGTGCCAACACCTCTGTATAATAACTATATAATTAATGTTTTGGTTCTGTTTTGTTTTTTAAACGTTTTTCGTTTTGTCTTTATGAGTAAATATAATTGGAAACATGTTAAAACCTTATTAATGTATTGTATCGCCTTCCACAATGTAGTTATATTTAAACTGTCATGTTTTCTGGCTGATTTAAGGAAAGTGAAGGGGCAGGGGCCTGAATATAGACAAAACAAAGAAAAGAAATACAACCACACAATTTTAAAGACTATCATCAAAAATATTGAAGAGATTGGATTACCTCTTGTAATAGAACCAAGATACTGCAATAGCGACGAGAAGTAGAACAGCAACCACTACTATTATGATAATGGTCGATTCCGAAACCGGACTCTCTGGATTCGGATCTGGAACTGTTTTCAAAAAGAAACACAAACAATACTTATCAATTACTAACCGTCATTGAGGGCAATATAAGGTTTTGTGGACTGAAGAAATTTATGATGACTGAAGCAAAAGGTCAATATCGATTTCTTCGGTACATAAAACCTGATATGGCCCTCAATGACGGCCAATACATTTCTATTACATAATGACATCTGTAAACCCTACAGCACACGAGAGCTATTGATCAGCTGAGCAAAAGAAAAATTTACTTGAAACTTTTTGCTCAGCTCGTGTGGGTGGGAGTTTTTCGTCTCTCGTGGTTGTGAGGAAAATATCTATCATGCAGCAAAAATCTCAACGTGTGTGGGCTACGTGACCTATGGGCTGAGCTGACCAATGGAAAGCCGAACATTACGTCAGTGACGTCACTCTGCCAGTCGTAAGCAAACTGGCTCAACACTTGGCTCATCTGTTCTATGATCCAACATCTGAGCGAAAAGTATCAAGTAACTTTTCGATCAGGTAGCAGAATACAGTTAGCTCCCTTGTGTATTTAAAACAAGTCATCTTTATAATTATGACTTTTTTTTTTCTTTGTGACTATAAATCCTGTATCCCTTTTTCTTTTTTAGAATGCCATTGGCTAGTATACATTAATCTCAGCTGAAGATTCACATTTTTTCAACTTATTTTCGTGCTTAGATCCAACTAAGGTTCAAGCACGCTGTCCTGGGCACACACCTCAGCTATCTAGGCTGTATGTCCAGGACAGTGGGTTAGTTGGTTAATGGTTAGTGAGAGAGAAGAGGGTGTAGTGGCCTTATACCTACCCATTGAGCCCTTAAAAACTCGCTCTGGGTTGGAGCTGGTACTGGTCGGCGAACTCTGTACCCATCAGCCTGAAGTTTGACTGCTTAACCACTGCATCACCGAGTCACTGTGGTCTGGTACCTTATTGTGTTTAAAATATTTTTTTCTGAATATGATTTTATTCCACTTTAAAAAAAAAATCCAACAACATCTACAGACTGTTAACAATAAAGCAGGACACTATGTACCACTTGCCATTATATGGTTAATGGGAGGAACCTCTTAAAGGTACAGTACCAGTTTTGTATCTGTAGTGATTTTCACTTCTATTTTTAGCTTCACCTGTGTCATTTGCTGAATCAACTGGACAACAAATTATTAATTCATGTGGAAATGGTTGGTGCCAATGTATTCTCAAAGGAATACAGTTTTTTAAAACAAAAACAGCACTTCAAAAAACATGGTGGTTACCATGGCTACATTCAGTAAGGCACCACTATAAAGTTAGCTTCCTTGTGTTTCTGCACTGAGGTTCTTTATTTGGGATTTATGGTTGGAAAAGAGGGAGTAAAGTCAGACCCTGAAAAGATCAGGAAAGTTAAGAAATGGACAGTTCAAAAAAGTTTTACATATGATAGAAGTTTCATTGAGATATGCTCCTAATGTAGAATGTTCATAAAAGATTTTTCGAACATAGCTAAGCCTCTTTTTGAGTTACCAAGGGAAATGTTCAATTTAGTTGGAATACTGAATGTCAGGAAGCTTTTGATAAACTGAAGTTAGTTTTGCAGCAATCTATACCAGCATACCCAGATTTTTCTAAACATTTTACCGAGTCGCGGTTAAAATAATTCGCGATCTGGCTTTCATTATACATTTTCGTGAGGAGGTATTTTCGCAATTGTGTCCCCAGATATTAAAATCAAAATTACCCATATTTCATTAGCCATACTCTTTTGAATGACGATTTCACGAAAACACTCGATCATGTTCACCATGCTGTTAGCGAGACGTCAATGTTATATGTATGTCTGATAAGACATGTTATCGATAGAACACGCACATGCGATACAGAAAATTGAAAAACGCAAATATCAGAAGAAATAACTTGTAATTATTGGTGGAACCCACAAACTTCCATTCAAGGTTTAAAAGAAAACAAACAAAACTGAGATTATGTAACAACAGACTTACACCCAACTGTGCGTCACTTCGATCAAATGCACGTGACCATGCAGGTTTACAGAACCAAGTGACCTTGTGGATAATTGGGCAGTAAAGACAAAGTGCATACGAAACTCGGTATAAATTTAACAGGTACCTCTGACTGTCTTAACGTAATACAGTGTTCTGTATATACTAAGGGGTGATATACCTTAATGTCTTTTGTATCCATGAACATATATGCGAATACGGTATACTGGACACAGATTCTAGTAAGCATAGTACAGGGGTACAGCAAAGATCGGTATTATCACAAATTCAGGAGGGAAAAAAGAAAGTCATGGCTTACTTTAGTACCACTCATTCAGTACCAGAGAAAAATTAGTGTAACCTGTAAGGAATTATTAGCTGTGATTAAGATCATCAAAAATTTTAAACATTACTCTTATGTATGTTTTGCTCCGTACTGATCATGCTTCCTTACAATGGTTAACAAGTCTTCAAAAATCGAGAAGGACAAATAGCCAGGTGGATAGAGTACTTGAACACTTTTTAGTTTCAAATTGAACAACGCTGTGGAACTAAGCATACTAATGCTGATGCAATGAGTAGAATACCTTTAAGTTGTTCAAGACTGGTGTTTGATCATTTAGGTTGGTCTAAACAAGAAGTTAGGGAAGCTCAATGTCAATACAAAGTATTAGGGTTCATAATTGAACAGTTACAAAGCAATAATGGTAAAGCAGAATATGAGGTAGTTAAGGCACTGGGATGGAGAGAAAAAATCTATTGGGCTCAATGGGAACAATTAGAAATTGTAGAAGGCATTGTTTTTAGAAATTGGTTTTGTGTTGAACCCCAAATAGCTAGGACAGATGTTGTTGTGTATTGCAGGATCTACATAAGGTGAATAATATCTCAATCGAGGGATCATCTGAACGGCTGACTTGTATTTTTCTAACCCTGGAACAATATTGCAGAAAACAATACACAGTCATTCGGGGCTGTGCCACAATGATATGTTCCATTGTCTTCCATTAGGAATTTAGTATATTGGTGGTAGTTGTTTATAAAGTGACCTGTTCATGGCCTGGCGTTCTCTCTAACGTTTATGGTAGCTGTCCATGCTATGTTTTGGTAGCCATCGCATCTTGCAAGATCACTATAGGTATAACTATACCAAATAAAATCCCGTAGGCGACCATGTTGACTATGACTCATAAATATCGGTACTACAACCCCTACCTCAAAGTATTAACTGAAGAAAATGGTACCTTTCGTGGCTCATTTTCGGTATAACCAGATGTTTTTACAACACATCTAGTTTCGAACAAAATTTGAGTACTTTTTTTTTTATAGGTACCCCATACATGTTCCAAGCACAAGGCTACTTGACACAGTGGTAGTAGATGAAATAAAATTGCATACATTTTTAGCCCAGATGAACTAATTTAGTTTTTACAACCAACACACTCACATTTATAACCAATCACAGGACTTGTGGTGTTAACTTTTCTATCAAAGGTTTGGTGCGCCTCAAACCTTGACCCAGCCGGAAGTTATTTGGTTTAATAGTGCTGCCTATACCGACAACATACAGTTTTCAAAAGGTGGTGAATCACGTGTTTTATGAGAACCAGGATCTGGTGTCTTCTGACATAAACTGACAACCTCACTGAAACTGTTGATTGTACAGTGCAACTTAATATAATGTACACCTCACAAGGCACCCATATTGTGTACAGTTATATCATATTTGATTTTTTTTTTTTTTAAATAATACTCAGGAAGATATTTACTGTCAGAGGGGTGTGTGTGTGCTAAGCTATATATGTAGAGACAACATGGATACTTCAACTCCTTAAATGTATTCTATTGAAACACGTGTACTTGACTGACCCCTAGATCATGAAAACCTTAACAGGCACATCAGTATTAGAAAAAATACAATGTCTGAGGAAGGAAAAATCAACATGACTGCACCTGTATGAAGTAATGACTTAATATCCTGCACATCAATGTTGAAGAGAAATCCTGTATGCTCAGAGTGGGTGTTTTCGAGTTAACAGGTGTGGGAATTTCAAATCCGTCAGCTATGCTAATTTTCAAAATGGACCATCAAAACCATTGACAGCCACCAATATTCCTGACTATATTTTATGTATACCCTACTGTAGTTGGAGGTTTTAAATATTTGTGATATCTGGAATTATCCAACAGCTTTCAGATAGTTATTTTTGATTCATTACTAAACAAAACCCGTTATTAATTGACATAATAACAATAAAATTATCAACTTACACTAAGGTAGATAATGTTCATGGGAGCAAACTAAATGATTAGTTAAAAAAAAAAAAAACTGATCTGGAGACCTAAAGATATGTTTAACAAGATTTGTATAAATGAGAAAAGAAGCCACAATATTGACCAAAACATTAATTAAGGCTTGAGTAAAGTTTTTCTTCAATTGTTTTCCCGATAAAACTACAAATTTATCTAAATGTCAGTTGGGAACCAATGGAAAGGGTTACTCTAGATATTATAGTTCTATTTCCTCATACCCAATGGGATAACAAATATACTTTCGTGGTGTGGGATTACTTTACAAAATGGATGGGAGCTTACCCTTTTCCTAATCCAGACGCAAAAACAGTCGCACAAGTGTTAGTTTACAAATTCATTTCTAGGTTTGGTATGCCCAAAGAGTTGCATTCCGATCAAGGTGCAAATTTTGAGAGTAAATTATTTCAAGAAATGTGTAAAATGTTAGAAATTAAGAAAACCTGGACCAATCCATATCATCCACAATCGGATGGAATGATAGAATGGTTTAACAGAACTGTAATAAACTGTTAAGTGCATATGTGCAGACTGATCAGGTTGTACTCCAAATAAAATTATGCTAAAGACTGAAGTCCATATACCTTAGACACTTTTGACTGAAAACTTACCAAAGAAAACTGATAAAACTGTCGAGTATGTTGATAAATTAGAGAAGAAGCTTATAGTGGAGCAGCAGAGAGCAAAAAGGTTTTTGAGATATTTCCAACCCAGGATTCAGGAGACCAATGTTGACATTGTGGTAAATTAGTGTGGGTTTAAAAGTTTGGGGTCGAAAACAGGCGTTTTGGGGTGAAACATATGAAAAAGTAAAAATTCTAAATTCCAAAGTTTATGGAAACAACAGGTGTAATTTTTATTTTGTTTTAAGTTTTAAGGCTTAAATAATTTATTATATGCTGAATGACCATATCAAGTAAATTTACTGTGTTTAATTATTTGAATGACCATTACATAAGAACAACGACACACAAAAGAACGTCTTCGAACAACACGTGCACATCAAAACAAAATTAAAATTTAGGCATGATATAATTATCTTCTTGAATTAAAATATCAAATTGTTAGATACTGAAAAATACAGAACAGATTTAGAATCGAAATAAATTCAGTACCGTCCAAAGTATGACAAGTATATGACCAAAGTATGACAAGTGTATGACCAACTATTTTAGAATCTGAAAACGTCCAACATGCACAGCAAAATGTAGCAAACTCTTCTGGTGAACATTACATCTGCTCAACGAGAAGTACAGCTTCAGTGTAGTCACTTTTATTATCTAGTCTGTTGTGTCAGTACCTCTATACATGGTCAGTAGGTTAGAGCATTGGTTTTCATCAAAATCATCAACTGACGTCTCACAGTTGTATGCATGTGACAGAACATAAATGAGCATTTGTTTGATATCTGCAATCGTCTAAACAACTACATGTATTCAGTTGCACAGGAGCAAACACTAATAGTTAAGACATTAGGGGCTGCAACGCATTAGTTATGCATGATGACTTACAATCTCAGATTATGTTGGATCTAACATGTCATGAATTACAATACCATCAACTGGTAAAGATATCGAGAGAGAAACATGCAGCTGAATCTGTATTTTGTAAGTGGTAGTTTTTCGCCAGGCATGTATTCCCCCAGCATTTTCACAATGAAGACTGTCCAAAGGAACAGTCCTTTTTGTGACACAGAGTACCAACAAAATACCATACCCAGCATTAATTGCTCCTTTTTTTTCAGAAAGATTTTAATTTATCATTATGTAGAAACATTCTGTACCATTAAACAGAATGCATACTTATATTTCCCCATGTCCAAAGAAAGAGTTCATTGTAGCACATCTTGTCACTGGAAGGAGAAGTGCTTTTCTGAGAATTTAAAGTGTCAATGACCATGTATCTGATGAATAGGGGTACAATATATAATCACTCAAGAAAGTTCCTGTGTACCAAATAATTTCATATAATATAATTTACTTGAAATCTGGTCACAAAGGTTTAGTAAATGAAAGTGTAACCACTGCTTTCGATATTATATTGAGGTCCTGTCAGTTGCACGAGCTATTCATGCTTTGAGGTCACAAGTTGCAATACTAGCATTCTTGATCACATGTTGAGGTCATTTTTCTTATCATTGGACTCTAAAACTATGGTTAGGTGATCACAAAGTACGACCATGACCGTATGTCAATATGATGTTCTGTTACATCATCACCATCGGCACACCAAACATTGTGTAGACCATACTTCAGGTTTAAAAGGCAGGAGAGGATCACCGTACTTTTAACAGATAAATAGTACATCTACGTAAAACACAATATTTTTAAATTTTAAAATATGTCTCACTGAAATTTTAATGCACAGGAACTTTTTTTCGTGAGTATATATAAACTGACGATCAAAAGAAAGTATACCAATTATTTTTTTAAAGTATTAAAAACAACACAAAACACAAGTTGATGCAAATGTTATATTTTGGAAGTATAATAATTTGGCGATAAATAAACACGAGTATACTCAATAAAACCCATAAAATGATAATATCACAGTTCACAACAGCACTAGGGGTGAAATGTGCGATTTCATAAAGGACCAGTCACAACGAAGGTGAATAAATTTGACCACAAAGAACATGTTTCAATAGCGTGTATGTCCACCATGTGCAAGTATGCAAGCATGGACCCGACGTCGGACAGATTTCCGTCAATGACAATAAGGTCTGTCCGCTGTTAACCACAGATACCACCCCAAACCATCACAGATCTACCACCAAACGGTTCAGTCTCCTGAACACAGCACGGAGCTGTTCTCTCTCCTGCACGTCGGTATATCTGAGTCCTGCCATCAGCCCTGAATAACTGGAACCTGCTCTCATCAGAAAAGAATACACGTTGCCAGTTCTGATGTTGCCAATGTTGAAACTGACGTGCCCAACGTAAACGTCGAAGTCGATGTTGCCTCGTCAATGTCATCCCTCTGAATGGTCGACAGACCCTGAAACCATGCTGTCGTAGTCGACGACGTACAGTGTGATGACTGATGACATGTCCAAGGCCAGTCGCTACAGATGACGTCAAAGTGAGGAATCTGTTACGTAAGTGTAAGATGCGGAGATGCGGGTCCTCGTTGGCTGTTGTGACGCGGGGTCTTCCACTTCATGGTCTGTGTGCAGTCCTGCCAGTCACCCTGTAACGCTGTATCAACCTGGTGATCGTCAATTTTGTGCAATTCAGAATTCTTGCCAAATGGGCATAACTCGCACCCAACTGCACCATACCAATAACTCTCTCTCTTTCTTCAGCAGTTAGCCTTGCCATGCTCTCTGGTGTTTTACTGTTGACTGAGGCATGTTCTAAGCCATGACACCCTTTTTTACACCCTTATGTGCACGAGTATCATGTTTCTCGTGCAGTATAAATTTGATGAATAAACTCATTTTGCACGTGCGGCATCGCCCAAACGCAGCAATGTGCGATTATTCGTCATTGATTGCATTATAAGGAACAATACTGGCACTTATCTAACCTTCCATGAACGTGTATTGTGTGTATTTATAATACAAATAATTGGAATACTTTCTTTTGATCGTCAGTTTACATGTATGTGTGTACATTTAAACTCTTTTTTTTCTAGTGTTCCAGTTATTGATAATATTGTCTAGCCATGTTCATTGTGGTCCTTGGGGAAAACATTAGGCATTATGTTGTATGATTACTACATGTAAAACCTACATGCTGAATATAAAGATTAAAGTTTACAAATATAGCATTATTATATATAGATACAGTCTGGTATAACCTTCTACAATTTGATATAGTGGCCAGACGATTTCTCGATAAAAATAAATAAATAGTTTTTGAAACATATACTAGAAATCACCAGCAGCTATATCATTCAAAACCCTCATGAAAAAGACAAAGTAATCCAAAACACCAATATCTTATATTTATTACATTTTTACATGATTTTGTGTACATATCCAAGTACAACGTATATACAATATAGAATTCCATTACATCCAAATAAAATTCGCCGTATTTTCCCTGATTCAGACCAAAATTTCAAATTCCTTGAATTGTCCATGCATTCGTTTCGTTCGTGCATCGGTTATGCCATTTCATTTGTCATAACCCATTTACCGTTCATGTAAAATTTACTGAATGATTAGTCCCGGCAACGTACCAACATATTTTTATTGCAAGTACAAACATTAGACTTGTTCACGACATAATGCTTTTTCGTAGCGCGTAACATAACCAGTCAAGTTTGTATAAATATCTTGCGCCAGTCAAGTTTGTATAAATATCTTGCGAAATAGGTGCATTCCCGTAGGTTGTTAGAAGGCGTTATAGCCCAATTTAACCAATCAAAAAATGCCGATATTGTGATTAGCAAGTGTCATTCGGAAAACTTCGGCCAATTAAGGAAGAGATGTCATGGTGGCTAAACATCTAAAGAATGCGGTAATTTCGTGGTTCGGTATTGAATATTGTCAAACAATACGTCGATGGAGTTCATTACATTCAAAAAGCAAACGTTAAACGGCATTGTAAACCAGGTTCGCTTCACGAGTTTGCTGTGAATCTCATCAAAACGTCTGTAAATGTTAATGAAAGAAACCAAGGACAAAGTGAACATGGAAATGATGGTGAGTCAAATTTGAAAATTAAAATATAAGGTGCAAAATCGTAGTCATTTTTTTTTTATATACTAGTAACTAGTTTTAATAAAATAATAATTTGAAATGGTTCATTTGTGTCTTCTGACAATTAAAGGTGCAAAAATATGACATCAGTTGTTTTTTTTTTTGTTTTTTTGTTTTTTTTTTCGTGGAAATGGTTAATGTGAAAAAATTGTGATTGACTATTTTCTCCTTTAATTTGTAACCTTTTCTTTTCTTGGATAACTAGTTTTGATAAAACAGTTTCAGATTTTTTTTTTTAGTTAATGTTCTTTTAATATTTTTGTTTTCATGATGTATAACAATATTGAAAATATACACTGTAGATCAGAGTTGAATTTTAGTATTTCTAGTTTAATTACACAATATCAGAGGTTAAACAAATAACTAAGTAATAAAAACAATGTGTTGTAAATCGGTTTTATATCTATATTTGTTCAGACTGGTGTGCTATTGTATTTCAGATTCTAATGGGCAAACATCAGACAAAACTGTTGAAGTTGAAGACAAAGCTCAAGGTCATATTGATAAAATGTTCATTTCACAGTCATCTTCCTCATATGTATAACTGTTTCGTACAGCCTTGTATATTGTCAACCAAGATGGACCCTATACAGAATTTAAAACTTTGATCAATCCACAAAAGAAAAATGGTATGAAAATCTTAGATGGAAAGTCCAGTCATTCTGCATGTAAAGAAATGATCCACACATTAGCAGAAGTAGCAGAAAATATTCTTTAAACATCCAATTTCCTGTCAGGTACGTATGATGGGTCTGAAGCTAGAAAAAGTAGAGAAGAGAAAGAGTTGGTGTTTGTGGAGGTAGTTATTAAGGGAAAACCTGTTTGTTTCTAAAATGTCAACGCATGAGAGACTTTGGAGGCACATATGCCAAATAATTGCAAAAAGCATTTGTTAGTGCATTCAAGAGTTTTGGTGTTGACATTATTGATAGTGATTCACTGAAGGTGATATCTGTTTGTACAGATGGAGCATCAGTTAACATGGAGGTTATTAATGGTGCCATGACTACACTGAAATAATACATACCATCTCTGCTAGTCGTTCACTGCTCTTTGCACAAACTTGAACTTGCAGTATCTGATGCATACAAAAACTCTAGTGAGTTTAAAGATATTGATGAATTCATGATGAATCTGTTTTACCTATTCCGAAACAGTGGTAAAAATTGGAGGCTGATGCTCCTTATAGCTCAGAAGTTGGGTGTCACCATCCGCAGACTTAGGGATGGTTCAGGGAACTCGATTTCGGATCCACAAAGAGATGGGATAGCGGGTGCTTCTGTATAACTACTGTACATTACTTCTGTTTGTGGAGAATGCTATGGAAACAAGTGATTTGGTGACTCCAACTATGAAAGCAAAGATACAGTACGAGTTTGTTGGATGTATTGCAGTGTACCATGAAGTCTTAAACACAACAGCACAAGTAACCTATGTATTTGAGGCTGACAGCACCTTGATAACAGACATATTTGATGTATTAGCAATAGCGGTGTAGCAATAGACCGGGAACCTCTAAGTCGCTATTGTTTTTGTTGGAAATTTCCTCCCTTCAAATTTTATTTGAAATATTGATTCCACATCTACAGAAAATTGATACAGGTATGTTTATCATTTAATAGTAATTCAGAAATTCTTATTTATTACTGCTAAATATTAATATATGTCAGTATTACACAAAAATATATTATTTTCATTGAATAGTTGTACTCGAAATAATAATCATGGGAAACGAAATTTCAGTTCCATAATTTTACCAACACGGTACCGGAAACGATTGTTACCTTGAAATCCATAGGCCTGATGTTAGGAATTAGTCTTAGAACTGAAGAAACAAGCATACCTTATTTTTGTGGATGCATCGCAATGTTCTGTAATAATATCCATCCTAGTAAGCCAGCAATAAGTATATATTGTTTTTAATAAAAAATAAACCACCATTATCAAAGTGGCTATACAACAAGGCAAAACAATTGTACCACGTTTAGTGCATGCATTAACCTACGTACTGAAATGATACAGTGTTTTAATAATGTTCTTGCTTCTTTTGGGTTTTTTTAGTTGTTGTTGTTTGTTTTGTTTTGTGTTTTGTTTTGTTTTTGTTTTTGTTTGTTTGTTTATTTTGTTTTTGTTTTGTTGTTTTTTCGAGGGGTGTGGGGGGAGTTCCCATTCATAAATACATAAATATATACTCATTCATAAGTGATAAAATATTAATTTGCGTTTAATACTGTTAATTGCTGTAATTTTTATAACTTTGGTGGTTTTAGTGGAAACAATTATTATTATTAAGTAACTTTATTCTAAACTGATGAAAGTTGTTGCATATTTTTCTAAGCAAACCATACAGTATGCCTAATAAGCCTATCTGTTGTGTAAATTGACAAATTGATTAAACATAATTTCAGTATGCAAAATGTATATTAAAAAGTGTATTATTTTAATTTACAGATTTTTGTGTGTGTATCAACAGTTGAAATTGGGCAAGTAAATTTTTCTCAATGGCATGTGGATTTTAAAAAAAATTCTAGAACCTCTGGAAACACAGAAGATTTGTTTATGGCCACTTTGTCCACACCCGAAACACGTTACTGGTCTGTCATGTCGACATGTAGCACATGTGTGGTTATTCTTCTCCATAAAGTCTGCATGTTGTACCTGTAGTGTTAGTTTTCAGAATGCTGACATAGTAATACTTTTCTTTTTTTTCAAGAAATTTGAAATTAAAATAAATTGAAAATAATGGAAGGGCAAGTGACCTGTGGTTATTTATATTCCTCATGACAAATTATTTTAATGTTTATCGGACGGACCCATCCTAAAATCCCCCATATTAATTTATTCACAATTAACTGAAACACTGAAAAAAATATGAATTGTTTAATTGTTGTGGTTATTCTTGAATATTCTATTTATAACCCATTTGCAGCAATGCATATACATACTTAACAAATGCTATATACTCAATACTTGTTAGAAAATTGTATGGCTTCTTTCAGTGACCTTCACCTTTGCGGGGGGGGGGGGGGGCACTGCGATAACCTGCTTCTCTGCATGATCACACGTATTGTTGTTTTTGGAATATAAACCGACCGAGATAACTACAAGAGAATCTGTGTATCAAGTTTCAGAACAATCCAATGATAACAGTATGGAATTTCTCTCCACACTTTTTTCTTCTATAATTAAATGGGTCATTTGGTTAATCCATTTATATAATTGTTTGTTGAAGAAAAAGTTGTAATTGGGTTGGGGGTTTTAATATAGAATTTACAACAAAAATACTACAAAGATTAAAATTAAAAAGGCAAACAAATGATCTGGTTTCAACATTTATTTATTCCATTATTTTTATTTGAAATAATTTAACACTGAACATTTCAGCCTTTTTCCTAAAGCTTTGGTTGGATTCTTCTGAAACTTGATACTCAGATTATCTGGTAGTTTCTACATATAGTATATGTCTTAATCTCTCTTCACCAAAGTTGGGTTCAACGATAATACTAACAAGTTAAAGTTTGCTTTGTTTAATGACGCCACTAGAACGCATTGATTTATTGATGAATGATTAATTTAACAGAATTACAGTTGAACGTTCTGTCATTGTGCCTCTTGAAAATGTATGAACGTACCCTTTGTACCTTTTAGGTTAACCATGGTCCTCTTCGTTTCCAAAAGTTTTAAAGGCTATCATGCATAGCCTGCCCTTCGAGGTCTATGTGAATGTCACACTGAGTTTTTACAGATGTTTCACTCTTTTGTGAAATTGTCATTGTTGGAACTATTGCATAATTTTGTTTTATATTGTCAGTTTGAGTCTAACACTAAATTGGTTAACAGCATTCAGCTTTTTGGGGGGCATGTAACATTTACTAGCCCACCAGATTTTTTACTAGTCCCAGCCTATAGAACAATATATTAATTATAATGTTTTAACAATATCTGTATAATAGCATGCCCCGACCCCCCCCCCCCCCCCCCAAACCAGCCCCCTTAAAATTTTTACCCACTTCAGTGGCTCAGTTTATGCCCAACTATTTTACCAACCCTCTGAACAAAGAACACACATATTAATAACCAAAACATTATTAAGGACACTTGGCAAACGAACGAAGTCAAAACCAAAAGCTTTATTATAACGTAACTACAACATACCCAACGTTATTGACAGGCTCCGTTTCCGAGGATCGAGGCTAAATCGAAATTACTATAAAAACGGAACCATCTTAGTGTTGGTTGTCTGTTTGTTTGTTTGTGTGTTTGTGTGTTTGTTTTTGTTTGTTTTTTTTTGTTTGTTTGTTTGTTGTTGTTTGTTTGTTTGTTGTTGTTGTAGTTGTGTTGGTGGTGGTGGGGGGGGGGGCGTTTTTGTGTTGTTGTTTTTGTGTTGTTGTTTTTAAAGGCATTTCAATGTATCAATTGACGAAAACAGTGTTAAAACCTGAAAACGTTTGGTCCGAACATCCATTATTAAATGTTGAATAATGTAAACAATGCATATTTGTAATGTTGTTTTATAGTCCAGTCAAAATAAGGCTTGACTTAGAACAAATTGCAACAGAAATTATTTTATATTGCAACTGTTCCCTGAGCCATACCTGAACAACATATAAAAATGTACATTGATGTAGGTGGGGCAAATATGCTCATTTGCATACTTTCAAAATGGCTGCCATAACTCATATATGCAAACGCAATGGCAAACTATTCTTAAGATTCAGTGGACAAATACATAGAATTATCGATGCTGTGACTTAAATGTATTCACACATATTCTTTAAAGTTCATTCAGAGAAATATGGATCAATTTTTTTTCAAGAAGGCCGCCTTTGTTCAAAACGGGTACCAATATTACCAAAAATCGCATATAAATGTAATATATAAACAATGTACTTTTGTTAGTGTTACTAATATTGTCAAAGAAAGCCTGTAAATATAAACTAATTATTTAGTTACAAAAGTGACATAAATGATATATTAAAGGCATTCAGCCATGGATGGTTGACCTAATTAATGACCCAAAAATTTATTATCTGAAACTATATTTGATTTGTACCTAAAAGTACTTGATTGAAACCATCTACATAACCACCATATAACACTTATTATTGATATTTTATAAAAAATAATTGAAATATGTCGACATTCATAATTCAGAGAAAAATAACGGCTATTTGGAGAGCAGAGGTGTGACATATTATTTTTAAGTCACGTGACGGGCATTCCCTGAATAACCGCAGTGTCAAAACGATTTACCAAGCTCGTCTAATGAGAACACTTAACTGTCGTCTGTGACGTAGGGTAAATAGAAAAAACAACAACAATGAAAAAAGTTATTAAAATTAATAAAAAGATGTACATTGGTACTGAATATATATATATTAATTTATTTTAGTAATAGAAGCATGTTTAAACGTCGAGAATTCCAACTAGTTAGGCCTTTGCATCTATAGGTAAATTTATCGTTAGTCATACGCGAAAAAATCTAAACATCTGGATCACAAACACCTTCATTTTCCACCTTGTCAAATTCATTATTATGCAAAATATTAAACAACAGCTGTCTTAGGATAGGAACTGTTACAATTTTAAAGAATACTGTGAACTAGACAGTGTTTATATACGATGTGGCTGCATCATTTTTTTAGACTCCGCTAATGAGGGCTGGCTATACACAGCAAAAATGTATATAGGCGATAAATAAGTATTTGATTGATCCATATTGCCAAACAATCTGGAACAGGAGGAATACATATTGTATTGTACGAACAGTGCGTAGTCTGAACAGGGGAGGAGGGATTGTATACGAATCTACCAGACTCTTTTATGCACATTTTCTATAGACATATCAATAGCGTAATATTGCCCCTGCAGTACTAAATAACAACAATAAAATAATAATAATAATAAATAAATAAATAAATAAAAAGTACAAATTATCAGCTGCTAAGGCAGATTATCTGAAAGAGAAACTACATGTAACTGCGGACAATACACAAACTATCAACAGAGCTTGAACTTAATAATTTTTCACCAATTGCAATAAGGCCCACTAAATACTAGAACCCCTACCTCAAAGTATTAACTGAAGAAAATAGTAGTTTCATGGCTCATTTTCGGTATAACCAGATGTTTATACAACACCCCTAGCTTTGCACAAAAATTGAGTACTTTTGTTTACAGGTACTCCATACATGTTTCAAGCACAAGGCTACTTGACACAGGGGTACTAGATGAAATAAAATTGCATAAATGTTTTCCCCAAGATGAAGCTGATTTTGTTTTACAACCAACACACTCACATTTATCACCAATCACAGGACTTGTGGTGTTCACTTCTCTATCAAAAGTTGGGTTCAACTTTCACCCAGCCAGAAATTATTTGGTTTAGTACTACCTGATGAAAAGCTTGGGCAAATAAATATTTTGTTCTACATTATATAATTATGCCCTGTCATATTTATAGTACTTTTGATTAATAAACACGAATCTGGTGTATTTTTTTTTTTTTTTATGATCACTTTTTAAGACCGCGACTTGAATTTATTCAAAATGGCGGCCACGTTTTGTCTCTTTTACATTAAACACCCTCGGGTAATAGTTCAATGTATGGGTTCTGTGGGTGACACACAACGAACATGACACTTTTAGATAGAATAGATGTCACAAAGAGGTCTTTCCTGCATTTGTTTTCTGTAAAATATGATTTTTCCGATATAGGTTATCATGGTATTTCACTATTTTGTCAGCATGCAGCTTGTACGAGCAATTTGTAACTAAGTCATGTGTAATATCAAAACACGAATCTACCTCTTTACTGTTGAAAAGTAATGACATAATCCTATAAACCATCTTGTGGACAAAATGTGGATTCAATGATTGGCCATTAACACATAAAATGTATGAACCAAAAATAATAAAGACATTTACTTGAATACCTGTCATCGACCATATAATTCAACATTACATTACTCCCTTTGTTATTAAACCTGATCCTTTAATTGGAATAGGAAGAAAATATGTCAATATATTACAAGATATTGGTTTTTAAAAAATCACCCACTAAACCTGGCCGGCGTACACACATTTTACAGTAAAATTATCACAAAGACGTTTTTAATGTCAGCAAGTTACACATGTTTGCAAACTATATGCATTCCCCCGTCAATTTCAGTCTAATAATTTCCACTACAAAACTTTCTGCCATGAAATAGCCAAACACCAGACTACTTGTGCAGAAACATTTCTGGATTTTCAACTAAATGGGGAAATAACTATGATCTGTGGCCAATAAGCTGATGTTTGTCTGCATATCCCATTCTGAGTGTACATACATGTACCCCTTCATGATTTAAAAACATATTCAACAGAATTTTGATTGTTTAAATAAAAACAACTATTTGCACTGCTCATAAAGGGTGCCACTTGCGTGGAAAGGTATACTCACTTTTCACAAACACCTGATATCATCACTGTATCAGAGCATGCCATCACACATGTCTAAATATCTATTATTCTGTTGTCTGCAGTCTTCCTAAAGGCAGCGTAGAAGGATGTCTTGTTCTGGGAAGTGACAATCGTGAGAACTGACAGAACCTTGCCTAGACATCTGAACTAACGCCTTGTGCAATATCATTTTTAAACTGTTATTGTCATTCAGATTTGGTCTGTTGGACAAGTGTATAATGAGGCAGTATCCCAGGAATGTGAAATGTGCAATGCTACTCATAAACAATATTTGATGGATATGTATCAGGTCCATCTATAAACGACAATTTCCATATTTATCAAGCCGGTGATATAAATTGAGTCTACTTGACTAGGGAACATAATTTGTTTTTAAAAATTGATTTTGGAGGATGCAAATTGTTCTGGTCTCTTTAATTCTTAGAGTCTGCCTCAGGTGGATTAATTACCTTTTCCTATAAATGTATGAAACTAAGGAACTGTAATTTCAATGTTGGTGGCCATCTTGAAAAAAATGAAAACAATCTTAAATTATAAATAAAGCGAGGTCTTTCTAAGTCATCGAGTAAGTTATTATGGACAAAATACAATCATTTAAAACATCCTTGACTAAATATATCTTGTACTGGTACACATACAAGTGTATATTATTTTAACATATATGACATATGGTGGTCATTTTAAGATATGTAAATTAGTCACTTTTCCCAACATATGTAAATGTAAATTTTTCATGTTTTCTAAGATGGCTTTGATAGTAAGTTACAACAGAAATTGATGATGTGTGTGCGTGTATGTGCGCGCGCGCACGTGTGTGTGTCTATATGTAAAAGAAAGAACAGCTTGCTTACCTTTAAACATCACAGTAATATTGTTGCTGCGCTGTTTACTCGTTTCCAGTTCACACCACCAGTCTGTGGCATCATAGTCTGCAACACTGTTGATAACACATGTATAAATCTTACTGGTCGACGAGCTGGTGCCTGTCCCAGGTCCACATGATGCAGTGTATCCTATCGAACTACCGAACACAGCACAACCTGTAGGTGTCTGCTCTACTGAAGCAAGGGTAGCAGAATATGTTTTTCTAAAAAAATCTACAAAATCATTAAGACCATCAGCCTGTTCAACTGTACAGGTCAGAGTAAACGATTCGTTCAAGACTGCATAAGATGAAGATCCAGAAATAGTCAGTAAAATACCTGAAAAAGAAAAAGGAAAAAAATAGAATGCAAAAGGGACAAATGTATAATATGTCATATTTTGAATAATGAACATATATACCCCCCCCCCACCCCCCCAACACACACACATAGACACAAAAGTGCCATATCTTTTTGAAAAGTGGTATGTCTGCGCTTCCCGTCACATTTTTTACTGACGTCACTCATTAGTACGTCAAAAGAAACTTGGACAAGCAGACGAAACTTCGATACATATTTTGGGCATGATCGCCATAAATTAAGGATACTACAAGTGTTTTAGTTGGGATACGGGTTCATGTTTTTTTTTTTTTTTTTTTTTTTACATATTTTGGTTCCTGTGTAGAAAAAAGAACTTTTACGGTCAAATGCCATAAAGAATTGGATATACTTATGCTACTTAATTGACTGCCTACACATTTTACTGTGAGAGTTGGAATATAAACAAACGGTAGATGGCGTATTACTTTAAAAAAGGGGGGAAATCCCAAATGACAATTTAATGACTCTTCTACCTTTAATTACCGTTCAGGGAATATTTTTTTTTCAAAATATTTATTAGCGATAATTCTAGTGAATTAAAAATGGATTAGCAACAAGTTTTGCTACAAACTTGAACATTCGTCTGCAGAAACTATTCAAATGATTAAAAGGCTTTCGGGGATGATTCAATTAGTGAAGCCCAGATAAAATTTTGGCACACAGCTTTAAAGATGGCCGAGAATCCTGTAAAAGTGATCTATGTTCTGGAAGGCCTTCATCAAGCAGAACACCCGAAAATGTTGAACGTGTGCAGGATGCAATCAACTAAAATCGGCGATTGACAATGCGAGAATTAGAAGACAATCTAGGGATTCTACGGAATATTGTTTCATATATTTTGATGGAGGATCTCAGCACGAAACGTGTCGGCAAATTCATTCTGTGGCTTCTGTCATAAGAGCAGAATAAATGTCGTGCTAAGGTTGCAGTGGACTGGCTTCAAAACGCTAATGGTGATCCACATTTCTCAAACAGGTCATAGCCGGAGATGAGTCGTAGGTCTACAGTTATGACCCTAAAACAAAAAGCCCAGTCTTCCTAGTGGAAGTCGCCTTTGTCTCCACGTCCAAAGAAGGCGTGGCAAAGTCGGAGCAATGTCAAGGTCATGTTGACGGTGTTTGTTTGTTTTTATCATGAAGGTTTTGTTCACCACGAATATGCTCCTCCAGGCCAGACAATAATGAAGGAGTACTACATCGGCGGCTGAGAGATGCAGTAAGAACACGGTCACACTTGTAGGCATGTGATGACTGCCATCATCATCATGGCAATGCGCCCGTCCATTCTTCACGTCTCTTGCAGGTTTTTTTGGGCAAACATCGCATCATCACCCAGGTCTCTCAGCTCCCCATCTGCCTAGATTTGGCTCCCTGTGACTATTGGCTTTTTTCAAAGCTAAAATCGTCGTTGAAAGGGAGGAGATTTCAGACCATGGACGAGATTCAGGAGAACGCACCGAAGCTGCTGATGGAGATCTCGACAGTGGACTTTGGAGACTGTTTTGCAAAATGGAAGGAACGCTGGGAGAAGTGATGAGGTCCGAAGAGGAGTACTTTGAAGGAGACTAAGGCGCCACTGTCCTAGGTAGGCCATATATTTGTTATTATATATGGCTGGATACTTTCCGGACATACCTCGTACATTCAGTTTTTTACCATGTGCCATTTTGCTTGTTTCTGGAATACACTTCAAGTGGGATGGATCGATTCTAAGTGGTCGAAATAACTGTATCATGTTTTGTCTATATATATGCATTAACCTACGTACTAAAAAATTTATAATCAGTGTTTTCTTAGTTAATTGGTCTATCAGGTAGTTGTTTCCACCTGTGATTCCTGATTGACAGGTGTATATTTGGTTGGTAACCAGACGAGACAATTAATTACCGCCATCTAGACACAAACATACACACTGAGATTGACAAGATCAAATGAGTATAGTGAAATTAACCTGTCACCCCTAAAAGGTTAATGGACAATATCAGCCGTCATGGTTTACTACTGTAACTAATTATATAAAACTCTTGCTTAAGTAGACTTTCCCATCTAAAATCATAAAACTGACTAATTACATAGCCCTAAAGAATCAAATAAAGGTTGTTTTGTTTAAAAACACCACTAGAGCACATTGATTTATTAATGCTATTGGATGTTAAACATGGTAATTTTGACACAGTCATAGAAAGGAAACCCGTTACATTGTTCCATTAGTAGCAAAGGATCTTTTATATGCACCATCCCAGACAGGATAGCACATACCACAGCATTTGATATATCAGTCGTGGTGCACTAGCTATGATGAGAAATAGCCCAATGTTCCCAAAGAAAAGAACCTCATTGTGTCAGTTACCTTTTGAAGCATATTTTTAATATTGCCCTCCTACTGTGCTACCGCATATTACATTTTGTTTCATATTCACTTAATTGTGCCATGGGTACATCGCTTGACAGCATACTAATCTAAGTAGGCACACCAAGAATTAAAATAACATCCAAGTTAGTAACTGACGCAACACATTAGCACATACATCATTTTCCATTGTAACATTTCCTGTAGGCATAATGTAAGATTGTAAAATGTGTTAATCTCCAAACTAGAATGAGCGCTATAACAAATTTAACAATGACTTTCATAATTTCATTGACCTTTGCAGTTTTACAGTTTTGTTTATTATCACATCTGTGCAAAACATCAGAGGCGTGTAGACATTGTTTCATTAGATATATTGTACACTGTGATTTCAGAAGTAGACATGTTTCATTAGCTTGGAATAATATAATATGTATGGCACCATTCATTGTACACCATATGGATAATGACATTTAGTAACACGTCTATGACCTATCACTGCCAGTTACGAACGGCCCTGACATCTATGTCAAGTCAGCTTTATCTTATTATCTAGAACTTTCCTAATAAGAAATATACAAACACTGACAAAGTCTGTCATTACAAAGGATTTTATTCCAAACACGGGACGCTAAATAAAGATAATCTAAAAAAAAAAAAATGGGGGACCAACTCAAGTAGACCAGAGGGTGCAGCCAGAGTTCTAAGAGCAAAAATAATCTGACCCCAATAGCTCTGGTTGGTCAATATGCCACACAGTGCTGCACATCAAATCATGTTCCAGTCAAATGGTCTGTGACGTTCTAACAAACGTATTGAAAGAAACAAAAATTAAATAGTCATCTATGATTACTGTTACTATATTTTGCACACACACACACACACACACACACACACACACACACACACACACACACACACACACACATATATATATAGTTAACTGTATACTGCTACCCTAGTTACATGTATAAAGTACGGCGACTTCGACCAACACTAAATAGAATGTTCGGCGATCTCTCCCGTGTCGAAATCACCCGGGCGAGATCGTCCTACTTCGTTAACCGACACAGTGCAGTCCGCCATCTTAGTTTTGCTAAAGGACTTGGGATTTTTATTCTTTAAAAATTAACAGTTTTTTTGTACAAATCAAATGTTTTATTCGTGTTGGTAATGATCAGTAGGGTTTTAGATTCTAGTAGTAAACTACGAGTACCCGAGTTATGTTATTGGTGACTTAGGCCTAATTTTAATGGATTTTTTCGACTCGATGTTTACAATGTCTACATTTCCATTTTTAGAATGCTGGACAAATTCCAATGCAAAACTGCTATCGACTTATTTTTTGTTTCAACAATACTAATGCAATTAAATGTGTTTGAAAAAAAATTGTGATTAAAAAACATGGTACCTTTTATGAAATATGGCTTTCAAGTGAAAGTACGGTGTGATAGATTTATGCTATATTTGTTGTGTACGAAGCCAAAACAAGGTTGCGGAAATTGACTGTCGTCGATCTTAATAGTAATTTAGTTGTAAAAATCCTATATTGGTCAGAGACATCTTATGATAGCAGTCCCTGTAATAAAGAAGCCGCGGTAGTGAACTAACCTAAACAAACGCCAGTGTTCAACAGAAGAGCCAAAAGAATAATTTTCCTGCATATGAGACTGTCAACAACTTCCAGTTTGACGCCATCTTCCGGAATGTAATACAGTGGCCGCGTTCAGCGACAGCGAGTGACGCTAACGTTCGCAAACTATTTCACTGGTCCCCGATCTGGTAATGTGGTTTTTAAATTGGATAGACCCTAGTGTTTAAACACTACGACGTATTTTTCACTATTAGAACCGTTTTTAATCATTTAAGTTAGAAATGCTTACATTTTATTATTTAGAATATTCATTTTAATTCGTACGCCTGAAGTAGATCTAGTTATTTTTAGACGGTATTTCCCCATTTAAACACCACCGACTAGCTTTTCAATGTTATAGTCTTATCTAAATGTATTTGCATGCAGTAACTGGCAGATTAAAATACAATTTTGACTACTTTTTGTCTCTATTTTCCTTCGTCAGCTAGGTAGATAGTATCAGTAGTAAATAATCGTAATGACAGCAGTGATCTATCTGGCCGATTTCAATTTAAAGTTTATTGAAATCTGCATGGTGTCCCGACTCGGTGTCATCTACATCACGGCAGGTAGCCTTTCTTGAACTTCCATTTATTTCGTTTCCCATATGATTTAACGTAATAATGTGAATCCCAGTATATCTGCATTACTTTGTAAAACTAATATTCACATTAGATTTGATATCTTGGAAATAACTGGACAGTGTACAGACTCTCAAACTGTGACAGTCTATCAAATGTCACACATTCACTGTAACTAGATGTAGATAATCGCTCTATAAGGATACTTTTAAACATTTTTTAGTGTGGGAACGTGTGTGAAGTTAAACAAGTGCATTCCCTCTGGACACCACTATCCTTCAATTAGATTAGTTTCAACAGTTTATACTTATTAAGCATAACTATCCGTTATGTCGTAGATGACTCACCGTGAAGTACATGACACATCGTGACGTTTGTGATATTTGTATCCATATGATAACCTTAGGACGCATGGGAAAAGTAATAACACAACTGTTCAGCTTCATTATTTAATAAACTAACATCACCATTGTTCGAGATCTTTACCAGTACTGACGGAATGTAGTAGACCCGAATCTTGATCAGCATTAGACAAGTGAAGTCTTGAAAACAGAGGAAACCCGAAACTCATTCTTGAAGGTCAAAGTTGAAACTACAACATTTTGTTATTTTCACATTTATTTTTAATAAATTATTAGAAAGTAATCGATCTCACGCATAATCTTTTCATAATTAACTCAATAATAATATTTTAAAAAAGGTTTTGTACTGGATAAGAGGGTTTCCCCGAATAATTTATAGCAAAATATAGCATGGTCACCATCTTTGTTTCTTTGTCGGATGTCTGCAAAGATATAGAAAACACTTACGCATAAAACAGTGACGTCACTAGTTAATGCGTGTGACAGACCCCAGATTCCCCCCTAAAATACTCTCTCTCTCTCTCTCTCTCTCTCTCTCTCTCTCTCTCTCTCTCTCTCTCTCTCTCTCTCTCTCTCTCTCTCTCTCTCTCAAATGACTGCGGGATGTTGTTCAAGGTGGTTTTCTGCTTCCATGTTAATACCAGTGCCTATACATGTATCTTTGTTATATGATGGACACCAATTGTTTCATCTACGACACACACAAAAAGTTAAAATTTGTTTTGTTTAACGACACCACTAGAGCACACTGATTTATTAATCATCGGTTATTAGGTGTCAGTGTCATCTCTGTCATGATACAAAAGTGACGTAGATCACCGTTACGTAGATGACGCAACAATTAATTAGTAAAAGTAGTAGGGAGGGCTCAAGCAAGTGCTGTCCCTACTATTAGTAAGCAAATTAGTTCATATAAAGAGAATGGCCGAGTTATGTTGTTTCTGATCTATCAAAAAATACCCACCCACCCTCCTCCAAAAACAAAACAAACCCCCCCAAAAAAACAACCAAAACTCCAAACAAACAAACCCCAATACCCCCATCAATTTTGTGTGTCTGACTTTTGATTCATGAGAGCCATGCCCTTCGTAGGTAACATGTAATAAATTAACATAAATACATACAGGTAGTGTTTCACAAATATTTTTTCAGTGTTTGGCAAGTACATAAGACATGTGATATTTGGCAGGATGGCACCTGTGTATGTTGTACACAAGTTTGTTAAATAAAATATTATGTTTCGAGTTAGTGCACGGCGCATATTAAGTCAAATATTTTCTTAATGTCCACAGCGAGTTGCTTCCCTCTATTTAGCAAATATTCGTCCCGCTTTCCAGCCCAAAACGTACACTAAATAAGTAGAGAAACTAAATATACCGTATTTCCTCTAATAAACGCCGGGCCTCAAATAAGGATAGAACAGTCACAACAATTAAATCTCTAATTAGCACTAATCAGCGTCTTTCTTAAATAGCCTTTCCCGCAAAATATTTTTCTTAAGTAGTGGATTTGGGCTCAGTGACATGTCCTCTAACAAGTAGCAAAGGAATTAATCAATGCTTAACGACACCCCAGCACGAAAACTACATCGGCTATTGGGTGTCAAACTATGGTAATGCAAACAAATAAGGTGATATCAAGATTTAAATAAAAACAGTGTAAAGAACTGTGCAAAAATACAAATATCACAGACAGATACGGACTTTTACTAAAAAATTCAATTTGTGCTGTATTGGCCATTCTCAAAGAGAATGTTACACCCCTGCACCACGGTGAGGTTGCAGCACGCGCAGGGTTAGTAATGTAATGAACCATGTTTTTATCCATTTAACTTTTCTGTCCTAGTTTCTTTTTTTAGCTGTAATTTTATTTTGTTATATTCTCTATTTCTTCTGTATTAACTATACTAATCACTATTTACTAACTGAATAATACTGCTGGGATAAAAACATGGAATTCATTGTTATTAAGATAACATTTTAAGTGGGTAATATTTAAAGGTTTTATGGTAATTGAACAGGAAGTAAAATATATATTTTTATTTGTATTTTCTTTTAATTAATTTTTTTATTTTGTTAAGTGGATACACTATTGTAGTAATAATAGAATATTTTGGTGAATTTTAGGCCTAATTGTTATGGGTAATAATTTTTATATGATTGTTTATTTGGGATGAACCAATGAGATACGATTTCGTCCTCGTGTTGCCCGTATGGTCAAACTTGGAACTTTACTTTCTGATGTGTTTTCATAGGGTCAACACGTAAGTTATTATGGTTTGGGTAAATAAATGTTTTAGGGGTGTGTTAAAGCCTAGATTTTAGAGTTTCTTTCTCTCTCTCTCTCCGTTTCCATATGCTGTATTAGTGGCTATGGGGTTAATCGTTGTACATTGTTAGTAAAAGAATTGTTGTCATTTTGTTGGTTGTGCATGGGGGTGCACGTCATTTATTTTTCTTGGAAATATTATGTTTAACCATGCAGACAAATTTTAGTTATTTGTTTTCCGATATATGTTTGAAGTTTGGGAGGTGTAGTGAACTCCGTGATAATTCGGCTTTCAAACCAATTGTTGAATTTCTAGGTGGGATATTCACATTTGTAATAGGGGCTGTTGCGGAAATTAATTGTAACATGGAAGAATTGTAGTTTTGGGATGTTGGTGTAAATCATCTTTCAAATCAAATTGATAGTTTCTGATAGGGACTATTTTATTTGTAATAGGAGTTGTAGCCTAAATTACCGATATTATAAGTTTTTCATGTAGACCGGTGTTTTATTTGGTATGGAACTTTCAAATAAGTATATTTGTCGGAAATATCAGGGTAATATTATTGTATAACTTGTCAAATGTCCACAGTATTTTGTTAAGAGCTCTTTGTCTTTGTGTTGAATAAATGTTTTAAAATTGTTGTGTTTTGGTTAACATTGTGGCAGGTCGTTAGATTATTGGACAAACCATTATTATAAAATGTATTAAGTTGTAGAACCTTTTGGAAGTCCACAACCGAAAGGGGTGGCCGGACCTGGCGTGGAAATTTATCCTTTTTGTAAACACCGAGTCACATGATTTCAAGTGAACTCAGGGTTTCGTTTCAGTAACACAGGAATTTTGGGTGGGACTTTCACAACAATTAAATCCCATTTTGAGGGTAATTTCAGTAGCGCCCCATATTTACTCCCGCACTAGATTTATTTAAGAATTAGCTTTCTTTGGTCAATTGGGGTCCCTCTACACGTCAAACCTTTTGGAACTCTCACATCAATTAAATCTCACTTGGCTCCCACACTAATACCGATTAATGCCGACTTGAATCGACAGTAGTGCACGTGCACACACCCGCCGGCGATAGTTTAATCAGAGAATAAATGCAACAGTTGTGTTTTTCCTGCACACATCTATCAATTAACGCCAACATGGCTGTCTAGTCGACATTAATCGTTATGTGTGTGCCAAGCATTAGCCACTAAACAGCCAGCTTAATGCTTGGCACACACCTACCGATTAACGCAGACTCGACATTAATCGGTAGGTTTGTGCAGGGCAGACGCGGCTGTCTGATTGGAACAAAACTGTAGATTAGACACGACTTTCGGCTGGTGTGTGCTGGTGCACGTTTTCAGACTAGTGCCGACTTGACAGTAGAGTCGGAATTAATCGATAGGTGTGCGCCAAGCATTAGATATGTCGTCTGGATGCTACCCAAATATTCGTTTCATTGTTGACTTGGAGAATTACATTGTGGTCCACTCGGGAGTGCTGCAGGCCTAGATTGCTGGTTAAAAGCAAAGGAAAGGAATGCTTGTTTAACAGCATCTTAACACACTTTTAACTGTTGCTATTTGAAAACATTTGAGACATTGTTAACAGTAGTACCCGGGCCTGTATAGAGTCATGACCTACTTTCCGTGATCTTGACCTTGATGACGTCACGGTCTTGTCACGTGACCTCGTCCTACGGACCCGGCCCTGACCAACTTAGACTGACCTTGACCTACGTAGACTGGCCTACTGTGCCGTGTGCAACGTCCTACTGACCCGGCCCTGACATAATTAGACTGACCTTGACCTACTTAGACTGGCCTACTGTGCCGTGTGCAACGTCCTACTGACCCGACCCCGACCTACTTAGACCGGCCCCTGACCTACTTAGATTGGCACGAAAGAGTATAAAAAGTCTAGATACGGTTTAATTGTCATTCGCTCGCCGAAAACGATCAGATCTATGTTAAATCCAGAGATGGCCTGTTCCACAAGTGATGAAGCGAGATGTCGTCTAGAACTTGGAACTAACGTCTACGTTTCAAACACGTGTGAGACACTTAAATGTTTTTGACATAACTGTATGTTTTGTCATATATTTTTATGTACTACATTTTTGTTGTTTAGTAATAAAATTTTGTGTTGTATCCTTCCGTTATTTATAAATAGCATGACTTTGTAACCTATAGGCCAGTTGAGAACCATGTTTCGGTGGGAAAGGCACCTAGAGTCTATTTACTACGATGTAAAACATCCTGGGAGTTATGCAGGTCCTAGTAAACTGTATCAAGCTGTTAAAGCAGAGGGTAAATGTAAAATTCTTCTGACACGTATTAAATCATGGTTGAAAGGTCAAGAGACCTATACCATGACACATCAAGTGAGGCGAAAGTTTCCACGTAATACCTATGTTGTGGAAGGGTTAGACAGTCACTGGCAATCCGATCTAATGGATATGGTCAGTTTGGCTAAATACAATGACGGGGTGAGATACCTCATGATGATCATTGATCTGTTCTCCAGGTACTTGTGGGTGTTACCACTCAAGCCGAAAACGGGGAACGACGTGGTAGATGCTTTGACAGAATTCTGGAAATTAGAGTCCAGAAAACCCAAACTGTTTCAGTCCGATTCAGGGTCAGAATACAAGAACCATAAGGTCAAAGCATTGTTGAAGTCGCATGGCATAACGCAGTTGTTTGCACTAAATGAAACCAAAGCAAGTTATGCCGAACGGGTCATTAAAACCATCAAAATGCGTCTCTATCGCTACATGTTAAAAAACTTTACTTACAAGTACACGGATGTTCTAGAGAAAGTCGTCTATAGCTATAACCACACCAAGCATCGAATGTTAGGTCAAACACCAGCCAGTGTCAACCAAACGAACGAAGGAGAGGTCCGTCTGTCTCAGTACCTGATCAAACCTAAAAAGGCAATCCACAAAAACAAGTTTACATTTAACATAGGTGATAAAGTACGAGTCAGTCATCTTCGGGGCACCTTTGATCGGGAATACCAAGAGAAATGGTCTGGCGAAATATTTACCATTGAGAAAATTTACTGGTCTCAAGGTAAAGACTTGTACAAATTAAAGGACTGGGGTGGTGATGCCATCGAAGGGACATTCTATGCAGCTAAACTTCAAAAGGTGACTGAGAATCCTGATCAACTGTACCGTATCCAAGATATTGTGAAAAGGAGTGCTTTGATGGAATTATACATAAAGTCATGGGAAACTACTTGGAATGGGGGGAATTCAGTGTTCAGACCATTTAGGGGGATCCATCCTATATCCCGTTGTCCTTCAGGTCAACACTCGACCATCAAGCTGAGACAGGATGTAGCTCAGTAGTAGAGTGCTCGCCTGAGGAGCACCCTTGATTTAATGAACGTTGGCGGTTTTCCCCGTCTGAATCGGTACCCATGACTTGTGCATCAAAGGCCGCAGTATGTATTGTCCTGGCAATGGGAAAGTGCGACTAAAAGATCCCTTTTTGTTTTATCAGCAGTAGCCTATATTATAGCAGTAGTAGGTTTCCTCTTCTCTTGACCAAATGTAAACATAACCATGTCAGGCACCAAATAGCCACAAGGGGAACACGTAGCCCAGTGGTAAATATCTTGCTTGATGTGCAATCGGTCTATGATCAAACCTCATGAGTGGGCTCGTTCCAAACAGTGCTCCACAAGTGGTATAACACAGCCAATGGTACGTACTATCCTGTTTGTGGGATTAAGCCCATTAAGTAATAACAGCGAGTGTTTTCTCTCATTATATGTGTGGTCCTTAACCATATGTCTGACACCATACATGTGTAGTTAACAGTAGTACCCGGGCCTGTATAGAGTCATGACCTACTTTCCGTGACCTTGACCATGATGACGGTCACGGACTTGTCACGTGACCTGGTCCTACTGACCCGGCCCTGACCTACTTAGACTGACCTTGACATTGATGACGTCACGGCCTTGTCACGTGACCTCGTCCTACTGACCCGGCCCTGACCTACTTAGACTGGCCTACTGTGCCGTGTGCAACGTCCTACTGACCCGGCCCTGACCTACTTAAACCGGCCCCTGGCCTACTTAGACTGGCACGAAAGAGTATAAAAAGGCTAGATACGGTTTAATTGTCATTCGCTCGCCGAAAACGATTGTTATTCGATCACATCCACTACGTCATTGTTAGGAGATTCCTTTGAGATATTTCGTCATTGTTAGAAGAAAGAAGATTCGTTTGGATCATTTTGAGAGATTTTGTCACTGTTAGAAATCGACTGGATCAAGACTTCATCTGAAAATAGTAAAAATTAGTTTTTCTACACAGGAACCAAAATAGGTCAAAAACACATGACCCGTATGACAATTAAAACATTTGTAGTTTTCGTAATTTATGGCGACCATGCCCAAAATATCTATCGAAGTGTCGTCTGCATGTTTATTTTTACGCATTAGTGAGTGACGTCAGTAAAAATGTGAGGTCACACGTCAATCGTTTTTTCATGCAAGCAGATAAGGGCGCTAAAATTTGAAAACGTAAACTAAGATGTAGATCAATACAATTAGAAATAATCAAACCTATTTAAAAAACAAAAAAGAAGTTTGTCCCACCTTATCTTACAAGCAATATTTTTTAAACACCATGTAGCAATCTGCTGACCGCTAAATCAATCATGTTTTTCATAAAAACAGTTCTTTTTTTTATTGATTTCTTTAAGATATAAATTCAACCAAGCAAATTGCAGTTTTTATAACGTTTTGCGCTTCTATTCTTGAACATAGTAAATAACACGAATCGTGTTTTTTCGTTTAGTGGGCGGGGGTAGACCGATTGTAAGCACGTGTGTACTTTTGATTACATCAAATATGTAGATTTTTCTGCATTGTTGGTTCAAGTAACAATTAAAAAATTTATTTGACTAATAATTATAATAAATTTACAAAGCAGTTTTAAAATATATTAATACAATTATTAAGTACCTCGATTTACCAGGGTCCCATGCTAAAATGGTATTCGATACTGATCAGACAACACCGTTTACATGTCGGTTGAATACTTCAACAAAATAATTTAAATTAACATATAAACATGGGATAATGATCGAACACAAAATGATAGTGAGCGCAATGACTGTCAACGTCATCCCACCACTCCCCCCACCAGGGATCTGCGCCTGGCTTGTAACACGGTTGTGTTATTGACATATTGTAGTAAGGGACATTACAACCCAATTACAAATGCTCATCCGCTAAATATTTTTAAATCATAAATACACTTATTTCCTGAAAAAAATATTTGTTTAATCTAGAGCGTTGACCTTGCAAATAATACATCTGGCGTTGACAGGATAGCGGGCGAATCGTAGGTCACGTAAAGGCTGGTTCAGTCGAATTGTTAATAACAAATGTATGCGAATGTGCCCCGAGTAGTGTCAATGACAAGGCATCATACCCATAAACCTGTTATTTTTTTGTTATTTTTTTTTTATAATTTTTTTTTTTATTTCTTGAATTTGGAGAATTAAATTGTCCAGCTCGATTTTAATTTGTCTTCTGTCCCTGGAAAAAAAGAAAAAGAAATAGTTTTTCAAATTTGATGCTCTCAAAAAAGTTAATATTCCTGAAAATGTTAGCTTAATATATATATGTAATAATTGCACGATTCTCACTTTAATACCATTTTAATCAATAAAATCATGTCTAGACATTGTAGTGGTATAGAAAACATCCCCTCACCCACTCCGACTCAGATTAATTCTGACGTCCCTATGACACATATCATCCACTGGACATTAATTTCTTAATTATATAAAAAGCAACAAAAACAAACTAGCACGGTTTTACAAGAACAGTAAGGTAGTGTGTGTTTTAGTAAACATACATATCAGTGTTTTGTAGGGGGTTTAGCATAGCCCTCAGTGTAGGGTATGTGCCAGTGGCGGCGGCAGTTTGGGTGGTGGAGGCGGTGGTGGTGGTGGTGGTGGTGGTGATGGTGGCTGCTGCGGTGGAGGTGGTGGTGGTGGTGGTGGCGGTGGTGGCTAACGCCACATAATATTCGTCACTGGAAATATAAAAAAATTACATAAAAATACAAGCATTGATGAAAGCCGTGTATATTGTATCAATAACCGAACATCGCCGTGTGGAACATAAAACATGGTGTAAAATTATTAAAAATCAACTAGGATGATAGTGAGCTATAACAAAAATCTTACCTCCACCGGTCCAGTAACCCCTTCAGGTCAAACTGATCGATTCTGAAAAAGAGAAAAGACATTTATTAGTTTTATCGTGAATGGGATTTTTTAAAGTGACTTTTGATGTAAAAATAATTTGTACTGGAACAAAACAATACTGATTTTAAAATGATAAATTGTACATGATTTACCTAACTGTAATTTTGCCAAAAATAAAGAATCAAAGCAGTAAATATTTCTTTGTATATTAGTTTATCAAAATGTATATATCATAAATAATTTTAAAACTCACGCATTGTCGTTGTCGTGCTGGTTTGTTTTTGTTGCTTTTTATATAATTAAGAAATTAATGTTCAGTGGATGATATGTGTCATAGGGACGTCAGAATTAATCTGAGTCGGAGTGGGTGAGGGAATGTTTTCTATACCACTACAATGTCTAGACTCTTTTCGATTAACAGCAAGGGATCTTTTAGATGCATCATACATTGTAAATAATTACGTAGTAATAAAGAAGATATTAAATATAAACACATCATGACAGAGTGTAAAAGGACACCCTCTACATTTAACGGAAAGGGATCATTTACATGCACGTTCCAAGAGATAGGATAGCAAATACCACTGATATTAGTGACATTGAACCCACATTACTGACATTTAACCCACATTACTAATATTTAATCCACATTGATGACATTTAGTCTACATTATTGACGTTCAATCCTCATTACTGACATTTAATCCACATTACTAATATTTAGTCCACATTGATGACATTTAGTTCACATTACTGACATTTAGTCCACATTACTGACATTTAATCCACATTACTAATATTTAATCCACATTGATGACATTTAGTTCACATTACTGACATTTAGTCCACATTACGGACATTTAACCCACATTACTAATATTTAATCCACATTGATGGCATTTAGTTCACATTACTGATATTTAATCCACATTACTGACATTTAGTCCATATTACTGACATTTAATCCACATTACTATTTTTTTTTTTTTTAATTGTCCCCATGTCATTTTGACGATGCCATGGTTGGAGTGCCCTGATTCATTGCCTCATAGAATATGAATTAGATTATAAACGCTTAATACTGGAAGTACATACACTTTGTGGTAGTATGCTGATTATAGTAATCGTAATACTTATACAAATAATGTACATGGTGATATATTTAATATTAATGCATATGTACATGTAGATAGTAGTATTATAAATGACTAGTTAACAGAAATATATTTAAATAGGCTGGTTGATGTAATGGGGACATAAAATAAATATATAAGTTTAGAAAGAAAGAATGTTAAAAAGAGAAGTTATAGTAGGTAATTATAGTGATAAGTGATAATGTCAAAATTCACGTCAAGCGCTCGCTTGATAATTGTTTCTATTATCTTCCATCAAATTACTTTCTTGACTGAAGAGTCGTTTCCATGGTGCCCAGACTGTATTATACTCTTCATATTTACAGTTTTTCAAAAAGAATATATTTTTCTATTTCGTATTTTTTTTTTTTTAAGTTTTGAGCAGCTATTATATTTATTTCATTTTTTTCCATTTTTGTCTTGTATATATAATATTTAATGTTTATTAACAGCCAGTTTATAAATATGTCTTTTATATCGCCTATTTGTCCAAATAAAATAATTGTTTTATTTAATTTTATTCGAATTCCTTTTTTGTTTAAAATCCAATTTACAACAGCATGCCACAGATCAGTCACTTTATTACAATAGTAAAATAAATGTGGTAATGTTTCTGGTGAACTGCCACAGAACGTACATTCATTAGTATCTATGTATTTAATTTTATGTAAAAAAGTATTAGTTGTTAGTATCTGGTGTATAATTCTGTATTGAAACCATATCAAAGTTGTATCTTTGAGACTTATAAAAGGCACTCTATAATAGTTTCCCCATTCTTTTGAGTCAAACGCAAAACCTTCGTTTCTACATCTTATTTGTGATGTTGGTGTAATAATTTCGTGATTTAATAGTATATACATGTCTTTAATACCTGTTTGACTTTGAAGAAGAATATTAAATTTTACCGGAAATACAGGATTAGTTAGCAGTGTAAAGTGGCCGTTTCTAACGTTGTTTGCTTTATTTATAAATGCCTTAATGCTGTTTATAAGCTATGAATATTCTAAAAAGTGTGAATTTACATTATATATTTTTTTTAATTTCTCAAATGTAAAGAAATTTCCATCTTCATCAAGTAGATCGTTTATAAATATTATTCCCTTTTCTAAATAATTTTTATAACACAATGGTTTTGTATTTATTGTTATATTGCTGTTGTACCAAATATTTGAGCTTAAAATGTCTTCTATTTTTTCCTAAATTTGTTTTTGTTGAATTAACTCCCAATTGTATAAGACCTCTTTCCAAAACATGTTTTTTAATTTCTTTCTTTTTATATTCAAATAATAATCTCCATTTATTACAAGGTCTCTATTGGATAAGTTAGTAGTAGATTCAAACAGTTTAATCTATTTTGAGTTACCTAAAAATAGTCTTCTGAGCCATGAAGCTTTTAAAGCCATCATGAAATTATATATATTTAACATTTGTAATCCACCATCTTTGAATTCTTGAGCTAATAAGACTCGTTTTATTTTATCGGGCTTATTTTGCCAAATGAATTTATGAAATAATCTATTCAAATTGTCAACTTCTTTTTGGATGGGATTGGTAGTGAAATTAGTAAATAGGTAATTTTAGGTATTATTAGTGTTTTTAATACGGTTATTCTTCCTAAGACAGTTAACTTCCTTATTGACCATAGTTTTATCAATAGTTTAATTTCATTAATTTTTGTGGGGTAATTCGCTTTAACAATTAATTGTAAATTTACTGTAAACGTTATTACGAGCATCTTAAATTCTGTTGTATTCCATTCCAATTTCCATTTTGAATGGTGATAAACATCTTTTGAGGGTTTTTTTACTGCCTATCCAAATAGCTTTTGATTTTGTATAATTTATTTTTAATCCAGATACTGTGGCATAATATTCTAATATTGTTAAAGTATTAAACAGATATCCAGGAGTTCCATCCAATATAAAAGTTGTATCGTCTGTGTATTGGGATATTAGATATTGTTCACCATCGATTGTTGTTCCATTTATGTTTTCGTTATTTGTTATTAATATAGCTAGAATTTCAGCGCAAATAATAAAAATATAAGGAGAAAGTGGATCACCTTGTCTACATCCTCTTTCTAATTTAAATGTCTCTGACAGAAAGCCATTTTGAATCACCCTCGACATTGAATTATTATACAGAGTTTTAATCCAGTTTTTAATTGAGGCTTTGAAATTAAAAATGTCTAATGATTTTTCAATAAATGCCCATGATACAGAGTCGAAAGCTTTTTCAAAATCTACCAAAAGCAGGAGACCTGGTATATCGATGACGTCCGTGTAGTGCATGATATCATATATTAATCGAATATTTTCACCAATATATCTACCTTTAATGAAACCAGTTTGATCGTTGCTAATTATTTTATCTAGCACTGTTTTTATTATATTGGCAATGCAGCCTGAAGCTAGTTTATAAGTACAGTTAAGCAATGTTAAAGGCCTCCAATTTATTGATCTAATGATAAAATAATCTAAATCAATCCAAAAGAACTTGAAGAATTCAGCAGTGAATCCGTCAGACCCAGGGCTTTTTTGATTTTTCATATTTAAAAAAAATGATAGCACTTCTGAATATTTTATTTCTCCTTCCAGTGCATTTGCTTCCTCGTTAGTTAGCTTATTATAATTAAGTCCATTTAATTTATCTATAATCTCGTCACTTACTTCACTTGAGGGCGCAGAATACAGTTTTTTATAAAATGTTTGGGTTTCTAAAAGAATTTGTTTCTGATTTGTTATTTCTACACCATTTTCTAACTCTAGTCTTGATACTAACTTGCTGTAATAATTTCTCGATTCCATATTGCAGAAGTATTACGTTGGCTTTTCTCTCTCTTCAACCCATTTCGCTCTTGATCTTATATAATGTCCCTTTAATTTTTCTTCTCTTAATTTCTCTAGTTGTAGTTTTTTTCTTCTATTATATTTATATTAGTCATTTCTTCGTTGCATTCTAATATTCTAATTTCATCACATATTTGTTTTTCTAATTCATTTTGTTTCTTTTTTTTTGTAAGCAGAATATGAACTCGTTTTGCCTCTTATTTCCATTAATAAAGTTTCATAAAAAAAGTTGGTCATTTATTACGAATTGTATCGCTTCATTGGGTATTGTACTTATACTTTCTCTTAAATAGACAGCAACTGCGTATTGCGTTTTAACATTTTCAATTGTATTTTTAATAACTTTTACATATTCTTTATCTCTTAACATTGCGTTGTTAAATTTCCAAAGTCCACTTCCTTTTTCAACCTCATTTATTTTCAAGTGGGCAACTACACCAGAATGGTCAGATAGGTAACTATTTTCGATTACAATTTTGTGTACGTATGGTATTAAATTATTTGAAAGTCTGGCTTGTTTTGCTGGATTTTTCTTCCTCCATATATATCGTTTTCAATGTGGATAAAAGTCTCTAAACGGATCTTTTAAATCTAACATTTCTGCCGTTTCTATAATTGTATTACGTGAATTAGGATTATTACTATATTTATAGCGTTTGGTATCTAAATTCTAATTCAGCACTAAATTAAAATCTCCTCAAACTATATAGCTTAAAGCACGCATGAACGGCTCTTAAGAACGATCAATATTCCAATTATTTCCCCAAGGGATCATCCCCTTTCCATTCGTTGATTACGCCCTCCACACGAGTTCCGCCTGATTCAAAGTCGATGCCCTTACTTAATATGCTGGATACAGACCTTCAATATTAAATTCATTGAATTTATGCAGATTCCTTAGGTTCGAATTCTTGTTTATGTGAAAGCAAAAAATAGTGAAATATTGAGTCACCACTTTTTCCTCATATAGTCGCAATGACAAAAAAAACACTAAAACAAAAAAAGCAAAACAAACACCCCTGAACTACCCGCCCCCTCCCCCAACCCCCCCCCCCAAAAAAACCCCCACAACAACAACAACAACAACAACCCATCCAGAAATTTGATTAGCTCTATTACTGTCATGTTTATAAGTTGGATCAGAGCTAGAGCTAACTCTGTGAATGATCATCTAATCAGAGTTTCCTCATAACGTTAAACTAACATGTTAGCGATTAGTTCAAAGCCTACAAGAAGAAACCCGACATCTCAGATCCTATCCTGGTGTTCAGGGTAGTGGTGTCCGGTTAAAAAAACCCAAACACCGGTAGCATCAGAAAATCAGAAAAATGTGAGCTTAATGTTATATGTGAACGCCAAGGTAACAAAGCTAAAGGTCTAACTAGTATATATATGTACACACATATGAAACAGTGATTCGTTTACAGCCGTATATAACTGTTTAGCGTTAATGCTAATATGAATAATTGTTGTTAGACCAAAAAAAAAAGGAAAAAAAAAAAGCGTCAGTCACTGATCAGACCAAAGTTCCAGAATTGATTCGGGGATGCAACTTTCTGGGGTTTTTTCTTTTAAAAGAATGGATTGCATAGAGAGGGTCGGTATATTTAGGGTTTTTTATGACCTCCTCATCTGCCTTGATCCATCCTCAATGGCCATGTGCCACCTCCTTTGCCTTGGTACCCTTACTATTTTCAATAAAGCCAGGGCACTTTTTATGACTTCGAAAATGATGGGAAATGTTTTTTAAAAAAGCCATGCTACTAATTCAGAACAGGACCTGTTTTAGAGATAAATTAAAGACGGCTCATGTTCCAAGCCAACATATAGACCTTGCGTTAATGGACTATATTAATAGTTTTAAGAGAAAGCGATGCAGGTTTTATTTGCTAGCTGGGACCAGTTGGCCTTTTTGTAAATGACGTGCAAAGCTTTAGTTACCACAGGAAAAAAATAATAATAATAAAAAAATAAAAAATAAAATAATAATAAGAACGTTGACTAGTGAGGTTTCGGCCATATACAGATTCGGGCATTTTGGTTTAATTCGTGCAAAAATCTACCACCCCCCCCCCCCCCCCCCCCCCATACAAAAATGGGAGTACGTTAATGGTCATTGCTTACGACAGTTTTACTATATTGTATCGCTAAGGCAGCCTCGGAAGTCTATAGCCTGGGTTCGAACCATTTTGATCATGTTTTAAATTCAATGACTTTCCAGTCCTGAGGGGATTAGTTATCAAGTTCACGACTTTCAGTGACTGTACGAACCGTGAAAGTCAATCACATGAATGATTACATACATTACTACAAGACCATAATTTATTTCTACTATAATGACCAGATAAAAGTAAGATGACCATCAGTCCACATAGTTAATTCTCAAATGTGTCACTTGTAGATGATAATTCATTCATTTGTACGGACCACTTTAAAATATCAGTCTAGAGAGCTCTACTAGCTAAGTCTCCAATGTGTCACTAGTGGATGATAACTCATTAATTGTACGAATCATTATTAGTTAGTGATGTTCCAGTCATTGGCGGATACACTGGGAGTCACATGACCAACATCGTCCCCCCATTTGTACTACCCTTTTTAATAACTTAAAAAAGCAAATTCGTCATGCACAAAATACAACACTAAATTGCCCTCAAAGCATTTTTTTTTTTTTTTAAATCTGAATAGCATATCCGAGAACCACCGGAGAGATTTCGCCCCCTTTATGAGCTGGGTTTATTTGTCTTTGATAAACTCAAACATGCCCTATTTATAATTTTGTGATGTTCTATTTACAAGATCAACATACTGCCCCTGCTACTGCTAATGCTCGATTATAGTTGACAATTAATCAGTTGAGCTCCACTAATGTGAAGATGGTCGATTACACACACACACACACACACACACACTCTCTCTCTCTCTCTCTCTCTCTCTCTCTCTCTCTCTCTCTCTCTCTCTCTCTCTCTCTCTCTCTCACACACACACACACACATACACACACGCACGTACACATACACGCACGTGCGCAACTATTTATGTGTTCATATAAATAATATAATAATTACACAGAACGCGTGATCTATGCAGGTGTTGAAATAATTTAGGTTTTTGAGTATACCCCTTAAAATAGTAGTGTTAATCACTTATGGTTCCTAACTAGGCCTCAGTTTAACTCATCATGGTCACCAGTTGGCATCTGATTCTCTATAATATTATGTTAATCACCTATGGTTCCCAACTAGGCATCAGCTTAACGCATCATGGTCACCAATTAGCACCCGATTTTCTATAATAGTATTTCAACCCTTGCTATGTTTTAAATACATTGTTTATTTCAATGTTGGAATAAAGAGTAATTTAAACAAACACTGAACATATTTGTTAGTCCACTGACCACCAGAGAACTAGAAGAAAAACAACTTGAAATATTATATGCTGTACTTGATCTTGAAACGTGTAGTCCCTCAGTTGGGCAAACGGATTACTTTGGAAGTAGAACAATGGCTATTAGCATGACAGATAGGACTCGATCATAAAACATGTACGTAATTTATCGGTCAAATGGTTGGTGGATCCATAAATAAGAAAATCACTAGAGATGGATAACTGTAGTCGTCATAAATCATGTACTCAATTAATCGGTCAAATGGTTGATGGACTCCATTAAAATAACTTCACAACTGATTAATCTATCTGTCCGAAAGAAGGATTGTCATTTGTCATGTTGGCCCTTTTCATCTTCAGCCTCTTGAGTTTTGTTTTCAGTTTGCTCTTCCTTAGATTTCGGTTGCTGTTTCATTCTGTTAAGATTAAAGTATTAGTTCATTAGACGGCGATTACTGAATAGTAAAATATTGATTTCATTGTTCTTCTGTGAATCTGAACGACAAAACCGTATTCCCATATCAAAATCGTATCTCTGCACAAGGCAGTCGAAAGCATGTTAGACAAAGTTACCCCGAGGAGATACTTAACAGGATGATTCCCCCCTCTTGCACCACCTGCTGGAGGACTGCCACTCCCAAGGCTGTTAGAAAACCCAAACGTGTACAAGATAGACCATGATAGTAGATTTTGTTTCTTTACACAGCCCTTAAGTAATATTACCCTGTGCCAACACCTCTGTATAATAACTATATAATTAATGTTTTGTTTCTGTTTTATTTTTTAAACTTTTTTCATTTTGTCTTTATGAGTACATATAATTGGAAACATTTTAAAACCTTATTAATGTATTATATCGCCTTCCACAATGTAGTTATATTTAAACTGTCATATTTTCTGGCTGATTTAAGGGAAGTGAAGGGGGAGGGGCCTGTATATAGACAAAACAAAGAAAAGAAATACAACCACACACTTTTAAAGGTAACATCAACAATATTGAAGAGATTGGATTACCTCTTGTAACAGAACCAAGATACTGCAATGGCGACGACCAATAGAACAGCAACCACTACTATTATGATAATGGTCGATTCCGAAACCTGACTCTCTGGATTGGGATCTGGAACTGTTTTCAAAAAGAAACACAAACAATACTTATCAATTACCAACCGTCATTGAGGGCAATATCAGGTTTTATGGACTTAAGAAATTGATAATGCCCGAAGCAAAAGGTCAATATCAATTTCTTCGGTACATAAAACCTGATATGGCCCTCAATGACGGTCAATACATTTTTATTACATAATGGCATCTGTAAACCCTACAGCACACAAGAGCTATTGATCAGCTGAGCAAAAGAAAAATTTACTTGAAACTTTTTGCTCAACTCGTGTGGGTGGGAGGTTTTCGTCTCTTGTGGTCGTGAGGAAAATATCTATCATGCAGCAAAAAAATCACAGGTTTGGGCTACGTGAGCTATGGGCTGAGCTGAATTGATCAACTGGCCAATGGAAAGCCGAACATTACGTCAGAGTGACGTCACTCTGCCAGTCGTAAGCAAACTAGCTCAACACTTGGCTCATCGTGTTCTATAATCCAACATCTGAGCGAAAAGTCTCAAGTAACTTTTCGATCAGGTAGCAGAATACAGTTAGCTCCCTTGTGTATTTAAAACAAGTCATCTTTATAAGTATGACCCTTTTTTTTCTTTGTGACTAAATATCCTGTATCTCTTTTTTTTTTTTTTTTAGAATGCCATCGGCTAGTATACATTAATCTCAGCTGAAGATTCACATTTTTTCATTCCATTTCAACTTATTTTTGTGCTTAGATCCAACTAAGGTTCAAGCACGCTGTCCTGGGCACACACCTCAGCTATCTAGGCTGTATGTCCAGGACAGTGGGTTAGTTGGTTAATGGTTAGTGAGAGAGAAGAGGGTGTAGTGGCCTTATACCTACCCATTGAGCCCTTAAAAACTAGCTCTGGGTTGGAGCTGGTACTGGTCGGCGAACCCTGTACCTATCAGCCTGAAGTTTGACTGCTTAACCACTGCGTCACCGAGGCTGGTGAAGATTCACAACTAACCTTATTGTGTTTTAGATATTTTTTTCTGAATATGATTTTATTCCACTTTAAAAATAAATAAGTCCAACAACACCTACAGACTGTTAACAATAAAACAGGACACTATGTACCACTTGCCATGTATATGGTTAATGGGAGGAACCTCTTAAAGGTACAGTACCACTTTTGTATCTGTAGTGATTTCCACTTCTATTTTTAGCTTCACCTGTCATTTGCTGAATCAACTGGACAACAAATTATTAATTCATGTGGAAATGGTTGGTGCCAATGTATTCTTAAAGGAATAAAGTTTTTAAAACAAAACAGCACTTAAAAAACCATGGTGGTTAACATGGCTACATTCAGTAAGGTACCAGTGTAAAGTTAGCTTCTTTGTGTTTCTACCTGAGGTTCTTTATTTGGGATTTATGGTTGGAAATGAGGGAGTAAAGTCAGACCCTGAAACGATCAGGACAGTTAAGAAATGGACAGTTCCAAAAAGTGTTACATATGATAGAAGTTTCATTCAGTTATGCTCCTAATGTAGAAAGTTCATAAAAGACTTTTCGAACATAGCTAAGCCTCTTTTTGAGTTACCAAGGGAAATGCTCAATTTAGTTGGAATACTGAATGTCAGGAAGCTTTTGATAAACTGAAGTTAGTTTTGCAGCAATCTATACTAGCATACCCAGATTTTTCTAAACCCTTTACTGTGTATGCAAATATTGTCGCGGCTAAAATAATTCGCGATCTGGCTTTCATTTTACATTTTCGCAATTGGGTCCCCAGATAATAAAATCAAAATTACCCATATTTCATTAGCCATACTCTTTTGAATGACGATTTCACGAAAACACTCGGTCATGTTCACCATGCTGTCGGCGAGACGTCAATATTGTATGTATGTCTGATAAGACATGTTATCGATAGAACACGCACATGCGATACAGAAAATTGAAAAACGCAAATATCAGAAGAAATAACTTTTAATTATTGGTTTTACCCACACACTTCCATTCAAGGTTTAAAAGAAAAGAAACAAAACTGAGATTATGTAACAACAGACTTACGCCCAACTGTCCGTCACTTCCATCAAATCTACGTGACCATGCAGGTTTACAGAACCACGTGACCTTGTGGATAATTGGGCAGACAAAATGCATACGAAACTCGGTATAAATTTAACAGGTACCTCTGACTGTCTTAACGTAATACAGTGTTCTGTATATACTGAGGGGTGATATACCTTAATGTCTTTTGTATCCATGAAAATTATACCAAAACATATTTGCGAATACGGTATACTGGACAAAGATTCTAGTGAGCATAGTACAGGGGTACAGCATAGATCGGTATTATCACAAATTCAGGAGGGAAAAAAGAAAGTCATTGCTTACTTTAGTACCACTCATTCAGTACCAGAGAAAAATTAGTGTAACCTGTAAGGAATTATTAGCTGTGATTAAGATCATCAAACATTTCAAACATTACTCGTATGTATGTTTTGCTCCGTACTGATCATGCTTCCTTACAATGGTTAACAAGACTTTAAAAACCCAGAAGGACAAATAGCCAGGTGGATAGAGTACTTGAACACCTTTCAGTTTCAAATTGAACATCGCTGTGGAGCTAAGCATACTGATGCTGATGCAATAAGTAGAATAACTTTAAGTTGTTCAAGACTGGTGTTTGATAATTTAGGTTGTTCTAAACAAGATGTTAGGGAAGCTCAAGCACAAAACAAAGTATTAGGGTTCATAATTGGGCAGTTACAAAGCAACAATAGTAAACCAGAATATGAGGTAGTTAAGACACCGAGATGGAAAGAAAAATCCTATTGGGCTCAATGGAAACAATTAGAAAATGTAGAAGGCATTCTTCTTAGAAACTGGTTTTGTGATGAACCCCCAATAGCTTGGACAGATGTTTTTATTGCTAAAATATTGTGTTGGATTTTGGGGGCTCCCCCGCCCCCCCCCCCCCCCCCCCCCCCAACAACGCTCTGTCACGGTGATAATGTTTAGCAGGTAGTTTTATCTGAATGTAAACACACAATCATGATTATAAATTGACTTGAACGAATACCCACGGTTTCCCAATCGCAAATAAGCACACCCAGAGCATGATTTGTTTGTGAATGGGAGTTGGGAGTAGGGGAAGCGTCTTCAGGCGTTACATAATATTTCGGGGTGTGTATGGTCTAGTGTTAGAGCAACGTGGGGGGGGGGGGGGGGGGAGGGTGTCTAAATTTGATAAAAATAACATTACATAATATTTGGACGGCCCTGAAGATATAGTGAAACAAAAGACTGGAAATAAACTCTGGAAAGTTAGACCCCAAAGCAACAAAACAACAACAACAACTACCGATAATAAAATACAGTTCAGAACATTTAAAGCTAACTTACATGTCTGACTCTGGATACATGTAAGTTCGCCACTGCCAATTCCATCCAGACAACTCCATTCTCCAACATCTGTTGTAAGGTTGAAGGAGTCTATGGTAAGAGTGTGCCCTTGTGTCGGTGGCTCAACAACAACACTGTAACCAGATATACTCCCAGGTGCCATACATATAGTGTTATCTCTGTTGCATGACACCACCAGTTGTGGTGATTGACCATTTGGTCTCACCCATACAATACCAGAAGCTATAGTGCCAGCTATGTCACAGGTTAAACTTGTCCTCTCTCCAGAACTTGCATCAGCTGCACAGTTAATAGTTGTACTTGCAAAACCTAGTAATGTAATGCAATGTAATGTAATGTACGTTAACGTAATGCATTTATCAGTTATTGACTATCATTGAAGGCAATATGCGTTATGGACCGTTGGCCTCGGTCAGTATCAGTTTCTTCGGCCATTTCCTCGAAATGTGGTCAATAATTGTTTTATTACATTATGTCACCCATAACACTCGTACGTTCCTGATTTGTTTATTAGAGTCGATGATACGCCATTGCTTAAAATTTTCCGCAATGCGTTAAAACTCATATACTTAAATTTTCTTTGCGTCTATACACTTTACGGCAATCTGATTGGTCCAGAGGTGCTTACTTTTTTTCGTTCATATCTCGATAAACCGAAAACATTAAAGCCCCCCGCCCCCCAAAAAACACAAAAAAAAACAAAAAAAACAAACAAACAACAACCAACAACAGACAAAAAACCCGTCTAACACTGGTATGCCATTCAGTGTAAATGGGTCATTTGTTTTGATCCAGTTCACTGGTTGCTAAGCATGCTAGGGTGAAGGTCAGCGGATGTGACGTGTAACACGAATAGGAGAATATACTTTTTTATCCTCGACCACCCACCCACGCCCGATTGTTCCTACTCAGTACTGCCTTATGAATACAGATCTTCACATACGTTGTTTTCACTTCCTATTTATTAGACCAACACTAAATAAGAATTTTAGGCGATCTCGCCCGTGGCTCGACCGGTGGCGAGATCGTCCTACTTCGTTTACGACTTCGTTAACCGACATAATGCAGTCCGTCATCTTAGTTTTGCTAACGGACTTGGGATTTTTATTCTTTAAAAATTAAATGCTTTTCTGTACAAATCAAATGCTTTAGTCGTGTTGGTAATGACCAGTATGGTTTTAGATTGTAGTAGTAAACTACGATTTCCCGTGTTATGTTATTGGTGACTTAAGTTTAATGGATTTCTTCCACTCGATATTTACGATGTCTACATTTCCGTTTTAAGAATGCTGGAAAAATTCCAATTGACATGTTTTTTATTTGAACATTACTAATGCACCTGAATGTGTTTCAAGAAAATTATATTGTACCTTTTACGAAATATGGATTTCAAGTCAAATTACAGTGAGATATATTTATTGTGTACAAAGTCAAAACAAGGGTGCAAAAAGTTACTATCGTCGACCTTAACAGTAATTTTAGTTGTAAAAAGGCTATATTGGTCAGAAACATCTTATAGCAGTCCCTGTAATAAAGACCACGCGGTAGTGAACTAACCTAAACAAACGTCAATGGTCAACAGAAGCGCCAAAAAACATAATTTTCCTGGCATACGAGACTGTCAAAAACGTCTAGTTTAACGCCATCTTCCGGAATGTAATACAGTGGTCGCGTTCAGTGACAGCGAGCGACGCTAACGTTTGCAAACTATTCCACAGGTCCCCGATCTGGTCATTTGGTTTTTAAATGGGACAGACCCTAGTGTTTAAACACTACGACGTATTTTTCACTATTAGAGCCGTTTTTAATAATTTAAGATAGAAATGCTTACATTTTATTATTTAGAATATTCAGTTTAATTCGTACGCCTGAAGTGGTTCTGGTCGTCCAGTTTTTTGTAATACAACAAAAAGCATTTTTTTCTATAATTATAAAATCGCACGTTCGTCTCAGAAGTAATGGCTAGCGAAATAAGCTCTAGTTATTTTTAGACGGTATTTCCCCATATAAAGACTACAGACTAGCTTCTCTCTGTTATAGTCTTATCTAAATGTTTTTGCATGAGTCGTTCTGCAGTAACGGGCAGATTTCAGGTCCAATTAAAATAAAATTTTGACTACTTTTTGTCTCTATTTTCCTTCGTCAGCTAGGTAGATTAGTATCAGTAGTAAATAATCGTAATGGCAGCAGTGATCTATCTAGCCGATTTCAATTGAAAATTTATTGAAATCTGCATGGCGTCCCATCGCAGTGTCACATACGTCACGGCATGCAGCCTTTCTGGAACTTCCATTTATTTTGTTTCCCATATATGATTTAACCTAATAATGTGAATCTCAGTATATCTGCATTAGGCCTACTTTGTAAAACCAATATTCACATTTTGTTTGATATCTTGGACACAACTGAACAGTGTTCAGGCCCTCGAACTGTGACAGTATGTCAAATGTCACACATTTACCGTAACCAGACGTAGATAATCGCTCTATCAAGATACTTTTAAATTTTATTAGTGCAGGATCTTGTGTGAAGTTAAACAAGTGGATTCCCTCTGGACACCACTATCTTTGAATTAGATTAGTTTCAACTGTTTATACTTATTAAGGTAGTACTAAACCAAATAACTTCCAGCTGGGTCAAACTTCGAGGAGCACCCAACATTTGATAGAGAAGTGAACACCACAAGTCCTGTGATTGGTTATAAATGTGAGTGTGTTGGTTGTAAAAAATAATAGTTTCATCTGGGTAAAAAAAAAAGTGCAATTTTATTTCATCTAGTACCAATGTGTCAAGTAGCCTTGTGCTTGAAACATGTATGGGGTACCTGTAAAAAAAAGTACTTGAATTTTGTGCGAAACTAGGGTAGTCATAGACGCTACCCGTTATCTCAGAAACGAGCAGCTTGATCCCCATTTTTTTCTGATTCACTTTAAGTGTAAGGGGTGGTAGTATTTATATCCGTGGCGTTTATGTCGGTTGATACGTTGCAGGTAGGAGTTTTAGCCACATATGTTACTATTCTCGTCTATGGGATTTGATTTGGTAGTATACACCCTATAGCACATATTCAGTGCATAATAAAAAATATTATGATTTTGTCATTTTATTTAATTAAACTATACTGGTTGATTAATTAGCTATCACTCGATCATGCAAGTTCACAATGACCTTGACCGTGACAATAATCTCTGTACATGGCTCTGAATGGAGTTTGAATCAAAGTTAGCACTGAAGAAAAGTTGGTTTTGGGCTATAATTTATACTGTAAAGATTTCAATAATTTCTTTTTACATGGTATTTGACTTGCCATATACAACTGCTCTTAAATATGGTATTATATACAGGCAACCTGAACTAAGATTTTAACAGCCATTTATTTTTATATTAAAAATAGCATGTGCCAATAGTGGGTTAATGTCTTTAGTTTCCATTAACATTGTCAATTTTTTATGTATGAAATTCCGAAAACTCAAATTTGTAAAGAAGTTGATTTTTATTGTCATTTTGACATATTTATAGGGTGCTAAGTTATATTTTAGACAAATTTGTAGTTTTATGCAAAATTTAAAGTAAATTTGAAGAAAAACTTTACCAAAAACATAATTAAATTTGTTGTCACTATTGTGCCTTCTGTTCTTATTTGTACATAACAATAAGATTGTTAAACATATACTTAGATCTCCAGATCATTTTTTTTTCTTAATAATCACTTAGTTAGCTCTCATGAAAAGCATTTTGAGTTTATACTAGATTCAGAACCAATTTTGTCAGATCTGATTATCTGCCTTGGATTAAGTTGATAATTTATTTTATTGTTAAAGCTGTATTACCTAATGTTACTAGCTAAATAAAATGCTGGATTACAGATTGTAGAAATACATCTAATGTACATATTGTATTCATCCGGATTAGAAAATAATGCAAGAAAATAGATGTTCGGGTAATTTTGTCATTTAAAAATAGTTTTTTTTCAGTAATTAATCAAAAATAAATGTGTTAAAGCTGCATGATTATTCCAGATATCACAACTATTAAAACCTCCAACTACAGTAGGCTATAAATAAAATATAGTCAGGAATATTGGTGGCTGCCAATAGTTTTGATGGTTCATTATGAAACTCAGCATGGCCGATGGATTTGAAATTCCCACACCTGATAACTTGAAGACACCCACACCCAGCATACAGGATTTCCTCCCAACACTAATGTTCAGGACATTAAGTCATTACTTCATACAGGTACAGTCATGTTTGTGTTTCCTTCCTCAGACAGTGTATTTTTTTAATACTGATATTTCTTTGATGTGCCTGTTAAGGTCTTCATAATATAGGGGTCAATCAAGTGCATGTGTTTTAATGGAATTCTTTAAAGGGGTAGAGGTACTCTGACTATCTTTGTTGTCTCTACATATATACCTGAGTACACACACCCAACTGAAAGTAAATATCTTCAGGAGTTTTATTTTAAAACATTTTGTTGTTTAATATGACATATTGCATTTGTACAAAACTATATGCAATATATATGCTTTTTGAGGTGTACATTATATTAGGTTGCACTGTAGAAACAACATTTTCAGTGAGGTTGTCAGTTTATGTCAGAATACACCAGATCTTGGTTGTCATAAAGACACATAGCTGGACACTTTTTGAAAAATGTATGTTATCAGTATAGGTAGTACTAAAGCAAATAACTTCCAGCTGGGTCAAAGTTCGAGGTGCACCCAACTTTTGATAGAGAAGTGAACACCACAAGTCCTGTGATTGGTTATAAATGTGAGGGTGTTGGTTGTAAAAAATAATAGTTTCATCTGGGTAAAAAAAATGTGCAATTTTATTTCATCTAGTACCAATGTGTCAAGTAGCCTTGTGCTTGAAACATGTATGGGGTACCTGTAAAAAAAAGTACTCGAATTTTGTGCGAAACTAGGGTAGTCATAGACGCTACCCGTTATCTCAGAAACGAGCCGCTTGACCCCCATTTTTTTCTGATTCACTTTGAGTGTAAGGGGTGGTAGTATTTACATCCGTGGCGTTTATGTCGGTTGGTACGTTGCTGGTAGGAGTTTTAGCCACATATGTTACTATTGTCGTCTATGGGATTTGATTTGGTAGTATACACCCTTAAGCAAAACTATCCGTTGTCGTAGATGACTCACCGTGACGTAGATGACACATCGTCACGTTTATGATATTTGTATGCATATGATAACCTTAGCCTGTTCAGTTTCATATTTTAATAAGCCAACATCACCATTGTTCGAGCTCTTTACCAGTACTGACGGAATGTAGTAGACCCTAATCTTGATCAGCATTAGTCAAGTGAAGTCTTGAAAACAGAAGAAACTCGAAACTCATTCTTAAAGATCCTATATCAAAGTTGAAACTACAATATTTTGTTATTTTTACATTTATTCTTAATAAATAACTAGAAAGTAATCGATCCCACGCATAATCTCTCCATAATTAACTCAATAATAATATTTTAAAAAAGGTTTTGTACTGGATAAGAGGGTTTCCCCGAATAATTTATAGCAAAATATAGCATGGTCACCATCTTTGTTTCTTTGTCAGTTGTCTGCAAAGATATAGAAAACACTTACGCATAATACAGTGCCGCCACTAGTTAATGCCTGTGACAGACACCAGATCCCCCCTAAAATATATGAATTTTTAGATTTGCGGGTATTATTGTGTATTTCATCGAGCAAATGTAATTTTTGTCCGAAGACGTTAGCCTGAGGTCAAAAATGAAACATTTGCTGTCATCAAATAAACAATAACGCTCACAAATCTATATATATATATATATATATATATATATAAACTAATAATAATAAAAAAAACCCGTGCAAATGGAGTCCAGTGTAAACTGAATCGTTTTTCTACGGATTTAACTGTATATTTGGTATTTCTTGGAAACAAATACCTGTCTACAATCGAACTGTAGACCCTTAAACCGTCAACATGACCTATTCCAATTGCTAATGACGTCACTTTCCAATGACGTCATTAGCTTCCCGGGTGTTATTTTCCTTTTATCCCGGAAACAGAATGTGTGTGTGTGTGTGTGCGTGTGTGCGTGTGTGACCTAAATCATTGGGTATTCCATCAACTGGGTGATAATAAATTGTTGTTTTGGGAATACATGTCCCGGGAATGATACTTAATTTGTTCAAAATTAATAGCAGGTATGTTGGACTGAATTATGTTTTGATTTATGGACAGAGGGCACAGGGACTTGACACAGATTAGTATACATGAATAAAATTCAAAACGTGTTGTATATCAGTAAACTTGATATATTTCCGCAATATTTTGCTCGTACTCTATTCAACCATGACTGATTTATTGCCACTTAACGTGTATTGACATATACCAAAAATTTCGATCCCTACTATATGAAAGACACTTGACACATAGGCCTATTCATAATCATACTACTATACATGAATCAAAATTTGTCGTATATCGGTAAACTTGATATATTTTCCCAACATTTTGCTTATACTGTCTTCATACATGACAAATGTATTGCCACTTAATGTGTATTTACATGTACCAAAAATTTCGATCCCTACTATATAAAAGATACAAGGTACGTCACTCCCAATTTTGGTGCGATTTTAATTTTTGGTAAATTAATTATTTTTCACAAAATAGTCGATTACCTGCTGAAACCATGAATAGCGGGAGACTCAAAATACCAAAGTAGAACGTGCTGTTTACTTATACATTCTTGTTTGACATTATTTGTCCTGCAAACGAATTAAATTGTCATCTTGATACCTGAACACATTCTGTCGAGCACGGAAGTCGAGTACATTGCGGGTTAATCTTTGGGCAGAAACTTTCAGCTCATTTCATTGGTCCATATCGTAACGGAATTTTACAAGCAAAAGACAAATATAGCTTTCGACACGTGCATTTCTTTACAAACATGTCTGACACATGGCCATCGTAGCAGCTGGAAATTTACTTTCAACTGAGTGAAGTATTGAAAATGGGCATAATTAGGTCGTTTTACACCACACTGGGACTGCTAAATATGCATTATGAAGATTAATTACAAAGAAGATTATTTACGGAAGATACAGCCTGTACACGTGTCTTTGTTTACAAACATTTTTGTCTCAGGTGATTGGAACTGAAATGAGACGACACATACACAAGCATATTGTTTTGGTAATTGTGTAGCCTAATCCATTTTGTTGTCACTACCACATATAGTGTGTATGTGTGTGTGTGTGTGTGTGTGTGTGTGTGTGTGTGTGTGTGTGTGTGTGCATGTGTGTATGTCTGTGTGTCTGTGTGCGTGCATGCGTGTATGTCTGTGTGTATGTGTCTGTGTGCATGTGTGTGTGTCTCTGTGTGTGTGCATATGATTGTGTTCACTTTAATTTGTAATGGGGCATGTGTTCGGTGTCTAATTATGATCCATAAAAAAAATGTACGGAATGATTCAATGTACGGAATGGTTCAAAAGCCTAAGGCGCAACTACCCTGCATGTGTGTATATGTATGTTAGTTTGTATGTAACATTCGAATTAAAAACCACATACAGATAAACAATAACATTTCATTATGGTTATAATTTGACTTTTCTCAAATTAACTGAAATTTTGAAAATGGCCACAATGAGGTATTTTAAGGCTAGGCTAGAACAGGAAAATCAGCTGATGGAAAATGAAATGAGAATACAGATTCATAATGTCACATGACATGGGCTTAATTTCTTGATAAGATTTTAGCATATTCTGTCATTAGCCACCCCCCCCCCCCCCCCCCCCCCCCCCAAAGAAAAAATTATATATATATATATGTATTTCCTTGAGAACACAGATTAGGTAGGAAGGTTGTCTTTTCAATTGAATAAAACTGATATAAATATTTAAGCTACAGTGGTGTCGTTAAACAGAGTAAATGTTGTATATATATGTATGTATGTATGTATGTATGTATGTATGTATGTATGTGTGTATGTGTGTGTCTGCATATGTGTCTGTATGTATGTGAGTATGTCTGTGTGTGCGTATGTATGTATGTATGTATCTATGCATGCGAAATTTGTAATGTAGTATCTAATTATGATTCTATTGATAATGCATGAAATAGTTTGATCTGTATACTTTAAACCCATGAATACATTTCCCTTCATGTTGCATGTGTATGTATGTATATATGCATGTATGTTTCTAAAATTCTACTTATAAACATATATTTACAAGGATAAATAACAATAACAATAACATCAAAAGTGAAACAAAATGTAAATTGTACTCAAGGTTTCTTTCTCTCCATTGGAGAAATATTGTTGTTATATACATATTTTCATGAACTATACACAATCATACCCCCCACCCCCACCAAAGAAAAAAAAGGAATCAATTTCAATGTTAATTGTAGATATTTTAAAGAAATAATTTTTCAACATGTGTCTTCTTTCATTAAATAAACTTTCCTTTGCAACATACCAAGACACAACTCTCTTGTATAAATGTTTTAAACATATGACATATTTAGAATGCTATCAGACTATTGGTACATTTATATATGAAATTGTTTTGGCCCCAGTATTGGACATGCATTGCTTCTTTCATGCATGCATACTAAGTATACATATACACAGATTATTTAGTGTAAAAGTATAATACCTTCTACATAAATGTAAAATTTCCATACCTAATGAATTAACAATATGTTTACATTGATTTTTAAAACAAATCACTGCCCATAATCAATTCAATTAATTTGAATTGAAATTGTAACATTAAACAATATTTATTTCAAGTCTTTATATAAATGTCATACTATGCACAATTTTTATCACTATCTAAAATCCATTTCAGGCTGCATCAACACTATGTAGAAGATGATAAGCAGACAACATCAGTGAATGATGTCATTATTGAATGTTCCAAATTTTTCGGAGAAACATTTTGTGACAAGACTATTGGTCGTGTTGTGCAAGGTACATTTCCAACAGTAAAACGAATAAGATCAAGACAAAAAGACTGGAGTAAATTCCATTATGATTATAAGGGTTTAGGGAAAGCACAGTTACCTTCACAATCGAATACCTTATCTTTAAGTGATATTTATGAAAATGTTCCTAAAGATTTCTTTCCACTTGAAATACATGACCACATTGTCAAATTGGGGAAACCTACAGGTCTCGAATGCAATGGGCATAGGGTATTCATTGAAATATCTATCTCCAGCAGTGGAGACATTGACATTTCTGTAGGTAACAAAAGTGTCATCGATCACAGTGGTTTAGCAAGAAGCATCAACCTTGATGAAATGTCAATTTGCAAATTATTCACTGCAGTCAAATGTGTAAGATTATGCCAGGGCATTATTGTAAAACGTAACCCATTACATCAGAAGGAGAATGTTATCATACAAAAAACCCCCAGTAATAATGACAATGATATGTATTCAGTTTCATGCCAGAAGATTTTAAGTTTCCGGTCTTATAAATCAACATCTGCATGTATTAACTGCAGAAGAATCTGCTCGGTTAAATCAATTAAAACATCAAACATAGGCAACAATGAACCTGAAAACCATACAGATAATGACCTATGTCATGAAACTAACATTACCACATACAATAATCAAAACACTAAACCTTATGAAATAGTTAACATTCTGAAACAAAAAGCACCATATCTAAGTGAAAGTCAACTTAGTCTGATAAATTCTCAGTTGGATAATTCCAGTGTTTCTGGTAAGCATGGCCGAAGGTGGGACTGTGCCATTATACAGTTATGTCTCACTATGTGGACACGTAGTCCTAAAACAACTGCTATGTAACGGATGTCTTATTCTGCCTTCAGTAAGCACTTTATCCAGGTACAAAAATTCTGTAAAACAGCATGCCGGATTAAATGAAGATGTCTTAAAGTGGATGTTTATGGAAGCGCACAAAAGGAAACTTCCAAAATATGGTTACTATGGAGGGTTGGTACTAGATGAAATGTCCATACAAGAGGATACCCAGATAGACAGAAGTGGTGGGAAAGTGAACCTGGTTGGATTCACAGAACTTGGACCAGAAGGGGAAGCAGCTTCCACAAATTCAGATTCATCTATGCTTGCAAACCATGCTATGCAATTTGTATAAAATGGATTATCAGGCTTCAGATTTCCTGTAGCCCATTTTCCTACAAACCAAGCAAATGGTGCACAGATTTATTCAATCTTTTGGGATATTGTAGAAGCACTTGAAAGATGGGGTTTCCATGTCATTTATAGCTCTATTGACGGGTCGTCCAATAATAGAAGTTTCATAAAAATGCACTTCCCAGGTTAACCAGTTGATGCACACATGGCTGCTTTGAATCCATTCAACAATGATGTCATTATCTTCCTTGCTGATCCATCACATCTATTCAAGAAAATCAGAAACAATTTGCTGAAGAGTGGAAATGAGAAGTGGCATACCAGGCAGCTACTGCTTAATGGTAATAATATATTCTGGAAAATGTGGATCGATTGCTATGAGTGGGCTTAGCTATTCACTTGAAGCTCACAAATGACCACATTAGACCAAATCACGCTGACATAATGCGCAAACCGGTTGGCTGAAAAAATGTTGGATTCCAATATGCTTAATCTAATGAGATGTTACCAAATGCATTTGGGATTTGCTGGAATGGTACTCGATGGGGTGATAAGCCCGCTGGAACAAACTAGTGTTTTGATTAGCATCTTCCATGATCGCAGACCGATAAAAGACACTGGTGACCACTGCCTGACCCAACTTAAAAATGTTTTGTGTTGGTTCCAAAAATGGAGCTGAACTGAAAAAGCTAACAATCTCATGTCTTCTGAAACCAGGGAAGACGTGGAGTTCCTGATATCTGTTTTTGTTAAATTGGCAGACATCATTACTTGCACATTGAATGCATTCTTTGTACCAGTGTACATTAACAGTGCCATTGTTGAAAACCACTTCTCACAGCAGCGTGGTATATATCATGGTGTAGGTGCTAACCCAAATTACAAACAATATAGCAATGCCACAAACAGTATAATACTTGGCCAGCATACAATATTCAAAAAATCAAATGCCGCACGACGCAAATCTTCAAGTGATTGTGGCACAAAGTCCTTTAAATATTTGTGCAAATCTCAGAGGATATAAGGTAACAGTAAACAGAAACTATAATTTGCAAACATGATATTAATATACATTTCATATGGACACGAAAAATGCATCAGCAACAAGAATAACAGCTGAAACATTATGGAATTCTACTTAAATGCATTTCAGTTAATCACCTTTCTACGACACTGCGATTAGCATAAAACGTGAATATAATAAAAGCAACACTTCGTACATACACTAACATTTTACCTGTCTGAAGCCACATATTAATTTAATTTGGATCACAGTGATAATCTCCCATAAACGTTAAGCCTCTTCAGAAAATGAACCGCTATGTCATTAGCTAATGTCATTAGCTGCTGCATTTGTTTCCGTATTATTTTCACAAACATACGTTTTTGATCATTTCATTGGCCATTTATTTTTGTCATGGTTATGGCTTTGTAGGATCTACACTCTATGTAATAATTTACTATCATTTTTTTTTTTTTTTTGTAAATAAAATTATAACATATTGGTAACAAAATGTAGAATAACTTAATTAAGAACAATTAAGAGTTTCAACTGAAAACGTATTGAAATTATGTTCTTGTCAAATGTTTACGTATAATTACTGAAACGAAATTCGGTGTGATAGATAATATGGGAAACCTAACTAGACGTCCATACTTTTTATTGTACAGTGTAATGATCACGTGGTAGGCTATAAATGATTCAATTTTGACCTCTTTTCAGCAACTGATGTCGGCGTGGCAGACGACATTTTTTTGCAGGTATTTATGACAGGTGATGTTCTCTATGAGACACACCATTTATACCCAGATATTGCAATAGTAAAAATTGACAACAATCACAATATTTATGCTATTGCAATTAATAGACGTACATAAAAATTTTGAGTTAACTTCAAGCCTTTTTAATAATGATTTAAAAAACCCTCTTTTTCACTTCAGACTGATCTCGTACAATGTCGCGATTCAGTGGTGATCAAATTATCGAATACATGTCGATCTAAGATATATAACGGTACCATACATTACAGATAATACCATTTATAAGTAACACATGTGAGAGGAAATCGATTGACGTTAATTTTTACACCACTCTTTGTAACATCCTCATTCCGTGTCATACTGATGAAATAATAAAGTAATGATAACAGTGAATAATTATGTCAATAAGTTCGTTTAAAACATGTAGGATATATCTTGATCTGGATGTGTATTTTGATATGGCGCCATAACATTTCCGTTTTTGTCATGGTATGATATGAATACTGTATGACATTAAAAAATTATGCACAAATGTGTGTGATATCAATAGATACTGTAAGACTTGACAAGCAACATATATTACACTGATTTGGTGTCATATGTACAGTAAATCTATAAGCAGAACTGACAATGCCATGCAGCCCCTTCTGTTGCAAATTGTAGCTACTTTTTTTTCATCACTTAGATCACCACATTTTATATGAAACCATCGGTCACATTCGGTACAGCCAATCCAAGGCTCTTCATCTTCCTCATACCACATGTCACTACATACACCACAAAAATCTTCATCAATATCTTCCAGTACTTTCCTATTTTTGCATTTACATTTCCCCCGTGATTTCACCTTTCCTTTTCCAAATGTTTCTGTTTTTGTGTCCTTTTTTCCTTTTCCTTTGCAATCTTTAAAATTCACTCTGGAGTCATTTCTGGATTCACTTGTTCCTGGCCGAGATTCTTTGCAGCTTTTAAGTTCATATTTTTCATTAATTTCATGTGGGTGTTTTATTCCTTCTGCAGCTAGCATATGCAATGTAAGATTTTTTACCAATACATCTTTCTGTTTGGATTTGCCGAGTGATACTCCGTATGCTTTTCCTAGTGTTAATAATTCCTTTTTGGTAAAATTACATAAATGGCTTTTATCCTGCATAATGGAGCCTTTAAGTTTCAAATGTGATGCCTCTAGATGAGTAGTGGTATCCTTTTTGAAACATGACAATGATATCCTTTCTGTGGATTTTATTTTAAGCAATACATTTTTCCTATGTTCAAGGCTTTTCTTTTTCCCCTTGTCTGCCACAAATGTACGTCGGAACTCTGAATCCGTAACATTAGTATACAAATTGATGATTTCACCAAATAAATCAATTAACTCAACTGATCCACTTACTACTTCAAACACAATATCATCGATGTTGGAATGATCATTGGAATATGCTGTTCTAGCAATTGTTTGTCTGAATTCAGATTGTCATGTATATGTTGCAAAAGGTTACCTTTGTACTTTTGTACTTGACACATACTGTACATAGGAATTCTCTTTCTTTCTACAGCTAAGAAAAATTCAAATGCTAAATCGGATATATTGGTGAGACCAAAGGTCATATTTTGTTTCCTACAAATCTCTGATAAACTGTCTGGGTATTTTGTTTCAGATACTGTATCAGCATCTGATGTTGTTATGACTGGAGGATATCCACTTTCAACTTGTTTTGTACATCTAAAATGACGCCTGTGGATTGTAATGTATTACGAACAAGATTCATACAGTGATTTTTTATTTTGGCAATCGTGAAGCCTGCAACATATCTAATTTTCGAATAGCCTGATGACGGTATTTCAGCAACGGGTGACTTATTGTGTGCTTCTTCAGGTACATTTTCATTAGAAGACAGTGTTGTATTAACAACAAACTTTCTTATTTGTGTAATTATGTTTCCTGCAATGAGGCTATTCACAGGCAATGGGGAGAAAATATTTTTGCATGACTGATGATATGCTGTAGAATTCAAGTACTAAGAAGAAGTTAGAATATTTGTTGACTGTTTTTTGTGAAGTTTGTGCATTACATTTTTCAAGTAAATAACTGTAGTTAGCATTAAAGAAGGTTTTAAGTTGTTGTTGAATATTGTTAAGTGTTTCTATGTCATGCTTCATTCTTCTTTGTTCTTCAGTGATTACTTGTTTCGGCACTAAAGCATTCGTCACTTTCGAATTTTGCTGGTCAGGGAATGGAACTCTGTCATCTGTGTTGTGCAAATTCTGAAATGAAATAATCAGACTTTACCTTATAGGGTGTATACTACCAAATCAAATCCCATAGATGACAATAGTAACATATGTGGCTAAAACTCCTACCTGCAACGTATCAACCGACATAAACGCCACGGATATAAATACTACCACCCCTTACACTTAAAGTGAATCAGAAAAAAAATGGGGGGCTCAAGCTGCTCGTTTCTGAGATAACGGGTAGCGTCTATGACTACCCTAGTTTCGCACAAAATTCGAGTACTTTTTTACATGTTTCAAGCACAAGGCTACTTGACACATTGGTACTAGATGAAATAAAATTGCACATTTTTTTTACCCAGATGAAACTATTATTTTTTACAACCAACACACTCACATTTATAACCAATCACAGGACTTGTGGTGTTCACTTCCCTATCAAAAGTTGGGTGCACCTCCAACTTTGACCCAGCCGGAAGTTATTTGGTTTAGTACTACCTTTAAAAATTCAATGAAATCACTGTTTTCATGACTTTTGATAGGTATCACATACTGTATCATTTATTAACTACAACTGTAGAAGAAATTATTTGTGTAAATTGGAGAGAAATATCACTATCTCTTATAGCTTGCAAATATAAGAAGTATTTTACAGTTTAATGTGAAACACTGAATGTACATTATTGAATGATTGTTAAAGATTATTATTAAGGGTAATAACGATCTGTTTGAACATCATTTACCCAGATAATGAGATATATATTCAAAAATACACAATGGCTTGTATTACATTTCTTTTCTTCCACATGTGGGTACATTTGAGAAATAGATGAATGACTAACATGCATCCTCTATTTGTTAATGCACAATATAATTAAATGAATTTTAAATGAAACATAGCAATACCAATAATTCAGGTTCAATCCCTGAGACATTTCCCCAGCTGTCAATCAATTGCATGCATGTATCTTCCTCATCAGAAACATCCTCATGTAAATGTAATCAGTATGAATCAATTTCTGAGAGTCATGATCTTTGTTTGTTGCAAACTGAAATGGCAAAATATGCCTTTGTCTTTAAAAAATAGGGTATGTCCCTTTGATGTTGTTATGTCCGGATTCATGTAACAAACCCAAAAAAACACAATTTCGATAAAAGCAAGCCTGACACCCCTTCAAAAATGTTGGTGACAATCAAACTTAGGAGCTTTTTTCTTCCTTAAGAGCAACAAAGTATTTGATAATGAGATATTGATAAACTGTTCTTACATAACTATAAATGTTTCATAGCAACGTGCATGTTAGCATAGACTTCATCAGCTAGTGTAAAAAAGAGATCACTTAATGTGTTTTCATACTCACATCAGTACAACATGATATGTCATCATCAATGGGTAATGTGGACTGTAAGGAAAAATCATCCACTGACATCGGGTGTCTTTTGCAGCAGGTTGGTGTGTAATTCAGTACTTGTAGTCCAGCTGTATTTACTGCCCGTCCAACAGCCACACCGAGTTGTCCAGGTTGAAATATGTTGTTGCAATTAACAATTAAATGTTGCAATGTCAAGCCCTGAGCCTTGTGAATAGTCAGTGCAAAGGCAAATGCAATAGGATACTGATATCGTTCAGCTTTAATAACATTTTCTTTTGGACTGAATAAAGAAAAAGTAGTTTTCTCAACTTTTAAAATACCACTATCAAATTGTATGGTGGGTCCGTCTGCATCTAGTTGTTTTACTATGCCTTGCATTCCATTAACAAAAGTTTTAGTTTCAGGCATAAGTTGCTTTTGGCAGGTATATTTTTCAGTTTGGATTTGTACATTACAATGTCTCCAGGAAGTTTTGCCAGTTCGGATGCATTGTGCCAGTCTACCTCAAAGTTTGTTCCATACAGAACTGTAGGGTTGATTGACGGTGGTAAATCATGTAGAGGCCGTGAAAGATTTTTCATGAAAGCATTTGTTGCAGGAGATGGAATACCTTTCTCCAACTCATTAATGGCATTAATTAGATGGAACTCATCTTGTCTCAATACAGTATTCAGTTGTATTTTGTGTTTAATAACATTCATCCACACTTGTGACTCAAAGCAATGTCTTTCTGGATCAGAATACATGTCATTTGGTGCTGGTGGCAATTGATAAAAGTCACCCACACAAACATTACATTATTCAGATAAAACTGCAATCGTTAATATATTGTACATGTATTTTGATATCACCTCCAACACATGTGATATGTTCGAGTGTGCAAGGTACGGAAAGTTTCCGAAATATACAGAAGTCTTATCTGGGTTTTTTTTTTATGTACATACAAAGCCTAGTTGATTTTGATAGGTATTGCATTTAACAAGGGTACTGCTCATAAGGTTGTAACTAAATGTTCATTTATTGTTGTAATTGAAAAGATTATTAAAATCTGAAAATGCATTTTATTTTTCATAATACATTTAATTACGTGTATGTTTTGTTCCACATAAGTTTTATGCTGGTTGTCTTACAAATGTATTGCCAATAAAGTATGTTTGTGTGTGTGTGTGTGTGTGTGTGTGTGTGTGTGTGTGTGTGTGTGTGTGTAAGGTGAAATGACAATTTCAACATGGTAAACGTTATTGTGTTGCATGAAGACCATTTCTAGTTACATGCATAATGAAAGTTTGATTTCATTTGGTGATATTTAAAGTTGATATTGGTGTTAGCAAATTCACTGTTTAGTTTGTGTTTACAAAGTTACTATTTACTGTCATGACAATTTCATTAAGTTTGAAAGTGAAAGTGCACATTATTTATTTCCTAACAGTATATTGCTTCATACATAAAAATTTACTGTGTATGTAATGTACAATTGCATATATATGAGTGGTTTTTTTCGGTCTCTGTAAACAATTATTATTGAGTAATATTTCATGTACTTTGCCTCTTTAAGTTGAGTTTAAAGCAGCATTTACTTATGCAATGACACTAATATATGTGTATATCAGATGCAATACCTGGTACTATTTTTTAGAAATTACAATTCAAGTCATGCATATATAGATATTAGACATTCAGTTAAGTGTTGATTGAAATAAATATTACCTACGGATAAATACTTTAATTATGTATCCTGGCAAATAAATGCCTAAATTTTAAAAGCATTTATGTTTTGTTGTATTTGATTCATAGTGTCCATAATCTCAATGTGAGAACTAATTGAACAAGTTCATAATCAAGCAGCTTGGAAATAGAAGTTAAATATGTCACTTTGCTTTTTTAAATATTATTAATGCGAAGATGTAAACAGATTCCTACATAAGAATGTTTCTCAGTAATAAAAAATAATTAATGAATGAAGGTGCTCTAGTGGTGTCTTTAAACACAACAAATTTAAATGTTTTGAAAATGAACACAGGAGGGATATGCTTCATACTACTATATGATTAAGATATACAAGAATCACTGGTTAGATTATTATTGTTTAAGCTAGTGAATGCATAATACAGTAGCTATTTGTAAAGAAGTAGGCTGCTCTTTTATGTGTGCAGCTAGCTAATTCAAGTCCTCTACAATTAATTTAGTATTACAATGCATATCCTGGGCTCAAACTACATTGACAAAATCACCAGTTGCTCATTTTTGTACAACGTGTGATACAACATTAAATCTGTGATTACTGAATTTTTTTTTTTTAATTAACCACTTCCAGGGAATGCAAATAGCTCTTTTTTTCTCTAACCGACAAAGTGTGGTTCGTTCACTTGGCCATATAACAGTATTTCAGCAGTCCAGACAGAAAAGCAGCAGGCTCACATAGCAAAATATTACAAGACATATTAATTATTTCTGTATACTTCAGGTGTATTATGTTCTGTTTAATGACACCACTAGAGTGCAATGATTATGTTTGTATGTAGTCTACACACTTGCAAACAGTGTCTGATTGAATGAAATACATAACACCTTAAGATCAGGTATAATGTTTATTTCAAAAAGCCATGCTGGAGTGCAGTCATATTCATCAATATTAGTCTGTTCCCATCTGTTATTGGTATCTATTTGGTTTGACAAAAGAAGTAGCAATGACGTGTATTGACAGAAAATAAATATATGACACCCCCTAAAAATAAATTTAATTACTTTTTTTACAGTTTGAAAACAAAACATTGAAATTGTGACATCTTTAGCTCCTATACTGTATAGTTACATTCTGTTGTAATCCATTAATTCATCAAAACATTTACCTGATCAAATACTTTGGCGATCAGCATGCTAATCTCATCAATAATGAGGACTTGCGTTTCTTCAATTCGCCCTCTTGTGGTGCTATGCTCATCTGCCTGCAGACGTTGCAGTAGTTCTTCATTGCCATATCATGAAACCAGCCCATGAATGCACTGTCACCGCATCACTGAATTGTGTAGAGGCTATTCCTGCACTTGCTACTACAGCAACCCGAATACCTTTAGCAATCAGTCTTCTCTGTGTTTCTTTAACTAACACAGATTTTCCAGTTCCAGTCTGTCCTAAAACTACTACATTGTGACCATTTTCAATAATTTTGTAAGCTAAACGTTGATCTTCAGTTAATATATATGCCGTGTGGATAACATCTTTGTGAACTAATACAGGTGTTAAAATTTAAGTGTCTTGCTGGTTTCCATCAGCTGGGTGAAAAATGTATATGAACAGTCAACAGTCATGTGTATAGCCTATACCTGGTGCTACAACAGCAAAGCGAATACCTTTCGTAATTAATCTTCATAATGCATATTTAGCAGTCCCAGTGTGGTGTAAAACGACCTAATTATGCCCATTTTCAATACTTCACTCAGTTGAAAGTAAATTTCCAGCTGCTACGATGGCCATGTGTCAGACATATTTGTAAAGAAATGCACGTGTCGAAAGCTATATTTGTCTTTTGCTTGTAAAATTCCGTTACGACATGGACCAATGAAATGAGCTGAAGGTTTCTGCGCGCAGATTAACCCGCAATGTACTCGACTTCCGTGCTCGACAGAATGTGTTCAGGTATCGAGATGACAATTGAATTCGTTTGCAGGACAAATAATGTCAAACAAGAATGTATAAGTAAGCAGCACGTTCTACTTTGGTATTTTGAGTCTCCCGCTATTCATGGTTTCAGCAGGTAATCGACTATTTTGTGAAAAATAATTAATTTACCAAAAAATAAAATCGCACCAAAATGGCGAGTGACGTACCTTGTATATTTTATATAGTAGGAATCGAAATTTTTGGTACATGTAATTACTTGTTAAATTACAATAAAGTTGTCATGTATTAAGACAGTAAATTCAATTATTGTGGAAATTTAGATAAATCTACATTAAACACATTTCATTTTGGTATTCAATTATTGTGGAAATTTAGATAAATCAACATTAAACACATTTCATTTTGGTATACTCTTCTTCAAATATATTACATTGATTTATACAATAATTCTGTCAAGTAGGGATCGAAATGTTTGGTATATATAAATACACGTTAAGTGGCAATAATTGTGTCATGTATGAAGAGAATATGAGCAAAATATTGCGGAAATATATCAATTTTACTGATATACAACAAATTTTGAATTTTATTCAACTACTAATCTGTGTCAAGTACCTGTGAGAGAGAGATGCGTTTTGGAGGAAAATTCTGGGTTGTTGAGGTGGGTTTCTCTCTCTCGCTCTCTCTCTCTCTCTCTCTCTCTCTCTCTCTCTCTCTCTCTCTCTCTCTCTCTCTCTCTCTCTCTCTCTCTCTCTCTCTCTCTCTCTCTCTCTCTCTCTCTCTCTAATGACTGCGGGATGTTGATCACGGTGCTTACCTGCTTCCATGTTAATATTAGTGCCTATACATGTATCTTTGTTATATGATGGACACCAATTGTTTCATCTACGACACACACAAAACGTTAAAGTTTGTTTTGTTTAACGACAAGACAAGACAAGAATTTATTTACACTCGGGCCGTCGCACAACGGCATAGGAGGAATATATACATATACAAATGCCAGACGCTCGCATAATACAATTTTTATTCCTAATATATGATATTGACGATACCGAAAAACACTCTGGTAATAAACTCTATTTATCCTATAACTTACCCATGATATCCATGTGATAATTTACTTTATTAACCCGGTTAATAATGATATGCAAATCTGCAAGGTCTCTAGGTAATTTGTTGCTGTGGATGGGTCATTTGCTTAGAAGCCAACAAGACCCGTGTACCTGAGCGTACTCGTGGACGCCCTCATCTCAAATGCCTACGTATTCTTATACACATACATAAATTTCGCACTGGAACTATAACCCTCCCCGACATACCAGTAATACATATGAACCATTCTTTGGAGGGTAGTGTGGGGGTGAAGGCTGTTGGTTTTGTAAATTGAAACCCCCCCACCCCCAAACCCAACAAAACAACAATTAAGAAGTAAAACGTGCAATACTGTTTATTTCAATATATTTTATTACACATATATCACATTTTTTTTAACAAACTAAGCTTTGACACCATATTTTATGATATATTCTGAAATACAAAAAAAAAAAAATAAAAAAAATATTAAGTAAGTTGTCAATATTAAAAAATAGCACCATATTTTGTCTTTTTATTAGCCCCAACATTGGCAACAATTTAAAGGGACATTCTTGAGTTTGCTGCATTGTAAGATGTTTCCAAGTAATAAACTATTTCTATGATTAAACTTACATATTAAATATGTTTTCTTGTTTAGAATATCAGTGTTTGTATAGTCAATGTGCTTCTGGTCGTCTTAATATTTGTAAGAAGCCCAAACTGGATTTTAGGAAATAAAATGAAATTTAACCTTTTACAAATATTAGAACGATCAGAAACACGTTGAATATTAATAACTAATATGTTATGCAGAAAAATATATTTGATATGTAATTACAATCGTTAAAAAGTCTCCGTTACTCGATAGCATCGTGAAAATTGCAGCAAACTCAGTAATCTCCCTTTAAATATCTGTTCACATCTGCAGAATGAAACTGACATGGTAGTTCCACCTTGTAGTAACAACATTTAGGCCCTAAGATCCAACGCAGGCTATTCGAGCACTATCATGTTTGCACCTTATAATAAATATAACATGTAAACGACCATACCTTTTGTGGAATGTTGCAATATGGCTTTCTAGTTGGTATTTAAAACCTTTTTTTTTTCAAGATAAATTAAATATTGAGTAAAATTACATATTTACAGTTTACTATTATTATATACACAATTTAAGTGGCAACTCAATCTTTCGATCTTTATTGCTGAAAAACAAATAAAGAGTTATCCCCCTTACACCATAACAGTGCTCTAGAAAAAAGACAAAAACTCTTCTCTGTTACAGAATAATGATTAAAAAACACTAATTTGTATTTACCTAGGTATACTCTTCAAAAGAAGAAACGCAAAACCACATTGTCGTAACATTTGGAGAATTGATTTAATTATTGAATGGGGAGTCCGATAATTACCAAATGTTGCAGGATTGTTCACAATTCACTCTAGTCCATTGTGAGTAAGTGATAGGACACACCACCAAGGTCAAGGTCATCTGGAGTCAATACCGGGTGTGGCCTCCGCGTGTGTTGATAACTGCCTGGCACCGCCTGCCCATTGAAGGAACCAGAGTACGGATGACGTCCCGGGGGATGGTGGCCCACTCGGCCTGCAAGGCTGCTGCCAGCTCGGGCAGGGTCTGGGGCTGTGGTTGTCGCTGTCGGAGGCGTCGGTTCAACTCGTCCCATAGATGCTCAATTGGGTTCAAATCCGGTGATATCGATGGCCAAGGAAGGACATTAATGTTGTTGTTCTGTAGGAAAGCCATTGTGAGACGTGCTGTGTGAGGCCTGGCGTTGTCATGTTGGAACACTGCGTTGGCGTTGGCCATAACTGGAACGATGTGTGGCCGGAGGATCTGGTCAATGTAGCCCTGTGCATTCAGGTTGCCCTGCACGTGGACCAGGTCAGTTCTGCCAGTGTGTGAGATGGCTGCCCACACCATGACACTACCCCCGCCGAATCTGTCCACTTCCTGCACGCAGTTTGCCGCATAAACGTTCACCACGACGCCTATACACGCGACATCTTCCATCATGACGTCGGAGCAGAAATCGGGACTCGTCACTGAACCACACCTGTCTCCATCGCAGTTGAGGCCATTGTCGATGAATCTGGCACCACTGCAGTCGGAGTCGACGGTGTTGTGGTGTTAAGATGACACCTCGAACTGGACGTCTGGCACGAATTCCTACCTCACGTAGGCGGTTCCGTACGGTCTGGTCGGATATCCTGCGCAAACCTGGTATTGCTGCGGCTGTGGAGGTGGCAGTAGTCAATCGTTCCCGAAGGTGGCGTACCCGGATGTAGCGGTCCTGCCCGGGGGTAGTGACCCGTGGTCGACCGGATCTAGGGAGGTCACGTGTTGATCCATGTTGCTGGTAACGGTCCCACAGTCTGGAGATGGTGCTTGGGGACACATGTAATGCCCTGGCAACGGCCGTTCTGGATTCGCCTGCGTCTAGTCGGCCGATGGCATTGTTTCTCTGCGGTTCACTGAGACGTGGCATGTCCTGGATTGTCAGCTGTCGGCCAAATACAGAGGCCAGGCAAGCGAACACCCTGCACTTTTATACTGTCGGTGTTCATGTTGCACGTGCAGACAACGCACGTGCAGTGGTGACATGGTTTGCACGTGGCTGCGTTTTTGCGAATATTCACATTTTGGAACTTTATTGTACAGTAGCTGCGTTTTATCGAATGTAACCGTGGGAATGTGTTTGGGACATGCAATGACCTTATATTCACAAAGCATGAACCGGTAGGAAACATAAAATCGGAGTTATAACCTATTTGTACCCTTTTGCGTTTCTTTTTTTGAAGAGTATATTTTCTAAACACTAATTCCTAAATTGTCAATGACTATCACGGCTAAATACAGAGTCAATTTATTTTGAAATAGTTTTACGATAACACACCAAGTGTTCCAAGTACCCAGCCCGAAGCTTTTGAAGGACGTTATTAACGTTAGGGTTCCCTTTGCTAAAATTGCAATTGATGCGTAGAGTGTGTATGTGTGTGTGTGTGTGTGTGTTCGTGTGCGTCATGGGAGCAATGCATCCGATCAAACTGTATTAAATTTTATAACATTATACCTGTACATACAGTGTGGGTTGCCCCCCCCCCCCCCCCCCCCCCCTCCCCCGTATACAATTCTGCCTACGCCAGTGACAAATACTATGAATTCGACTGTGTCGTTTGATTTTAAAGCTTTTACTTTAACAATTTCCTTTGTAGTATTGTGCACTGATCTGCATATTTGTGGTTTATTTCATGACTCGATACTGGTCCGTAACCAGATTGTGTGTGTGTGTGAGTGAGTCGGTGTCCCCCCACACGCACATTCACTTTAGTTGAGACAATTTAGTAATAACTCAATTACGTCACTAAAACATTATGTACATCCAATAGCCGATGTATTAATAAATCAATATGCTCTAGTGGTGTTAAACAAAACACATTTTTTAAAGGTTACGCTGTCTGCCGTTTATTCAGTGGGCTGGATCAAATAAATTCTTATTAACGAAATAATAAAAGCATGATTTTAAAAATCCAAAGCAGCTTAAAACACGCTAGAACGGCTCTTAAGAAGGATCTATATTCCATTTTTTTTGTGAGGGATGATCCCCTTTCCATCCGTTGATTACGCCCACGAATTCCGCCTAATTCAAAGTCGATCCCCTTACTTAATATGCTGGATACAGGCCTGCAATATTAAATTCACTGAATTTATGCCGAATCTTTAGCTTCGAATTCTTGTTTATGTGAAAGCAAAACTTATTGAAATATAGAGTTACCACTTTTAGTCGCGATGACAAAAAACCCTAAAACAAAAAAAGCAAAACAAAAAAACCTTGAACTACCCGCCCCTCCCCCCAAAACAACCCCCCAACACCAAACGCATAAGGTCATAACCAGATACAGAATTTAATTCTGCCAATGAACAAGAATTTAATTAAGAAAAACAAACAAACAAAACAAAACAAAAACCCATCCAGATATCTGATTAGCTCTAACCCTGTCATGTGTATAAGTTGGATCAGAGCTAGAGCTAACTCTATGAATTATCATCTAAACAGAGTTTCCTTATAGCATTAAACTAACATGTTAGCGATTAGTTCAAAGAAGAAACCCGACATCTCGAATCCTATCCCGGTGTTCAGGGTAGTGGTGTCCGATTAAAAAAACCCCAAAACACCGGTAGCATCAGAAACATCCGAGTTTAATGCGATATGTGAACTCTAAGATAACAAAGCGAAAGGTTTAACTAGTATATAACTAATGTAGGGGTTATAAACCATTCCCCACGTATAGTTGCTCAACATTGGAAACAAGGGCCCAAATCTTTGAAGTTATTTTAGCGCTACAATATCGTAAAACAGTCGTAGTCCATGGCATACCCCGTTGTGACGTCATAGACATAAGCGTATGAGACACGAGGGGGGAGACTGTCCCTCTAATTCGGGAAAAAAACAATAGAGATTTTGGACAAAATCAGCTGGCCTGAAACAATTTCACCATGTATTTGCATTATTCTATCCACAATATTGGTTGTAATCCAGATACAAATGCGCAGTGATTCGTTTGCAACCATATATAACTGTTCAGCGTTAATGCTAATATGAATAATTGTTGTTAGACAAAAAAAAGAAACAAACAAAAGTTGGTCTCTGGTCAGAACAAAGTTCCAGAATTGTTGCGGGGATGCAGTTTTTTTTAATTAATTAATTAATTAATTAATTTATTATTATTATTATTTAAAGCATGGATTGCATAGAGAAGGTCTGTATATTTAGGGGGTTGTTTTTACGTCGTCTTCAACTGCCTTGGTCCATCTTCAATGGCCATGTGCCAAATCCTTTGCCTTGGTACCCTACGTATTGTTAACATACCCAGGGCAATTTTTATGACATCGCCTTTGACCGCAAATATTTAAAAAAACAAGCCATGCTACTAATTCAGAACAACATGACCTGTTTTAGAGAGAAATTAAGGACAGCTAATGTTCCAAGCCAGCATATAGACCTTGCGTTAATGGAACTATTTTAATAGTTTTAAGAGAAAGCAATGCAGTTTTTATTTGCTAGCTGGGATCAGTTGGCCTCTTTGTAAATGATGAGCAAAGCTTTAGTTACCGCAGGAAATAATAACAATAATAATAATAATAATAATAAAACGTTCATGAGCAAGGGTTTGGCCATATCCAGACTCGGGCATTTTCGTTTAATTCGTGCAAAAATCTGCCCCCCCCCCCCCCCCCTCCCCCTCCTCCTCCACGCCCGCACAGAAATGGGAGTACGTCTATGGTCATAGCTTACAACGGCTTTACTATATCATAGCGCTAAAATAGCTTCGAAAATCTATAGCGTTTGTTTGAACCATTTTGAGCGTGTTTTAAATTCCATAACGTTCCAGGCATAAGATGATTAGTTATCAAGGTCCACGACTTTCCATGACAGTACGAACCTTGAAAGCACACCACATACATGATTACATACATTACTACAAGACCATAATTTGTTTCTACTATAATTACCAGAGAAAAACAAGACGACTAGCAGTCCACATAGTTAATTGTCAGATGTGTCACTAGTAGATGATAATTCATTCATTTGCACCGACCACCTTAAAATATCCTAAGAGACCTATCAGTCCAGAGAGCTCTACTAGCTAAGTCTCCAATGTGTCACTAGTAGATGATAATTCATTAATTGTACGGATCATTATTAGTTAGTGATGTTTCAGTCGTTGGCGGATCCACTGGGAGTCACATGACCAACATCGCCGACCCATTTGTACTACCGTTTTTAATAACTTAAAAAAAACACTAAATTGCCCTGAAAGCATATTTATTTTTAAAATCTCTGAATAGCATATACGCGAACCACCGAATTGCTTTCGCTCCCTTTTTGAGCTGGGCTTATTTGCCTTTAAGAAACTCAAACATGCCCTTTTAAGAATTTTCTGATGTCCTATTTACAAGATCAACATACTGCCCCTGCTACTGCTAATGCTCGATTATAGTTGACAATTAATCAGTTGGGCTCCACTAATGTGAAGATGGTCGATTACACACATACACACACACACACACACACACACACACACACACACACACACACACACACTCTCTCTCTCTCTCTCTCTCTCTCTCTCTCTCTCTCTCTCTCTCTTACGCACGTACACACACACACGCACGTGCGCAACTATTTATTTGTTCATATAAATAATATAATTACACAGAACGCGTGATCTGTGCAGGTGTTGAAATAATATACAGGTTTTTGAGTATACCCCTTAAAACAGTAGTGTTAATCACCTGTGGTTCCTAACTAGGCCTCAACTTAACTCATCATGCGGGCCTCCCAACCACTTGTACACATTAAAATATAGAAAATATAGGAATTTGCATACCAAAATATAGGAGTTTTATAGGAATTTAGAGGTGAAATATAGGAGTTTTATTGGAAAATTTGGACCGATTGTCACGATTATAGGCATTTTATACGTATTTCTAAAGAGATTTTCATTACAAAAGTAATGGTATGTTCTTACCTTACAAGATACAATCTACCACCTCACCAATTATATACCAAGGCTTGCCAGCAGTCCATGCCCATATTCAGGATACTTTGAAAGTTGGTACATCTTGTATCAGTAATACATCCTCCTCACCTCATCAGGTGAACAGTATCTTGATTGGCACTTGATACAGATCTCCCACATTCAAAGTATCTTCTGAATTTCTGACAGGATGGTTATCTTTCACTGCGAATATAACTCAGAATATAACATATTTTATTCATCGGCATTTTGGCAAAGCAATTGAGTTAAATATAGGAAATATAGGAAATCAATCTCAATATAGGAGTTTTATAGGATGCTATAAAAAATATAGGAAATATAGGAGGTCTTGGAGGACTGTATCATGGTCACCAGTTGGCACGCGATTCTCTATAATAGTATTTCAACCCCTGCTATATTTTAAATACATTGTTTAGTTCAATGTTGGAATAAAGAGTAATTTAAACCAACACTGAATACATTTGTTAGTGTATTGATCACCAGAGAACTAGAAATAAAACAACTTGAAATATTATGTGCTGTACTTGATCTTGAAAAATGTATTCCCTCATTTAGACAAATGGATTATGTGGGTAGTACAACAATGGTTACTAGCATTTATCTGTCAAATGGTTGGTGGATCCATAAATTAAAAAATCACTAGTGACGGAAAACTGTACTTGGTCATAAAACGTGTACTCAATTAATTGGTCAAATGGTTGATGGACTCCATTAAAATAACTTCACAACTGATTAATCTATCGGTCCTCCATTAAAATAACTTCACAACTGATTAATCTATTGGTCCGAAAGAAGAATTGTCATTTGTCATGTTGACCCTTTTCATCTTCAGCCTCTTGAGATTTGTTTTCAGTTTGCTCTTCCTTAGATTTCGGTTGCTGCTTCAGTCTGTAAATATTAAAGTATTAGTTCAATAGACAGCGATTACTGAATAGTAAAATGTTTTTTGTTTTTTTTGTTGTTGTTTTTTTCAACTCAATAAAGACATATTATATGTAGTATAAAAATTCGAGGATTGCAGAAACTGTACAGTATTCCCATATTATGGAATACTTGTTTAGAAAGCTATTGTTCTTCTGTGAATCTGAAAAACAAATCAGTATTCCCATATCAAAATCGTATCTCTGCACAAGGCAGTCGAAAGCATGTTAGACAAAGTCACCCCGAGGAGATACGTAACAGGATGATTTCTCCCTCTTGCACCGCTTGTTGGGGGACTGCCACTGCCAAGGCTCTTAGAAAACTCAAACATGCACAAGATAGACCATGCAAGTAGATTTTGTTTCTTTACACAAGCCTTAAGTAATATTACCCTGTACCAACACCTCTGTATAATAACTATATAATTAATGTTTTGGTTTTGTTTTGTTTTCTAAACGTTTTTCGTTTTGTGTTTATGAGTAAATATAATTGAAAACATGTTAAAACCTTATTATTGTATTATATCTCCTTCCACAATGTAGTTATATTTAAACTGTCATGTTTTCTGGCTGATTTTAGGGAAGTGAAGTGGGAGGGGCCTGAATATAGACAAAACAAAGAAAAGAAATACAACCACACAATTTTAAAGGCTATCATCAACAATATTGAAGAGATTGGATTACCTCTTGTAACAGAACCAAGACACTGCAATGACGACGACCAATAGAACAGCAACCACTACTATTATGATAATGGTCGATTCCGAAACCTGACTCTCTGGATTGGGATCTGGAACTGTTTTCAAAAAGAAACACAAACAATACTTATCAATTACTGACCGTCATTGAGGGCAATATAAGGTTTTATGGACAGAAGAAATTGATGATGATCGAAGCCAAAGGTCAATATCAATTTCTTCAGTACATAAAACCTGATATGGCCCTCAATGATGGTCAATACATTTTTATTACATAATGACATCTGTAAACCCTACAGCACACGAGAGCTATTGATCAGCTGAGCAAAAGGAAAATTTACTTGAAACTTTTTGCTCAGCTCGTGTGGGTGGGAGTTTTTCGTCTCTCGTGGTTGTGAGAAAAATATCCATCATGCAGCAAAAATCTCACCGTGTGCGGGCTACGTGAGCTATGGGCTGAGCTGAATTTATCAACTGGCCAATGGAAAGCCGAACATTGCGTCAGAGTGACGTCACTCTGCCAGTCGTAAGCAAACTAGCTCAACACCTGGCTCATCGTGTTCTATGATCGAACATCTGAGCGAAAAGTCTCAAGTAACTTTTTGATCAGGTAGCAGAACACAGTTAGCTCCCTTGTGTATTTAAAACAAGTCATCTTGATAATTATGACCCTTTTTTTTCTTTGTGACTAAAAATCCTGTATCTTTTTTTTTTTTTTTAAATGCTATTGGCTAGTATACATTAATCTCAGCTGAAGATTCACATTTTTTCATTCCATTTCAACTTATTTTCGTGCTTATATCCAACTAAGGTTCAAGTACGCTGTCCTGGGCACACACCTCAGCTATCTAGTCTGTATGTCCAAGACAGCGGGTTAGGTGGTTAATGGTTAGTGAGAGAGAAGAGGGTGTAGTGGCCTTATACCTACCCATTGAGCCCTTAAAAACTTGCCCTGGGTTGGAGCTGGTACCGGGCGGCGAACCCTGTACCTATCAGCCTGAAGTTTGACTGCTTAACCACTGCGCCACCGAGGCTGGTGAAGATTCACAAATAACTGTGGTCTGGTACCTTATTGTGTTTTACATATTTTTTTCTGAATATGATTTTATTCCACTTTCAAAAAAAAGAATCCAACAACACCTACACTGTTAATAAAACAGGACACTATGTACCACTTGCCATGCATATGGTTAATGGGAGGAACCTCTTAAAGGTACAGTACCACTTTTGTATCTGTAGTCATTTCCACTTCTATTCTTAACTTCACCTATGTCATTTGCTGAATCAACTGGACAACAAATTATTAATTCATGTGGGAATGACTGGTGCCAATGTATTCTTAAAGGAATAAAAATGTTTTTTTTATTTTTAAAACAGCACTTCAAAAAACATGGTGATTACCATGGCTACATTCAGTAAGGTACCAGTATAAAGTTAGCTTCCTTGTGTTTCTGCACATGTCCAATATCGCACGTTTGTGGCAAATAACAAACTCGTCATCTACCATGTTTTGTTAGTGGCAACGTTTTGAGATTCTGGATACTTTGGGAAATTCTGTTATTTTTTCAAAGATTTATGAATGGAACACAAAAAATCATTAATATTTGACATTTACCATTTTGCTTTTTTTTTTTTTATTTCTCCAAGTTATGTATTTTATTTCATGACACTGATCATTTATTTCTCGGAAATTTCCGTAAACTTATCGTCCACGGAAAGTCCCGAAGTATACCAGTACAGTACAAAACCATGACAGAAAAAAATACCGGTATATCGGTATACCGGTAATACCACACACCTCTATGTTTAGCCACACATTCATCAAACCATCTTAAAGGAAGGGTCAATTAAGGCATTTGGCCTGGTTGGCATATTCAACTATATTTAATGTACATTATTGCTTAATATCACAAGTACAATCGTATAGTTAATTAATAAAAGGGTTAAAAGTGACGGCTATTATATATAACGGGTGCAGCCATTTTGTATCATCTCAGTGAATACGCCCTCTGGCGAGCCATTGGTGACGTAATACTTAACGTGTCACATCAGGAATTAGTCTTAGAACTGAAGAAACAAAACATACCTGATTTTTGTGGATGCATCGCAATCTTATGTAATAATATCCATCCCAGTAAGCCAGCAATAAGTATATATTATTTTTCAATACAAAATAAACCACCATTGTCACAGTGTCGAAATAACTGTATTATGTTTTGTCCGTACATTAACCCACGTACTGAAATGATAATCGGAGTGTTTTCTTAGTTAATTGGTCTTTTCTTTCTGTGGCCAGTACCTGTGCTGTACATCAAATTATCTGAATAGTACATATTGTAATTATAAAATCAGCTAGTGTATGTCATAATTATATTTCTATAGCACTGCTCCTGAATTTTTTAATGACTATATTCCTGAAAGGGAAGAGAAGTCAGACTACACTAACGAACCAAGCATAAAATTAGAAGAAAACATTATTGGTTTGGTGTTTGATTTTTGTTGCTACATTATCTACATTTACATATGTACCAATTACTTCATACATTAATAATGCTTGGTTTTCGCTCGCCGTAGCATTTTGATGAGTGTGATTTTCACTCGCTTAAGTGTTTTGAGGTGTGCGATTTTTCAGGCAAGGACTAACATAACTACATGTAGCACCAGATAAAACTAACATATGATGTCATGAGTATGTGTGATACAGTAATATATTTCTACCTTTTCATATGTGCCTTTTGCGATCCATTTGCTTATGCGTCGCCCTTAAATTTTATTTTTTATATTGTACCGATTATAAAAAGAGAAGACATTTAACCAAACATGATAAGACTTTATTATATTAATGGACAAATGGCATTTCAAGGTATATTAGCAAACTAATGACGATGTTGTGCAACATAGCAGTGCATTTTAGAAGTGTTATAGGAAAAGTAGAATTCGCTCCTCGTTTTTTTTAGTATGTAAAATATCAACCTCTTCTAGTTAATCGGTATTTGTCGAGGCAGAGCCTCCACAAATACCAATTAACATAGACTTTGTTGATATTTTGAATATTAAAACATACTTGTGACGAATCCTCAATATAAAAAATTATATAATAATTTTAAAAAATTAATAATAATCACTTACTTTTCACATTCAAATTGTTGCTGAATATCTTGGCATTACTCAGAAAACATGACCAATTTGTTAGATCAATTTGTGCAACTTTGTCAATCACCACTGTATACTTTTTCGTGTCAGCGTTGACATCAGTTGTTCCTGTACCGCAGGCTGTACTGTATCCAGCTGGTGCTGCATTGAATACAGAACATACACCCAGGTTCTGCCTAAGTGACACAAATGTACTGCCCACTGTTCCCCGTGAAAATATTATTCTGTCATTTAAACTAGCAGCCTGTGACACTGTACATGCCAGTGTATAGGAGTTGTCAAGGATGGTATATTGTGTAGAGCTCGATATATCCACAGATTGACCTTCAAATAAAAACAAAATACTATCAAATAATGCATTGCAAAAAGTATATGTACTGTTAGTCCAGTAATTTTATGGTATGACCTCAAACAGAAATTGCAATAGAATTCATCACAGGCGTAGGAAGCGGGGGATGGGGGGGGGGGGGGGAGGGGGCATGTGCCCCCTCTTTGTAGCAGCAGCGATGGTTTCGTTTTTATATTTAAACGTATTTTATATATATATATATATGTATATGTATATCTGTGTGTGTGTGTGTTTGTACACGCCCCCTCCCACTTTTTGGCATGTTCCTTCACCCGTGATTCACATTTACTTTAATATACTCTAGTGAGTAGTATCTACAACATACACAAAATATAGAAAAATATAAGTTGGAAAAAACATAGTAAATTTGGCAAACAAAATTAAATACAATTTGCATGGCCTATAACGCGTTGCCGTACACATAAATATATATCTATATCAATATCTATATCTATACCTATATATATATATATATATATATATATATATATATATATATATATATATATATATATATATATATATATATATAAACACAGCTTGCTTGGAAATACAGATATAGTACAAATTATATTCCTTTTAGCTAGATTCTTCCATTCCTCTTTCCTTTTAATCCTTACTACCTTTTGTTTTCTTTCCTTCTTCTTTTCCTCATTCTCATGTTGAACTCGGAGCATTTAACTTCCCATATTATAGATATACAACAATATTGTATTATGTTAATAATCATAATCAAGATATTATTATTAGTCTTCTCATATAATGTATAGGTGATGATATTTTGACATTGTAAGGTCATGATCTTAAGGCACCCCTTATACCACTTGGATGTTGCCGGTTCATCTAGGCAATCATCAGTTCTTGGCAGTGGATAAGAATATTTAATAGTAACATCCATAAATCGTTTATAGTCAAAACAAAAACGATATGATCCATTTTTCTTTCTAACCAGTACAGCAGAAGATAGATGGTTCAATGATGTTTTTCAATGTCGCGTTTTCACAGAGGCTGTCTCCTTGGTGACTGCCTAATTGGATAAGCTGTACTAGTGTTTATTTTATGTTGAACTCTATTTGTTCGGCCTAAATCTGATGAATTTGTTGAAAATACTGCCTGATACTCAATAAGAAGTTCTGCAAAACCTTCACTCACAGCAGAGAAATGTAGATCTTAATAATAATAATTAACCAAACAAAATTAATTCATGACTTACTTGCAGCATTAACATAGCAAACGTTGCAGGTCTAATGCAATGTCCCGTCTCATATCATTACAGAATTACAAACATGTCACAGTATACTTGCATTGATAGATGGTTGCAGCAAGACCTTCAGCTAGAAGAAAGAACTCAAGAACCACCTCTCTGCAGCACCATACCAAAGACTCCGGGTTGTATGCATCTTCTGTCCGAACATCAATATATTTGTCAGAGTCATGGACTGGAAAACACACTGCGAAGAACACCATCAGCACGATGTTGAGATACTGGGCCCAGGATGCCTATCAGAGGGAAATGCTTCATGGTTGGCAATTAACCCTGATGTTTACAGCAAAGTGGTTACAGCACCTTCCTAGTCGAGTGAACTCTTCAGAAAAACAAGGGCCGCAGTGTTGGTATGGGCAACCAGGCAAGGAAACCAAATCAAGAGTGAGGAGGAATGGATTGGAGGTTGGCAGCTAATGAAAGGTGAAGAAGAACCAGCATATGTTATGGAAGAGGATTCAATTTCGATTTGTGCCGGATCAGAATGGGTAACGCTTGATAGAGATATCCTGGCAGAATCAGTTGAGGAGTATGATCCCGTCCGCCTAGAATTTTGGCAACAAGATGACATGGAGTTAGTGGATATCCACATCTACAGTGATGGAGCCAGTGCCCTATTTAAGTCCTCGAAAGAAATACACTACAAAGCAAAGATTGGATCCAGAGCAGTCGTTGGTCGAAACTTGGACATTCTTAAATGTAAACGGCAAATTCTTTTTCAATTTCGTGAGAATAGGCTACACAATCAGGGAACTCTTTTCGATGGTGACGATTTTGCAACTTGGGGGAAGACACTAGCCAAGATGATCGGTTTAGGAAAACATCACATCACGTCAATCCGAAAGTGGGTATGTACTAACCTGCCGATGTTCTGTTAACCAACAGCAAAAAAACTGTGCACTTCTAGTGAGAGGTATCAGCTGACTTCTAAGACAGGCCAAACATCCGACAAACAGTTGAAAACCAATCCCTCTGAGCAAACATCTCTCATGAAAGATGCAAAAATAATTTTATCAAGTGGCCGTATGTCTCTGATGCCTCCAGCATGACTAAATTGGGATGATCAGCAAGTTGATCTAACGGCCGGTTACATCACCATCAAGTGGCCACCCTCTGGATGAAAGCAACTAACGGCTGATCAAAAGCTTCTACAGTGGGAATATACATCTATGCTCTTAGAGGAGGAGATCAACTCTACCACATGCCTCTTCATCACCAGGCAGATCTTCCTCGATAAGTGGAACGTGTTGGCTCTTCCGAGAACACCCAATCTGAATCAAGCAGGTAATGATGATGAAGATTTGTCTGTCAGGAAAGCGAGGCTCTACAATTATAAAGCCATGGTGTTAGTAGCACTGGGAAATAATGCAAGTCCATCTAATACTCAGTTTGTGCAACTCTTTCTTGAAGCCCGAAGAAATAGAGATCAGGATACATAATCTGTAATCAGATGCATTGAAGAAAATAATATTGATCTTAGATTAGAAAGTTAAAAAACAAAACAAATAAAATAATAATTTATCTTTGGATTAAAACACAAATATAAAAACACAATTACCTTAGATTACAGTGAAAAACATAATTGAAGATGACTCCTTAATTGTAATTTAGAACATTTAAATTTGTTTTTAGCTTAATACAAATGTTTTTATTTTTGTATTAGTTAAGTGCAGAATTAGAAGAAAGAAGAAGAAAACAACGTATATATTTTCGTGCTGCAGACCTGCTACAGACACATTTGCAAAGAAAAAGAAAAAAAGTGTTTACAAGAATTTATAATATTATAATTATTATATGGGCTATTTTCACAAAAAGGGTGCAAATAACGGTAAAGGATTTTAAAACAATATAAAATGTTGTTTTTCATGTCTTTAATAGTAAGATCTAAAGCAGATATGTTAAGTGGTGCATAATTTCAAGTAGCAAAATATTTCTGTGCTCCTGTTTTTACCCTTAATCGTAAGGCATAATAGTAATTAATTATGTTTACCGTTATGTTTTACCGTTAAATTATTAATAGAAAACAAAATTCATCATGGTAAATATTTTTTATAAATTTAAATAGATATTTTTAATTGTTACTATTACAGGCATATTTAATGTGTAATGTTAGACTGGACGATTGTGAAAAAGTGTCAAATCTCTTCTGGGTTTTTTCCATTATTCAACATAGATAACGATAAACACAAAAAATTATAACGGTAAAGACCCATAACATGGTATTTGTGCCATCTGCAATATACTTCAGTAATGCAATCATGCAAATGGCTTTTAAAAAATATTTACTGAATGAACAAATACAGATGATGCGTTTCTCATGCTTCCATGATACTTTATTAAACTAACGGTAAAGACAGACAATAAGTGTGACATTGAAAACAGTTTTTTTTTCAACAATTAAAAATAACTAACTAGTATTCATGTACTCAACATGTTGATCTAAGCTTGACCTGGATGTGACAGTGATATTTTGTAGATAATTTCCAAACTAATCTTTATTTTGGGTAATTTTTTTAGATAATATAATGGTAAAGACAATAAAATGAAAAATAAATGGTGCAACTTTAAGTTGTATACAGTGTAGTTTTATTTTAATATTTTAAATTGAAATTTAGGAAACTTATTTGTGAGTGGTTTACTTACATTTAGCAGTTTAAAGGGAGTTTTGCGATTCCATAACGATAGCATGTGCTTTTGTACACAATGACGGAGTGGACATTTTGAGTATATAATTTTAACCACACGCTTTTCTAATGGATTTACATGGCCAAATATCATATCCAGTGCATCAAGTGATGATTTTTTTTAATGTGTCTATTTATATTACGTGCTATTTTGTGGAAAATATTGGAGATGCAATGTCTTTACCGTTATCTGCCCCTTTTGGTGAAAATAATATTATATATGTGTAATTTAACGGTATAAACTTTTATTTAAAAAAAATTTAAAAAAAAAAAAAAAAAAAAAAAAAAAAATATAGTAGCCGAAGTATGGCAAAATAAATACAAGTATAGAGAATGTCCAAGCAACTCTCAAATTAGATTAAATAAAAAATGAAGACCACACACATTTGATGATAAAAGGAGTATAATCTTTAATCAAGAACTGGGTGCATCCGTTTTGTTTATTGTTTTTGTAGAAGTCGGGAAAATACAAATTCTAAAAATATCGGGGCAGACTATTTATGCAATAGGCGAACTTGTTGGTCAATTTCAACATTGAAAAAACAGGGGGAAAAGTGCAGTAATAAACTCTGGACTGTATACTAGTATAAACAGATTTTATGGCTATACCATCACGGTTTTTTCTTCGTCTTGAAACGAATTTTATATACACTTTTATATTGAAATTAGTTTCCGGCATACTACATAATTCACCCGAATCATGTTGTATACCCTCGGCATAATCCCGAATGTTTTCAAATTCTATTCAATTCACTGGCATGATTTTGCAAGTAAGGTTTTGATTGGTCGAATGAAAGGTCAGTTGGACATGAGCTCCAACGGGCTGCTGTTAGATCCACATGTAATAGTGGAGCTAATTTTAATTAGATTGACTTTAAGGCAGGGCTCTACTCTGCGAGTAAAATACGCTCGCATTTGCGAGTAACATTTGTTCACAGACGACTGTTTGTTAAAAGGTAGTAGCTTACTGGCGAGCTCAAAATATTGAGCCTAGTAAGCATAAACAAGTTGAACATGCCTATGAAATGATCAGTTATTAGTATCTTAGTAATTAGTATAACAGGATTTCGAAACAAAGCATATTTACTTCTTATATTACTTCGCCAAACTCCAGTTAAGATAGACTGAATTCATTATAAATGCATTTATTTTTAGACTGTATTGCTTCACCTGAGCATGCGCTGTATGATATTGTGTACAGGAAGTTTAGCCGACGACAGGGTAGAGTGATCGTGAACTGGACAGCTAATGTCTGTTTGTATCTTTGGAGCATTAAACGATTACTATACAATACCTAGTAATCCTCAGAGTTTCTTGTTGTGAGTTTTATTTTAAATAAGCGCTTTATTCGCACATATATGGAGCATAATGTGTTTCGGAATTATCAAACACTGTAAAAAAAAAAAAAAAAAAAAAAAAAAAAAAGTTTAAAACAATTGGAGCAACAGCATCAGTATTCACACACTGACTATAGTCCTTCCCACAGGGAATATTATATTATACTATGGAATTTACTACAAATTATTTATTTTTGAAACGATTGTTTTCTAAATTACACAGAATCATATATTTTACTTTTCTTCTTACGTCAAACCAAACTGAAATTATTTACAAAAAACGACACAAATATTGGAGCAACAGCATCAGTATTTATAACCAGTATATTTCCATACTCCTATATTCTGTCCCATCCTACAAAAATGGGGGTAAATAATTTGGTAAATAATTTCAGGTTGGTTTGTCATAAGAAGATATCTTTTGGAAATAACAATAAAACCAAACAAACTATTTTTGTGTGCAATTTAGAAAACAAACGGCTCTGAAATAAATAACTTGTAGTAAATTCCGTAGTATGAAAAAAGGCGTTCCCTGTGCGAAGGATTATAACAGTAAATGAACAGTAGGCCTACACAAACTAGATTTTCTCAAAGTATTTTGAACATTTGCAGTAGGGAAAACCATCTTTCTTCCAAAAGCGCTATATAGCGGATAATTGAGTCCTGCATGTAAAGGATTATTTTTGTACAATTAATACATGTGGTGTTTGACATAAAGTTACTCATGGACACGAGTGCCAAAAAGTGTGTGTGTGTGGGGGGGGGGGGGGGGGGGGGGGGGGGGACTCTTTTATATTTACACACTTTTACTATTATAAAGCAAAATATCTGAAAAGTGTGGGGGCGGGGGGGGGGGGGGGTTGTGGGATGCAAATTGACGTCATTCGAATATCGACGTCATTCAAAGAATAAAAAAATTACCCCGCCAATCTGAACGAGCCAATATTACACTAGTTAGATATTGAGTAATTGTGATGACATGAGTACTATCTTACACTGGTGTGCATATAAATATATATAAATTCAAATGAAGCTTGTTATCGGTGTGCCGCTAGAGTGCTCTATACTGTTACAGTAGAGCGGTTACACATATAATAATAACTTGGATATATTACACATTGACTTGCATGGTTTATTTACATACAATACTGTTTCGTACAGGTCGCGATGTGTGTGCGAACCTGCACTCTTCAGTGCATAAACCAGAGTGATTTGTATAGAACATTAATTACAGCAACGTGTCCCTTCTAATCATGTTAAATTACTCAAGAGGTATTTTTCTTTATGTCTACATTTGCTGACCAGTTCGTTTCGCTTATTCAAGGACGCCGTTTTAGGATTGCAAATACAAAGGCAGCAACGCTTCGACGCGTTCGAATAGTGTGGAGCACGACATATAATTTTCCAACTGATTGCGTACTCAAGATTGTTCTCTTTCAAGTGCCATATATGTTTACCGAGTTCTGTATCGTTGCGCTTCGTGCTGTGATTAAAAGCAGGCTGCAAAATGACCGGGTTCGCATCGCAAAAAAACGATGCAAAATCTTGCGATCGCGATGCAATATTGTAACAATGACTAGCAGTTTGCGATGCATGTTTTTTGTAACCAAATTGATCTTTGAATTGAGATCGCGGGAGAAGAACGCACTTAGGGGTGTCGATTTTCCGTGATCGCAGCCAAGGTAACTGATTCGCCAATGATAAACATTTTTAAAATTTATCTCAGTGTACAACCTTCTCGCGTGTGTTAGTATTTCAAATAGAAAATATTGTCGGAATACGCGGAGGATCTTTGACGTTTTAACAAGAACAGTGACTTAACGTATTAGTTTAGTTGCTACGTCATCGTGGTAACCTAATTTGCAAGCAGCTATGACCTTGTACACTGAACTTGTAGCCTACCGTGCAGGCAAATATATTATGTTCACGAATTAAATATACCGCGAAAATTGCGAACATGCTGATAGCTCCGCGAATTTAATTACGCGTTAACTTATTTCCGATTTAGCTTTGAATAATGCCTATAGATACAAAACACATAGCGCATCGCATGCACTTTATTTTTATCGTCAAATTACCTGCCACGTGGTTTTATACTACAAGTGACACTCGGTGCTATGCATGATCTGCGTTCAGCGATAGCCAGTAGTCAAAATGTCTCATAATTATTTTGACCGGTTGTCGAAGTGGTCGTTCGGTTTAACTTGTTGCTTAAAAAAACAGTCTAGCAAACATTAGCGACAAACGGCTGGCTGAACTCAGTTTTTACACTGATTATTCTTATATTCGATACATACTTGTGGCTTTCGTTATTTGTAAACCTGAATGCAACATATGAATACTACTAATAAATAGTATTTGGTCCAGTTTGTGATTTTTCAAGTTTTCTGCATCATGTATTATCAGACATACATGCGGACACGACTAACGGCACGCGAACCGCATGGCGAGAATGTCTCGAGTATAATTATATCGTACGTGAAACTGTCATTGAAAGGAGTTCAGTTGATATTGGTCGTTTTTATTTTATTATTGGCAAAAACTATCGTGAAAATGTAAAATGAAAGCTTGATCGCGAATTATTTTAGCCGCGAAAATGTTTGCTTATACATACGGTATTATCGACTAATTAACAGCTTGGCGTTTTTAATTTCGAATTGCCTCGGCAAATAATGTTCCGGTAAAATACGTATATATATCGTTTAAGAATTGTCAATTTTCATAACAAAAATTAACACCGAATACGTTGGAATGATCAGCCAAATGAGGAATTTTTCTCGGGCTTCAATCGCACTTTGGATCAGACATACAAATCAACTTAGGAAAGACGAAACAATCACTTTGAACAAGTTAGATGACCAAGCTGCTTAGCATAACCATTGACAAATATTATTCAGAAATATGTTGTACTATAAAAATTAAACCCTGACATGTCTATGCTATTTTCTTAATAGCCAAAAAAACCCAAAGTGAGATTCTCTGGGTGTGTGTGTGTGTGGAGGGGGAGGCAACTGCCTTGTAAACAAGTGACAGTGATGACCCTTCACATGTACGGTTCTGTACTTGTTTTATTTTGGGGTAAGCAGCCCACAATACAGATACATGTATAAGAAATATGCAATTTTATTGAAAAGAATGTGTTTTATTCATGTTTACTCATTTTATTAAAGTGCTAATCAAATTCCAATAGTTGCTAATCAATTCTCCATCCAGTAGGAAAAACTGCTAATCAAAATTTTAAAAACAAATTGCACCCTGAAAAGAGGCCTTGTGGTTAGAATACCTCGCCTTGAAATCGGTCGCCGTTAACCCTACATAGGTCTCTATTTTATCCACACAGGTCACTATGGCTTGGTACACACTGCTCTTAGCGAGGCATTCGCCTCCAAGTGGGCACACTGTGTTTTTAGGGCAGCTGCACTTTTTTTTCTGTTTTGGTCTTTCTGTGCTTTCCCAGTTTCCTTTTGTTGTCGCTGTCAATAATTCGCGCCACATTAGGCATGCAGCTATATGACAGTTTGACTGTATTTCTGTTAAAGATCTTATGCATTTTATTGGATGGGGGGAAACACTTGTCGATAATTTTTAGGAACTCTTTCCCCACATTGGTCTTCACATTTCGGTCATAGGGTGGATTGTACCATATAATGTTTCGCTTTCGGTTCCTCTTCACTGCTCTAGGTTGGTCTTGTACGTAGTGTAGCTTATAACTGTGTCCGCTTTCATCCAACGCTTTCTGGTATACGGGGGCGGTCTTATTGAATTCGATCTCATTCGGAGATATTTCCGATAGGCGTTTATTGATACCCTCCGGGATGTTTTTTAGAACGGTGGGTGGATGGTTGGAATCAGTGTTTACATACTGCAAGGTGTTATTAGGTTTCATATATGGCCTGTATTGTCCTGAGTTCAAATCAAGTGTTACGTCTAAAAAGTTGATTACTTTCTTGTTGGCTTCGATAGTAATGCTCAACTCGTTTTCCTTTAAGATCTTACAGATACATTTTTTAATCCTTTCCATTTTTCTCGGTGGTTCCTAAAAACAAGCCCGTCCGTGGATGTGTAAAAAAAAAAAATAATAGTCCGACGATGTGAACTGAGGCAAAGAAACATTTCAAATTTACTTCCCAGAATGCAGGAAAATGCATTTCCTGCATTCTAGATTTAAAACATTTTCGGGGGGAGGGCATATAATATAATATATATTACACACCAGTGTAAGATAGTACTCATGTCATAACAATTACTCAATATCTAACTAGTGTAATATTGGCACGTTCAGATTGTCGGGGTATATATATATATATATATATATATATATATATATATATATATATATATATATATATATATATATATAATATATGGGTGGGTGGGGGGTATAAAATTGTCAATCGGTCCCATGTGACGTCATCACTAGGCTACCCCGGGGCGGGAGGAGGGGGGAGTGGAGGAAAACAATGAGCAGCAGCGTTTTCTAGTGCAGGGCACTCATTAAGCCAATACTTTCCTTAATGTGCACGGCAAATTTAAAATGGCGGACACACATTTTATGTTGTTCAAAGATTGATTTTATTCATAATGATGCACGTACTTCAATCGGGATTTAGTTAGTATGGTAGGTTATATATTTTTGGTTTGTGTGTCCATTCGTTGGACTATTTCGGTTGAGAAACAGTTGAAACAAGCTTTTGACGTTTTCATCCTCACTTTCCATTGACGTCATTAGCTTCCCGGGTGTTATTTTCATTTTATCCTGGAAACAGAATGTGTGTGTGTGTGTGTGTGTGTGTGTGTGTGCGTGTGTGACCTAAATCATTGGGTATTCCATCAACTGTGTGATAATAAATTGTTGTTTTGGGAATACATGTCCCGGGACACATGTCTCTCTCTCTCTCTCTCTCTCTCTCTCTCTCTCTCTCTCTCTCTCTCTCTCTCTCTCTCTCTCTCTCTCTCTCTCTCTCTAATGACTGCGGGATGTTGTTCACGGTGCTTACCTGCTTCAATGTTAATATCAGTGCCTATACATGTATCTTTGTTATATGATGGACACCAATTGTTTCATCTACGACACACACAAAACGTTAAAGTTTGTTTTGTTTAACGACAAGACAAAACAAGAATTTATTTACACTCGGACCGTTGCACAACGGCATAGGAGGAATATATACATATACAATTTATAACATTCACGTGACAAGATGGTTGATAATAAACATACAAAAACCAATAAATAAAATTATATAAGAACAATATATATAACAAAAGCTCTAAAAGCTTTAGATAGATGTACATATTTAAGAACATCGTTATACACAAACCACAAGTTGGTGTTCATATAAATATAATCTGGATATATCGCTTTACCTCAGTTTCCGGCCTATCCCGCGAGTCGGTCTATTTTGGTACGGTTTGTTTATAACGAAGTTTGCCCACACGCGAACTTTGACATCGGAATAATTGCGTACTGGAATTGCAACACCGTAACTCACAGATGACAAAATGAGAAAAAAACGGGTAAGAATTAACTTTTTTAAAAGTTGAATAATACACAACACTCATTTTGCATTGTAGATTCACTCTAAATAACGTACAACCTCAATGTACACACCTTAATAAGCAGCAATCATCACCGACAGAGCTCAGCTTCCAAACGTCGTCTGCCTGCGTGTGGAAAGTCACGTGATAATCACGTGACAATCAAAGCCCGAGTAGGAAAAAAAAAAAGAAAAAAAAGTATGGAAGCTCATTTTGGCAAACTGCATCAAATACCAAATAAATAATTTTAAAAATCAGGATGATGTTTGTTTGGATATGGTTTAAAGAATAATTTAAAAACATGAAAAAAAGAAATAAAAGTAAAAAATTATCATTTATTAAACACAACTGAATATTTATTTCAAGCAAGATGGTAGTGAAATGTTTCTAAATTGTTTCAGGTTCCTAAAAAGATTGAAAAAAAAGAGAAAAAGATCATACAAACCTGACACCTTAATTGCAGCATGGAAAGCAGTTGAAAATGGCATGTCTATGTACAAGGCATCAAAAGTTTTTGGTGTACCAAAACAAACTCTTGGTGATAGAAAATCAGGAAAGGTACGTGACCCCCTACGATTTGGTACAGGAGAACGACCAATGTTTGACGAAGCTCACGAAAGAAACCTGGTGAATCATATCACCTATCTGTCCTCATTGGGATACGGTTATTCAAGGGCAGAAGTGATCAGCTTAGCTACCGATTATGCTCACTTCCTCTCTCTTTTGCCAGGTGATAAATCCCTCTCCAATGGGTGGTTTTGTCGATTTTTGGCGAGATGGCCTGAATTGCACTTGCTTCGACCGAGAAGCACAGAGATATATAGGGCAAAATGTGCTACACCTGAGGCATTCAAACATTATTTCTCTGAACTTAAAAATGTGATGGAAAAATATGGCTTAATTAACAAACCTCACTGCATCTATAATGTAGACGAGACTGGGATTAACTGTCAACATAAACCAGGTATGGTGGTCTGTCTGAAAAAAAGCAAGCCAGCAGCTGTAGTAAGTTCAAGATCATCAACAACAAATGTCATTGCATGTGGAAATGCTATCGGCACCTTTGTTCCACCATTTATAATATTTAAAGGCAAGAGGATATCTGCAGACCTATCACAGAACTGCACAGATGGTACTACAGTCCGCATGTCAGACACAGGCTGGTCCAATAACAATCTGTTTATGGACTTTTTACAAAATCACTTTCTGAAATACTGCATGGGTTCTGATTCGGACCACAAATTACTAATGTATGATGGCCATGCTAGCCATATTAATATTCCATTGATTGAGTGGGCTAGAGAACACAAGGTAATACTGTTTGTTTTGCCACCTCACACAAGCCATTTGACCCAACCACTAGATGTTGGATGCTTCGGCCCATTTAAGCGATATCTGTACTCCGAATGTGCGAGTATCATGAGAGAGTCAAAAAAAAAATGACACAGGCCATTACAAAGTACGACTTAGGTGAAATCATCTGCAAAGTGTACCCAAAGGTCCTCTCTCATCAGAACTTAGTATCAAGTTTTCGGAAGACTGGGATCTATCCTCTAAATGCAGAAGTTATTGACAAGAACCAGCTGACCATGTCATCTCTTTTCACAGGCAAGTCTCCAGACACCAAACCAAATGAAATGGACACATTTTTTGAAAACATCGATCCATTGAAACACCTCAATGAAAAAACGACAACGAAAAAAAAAGTATGAACCTGTAAAAACTGGAGGAACAGCCATTTCTGAAAGCCCTCTTTACCAAAAACTGAAATGCCTGCAAAAGTGTGCAACACCAGCTGCAGATCCTGTTCCATGCACAAGTACAAATAAGAAAGTTTGTTCCAAGGAAACAGTCGTTGCTGACAGCGACAGTGATGTGGAAATCAATGATGACGAAAAATGCTGTGTCTGTGAACTGTTTGAACCAGCTGAGCTGAAAAATCTTTATTGTGTTGAATTAGTCAATTGGGCACAATGTGAAAATTGTAACCACTGGGTGCATCTGAAATTTTGCGTGAAGCAAAGGGTTGTGAGACGTCACACAACGTTTTTGTGTCCACACTGTCTAGAAGAATAGATCATGTGAATATACAGTTTGTAAATGTGTTCAAATGTTACTTTATTTACGATTTCAAGTTCATCTGGTTCTGTTTTTCACCATGAATTTAGGCCCCACGTGGTGCTCCATACATTTTACAAACCGACAATTAGACTGGTACACTTTCTAAAAATAGACCGACAACTGAGAGGATTGCATAAAGTGTCAACATCCGACCAGGTAGGGATTGTGTTTTTACATAGATATAAACAGATAAGATTTCAAAGATTTGTTGGTTTATTTTAATAGTAGTATAACCAAGGCTGTTAATGATTCTGGTACATTGGATGTAGACTGCAACTGCGCGTGCGGAGAGGCTTTTTATTGTTAATAGACCGGAAACTGAGTACTCCAGGATACATCATGTGTGGCCAAGTACTTATAAACAAACATGTCATCGTAATAATAATTATATATTTTTGTTTTCTTTGGTTAGGGACGTTTAAAGTCACTAATAATTACATTTATCATATAATATCTTACATTTTCAGTGCAATCAAAGTATGTGATATTTTTCAGATCAGATACTTTAAGAATTTGATAACTTTGCAAATTAGATGTAAATTAGTCGAGGTCTCGACACTAGGTTTATTGACATTTAAGCAAATGTACTTGGGTGACACTCCATGATTGAAGTATGCATTCATAGTCATCAAATAAAAACATTTCAATGGCTATTTGACACTGAAAGCTGTTCAGCCTTCAGAAAACAAAAAACGTTAGGCATAACGTTATTTTGATGTAAGGACATCCAAAATGACGTCATTTTCATTCAAAAATACACCGCGCCACATATTCTTACGTCATTTGAATATCTAGTAATGACGGACTGGAATTAAAGTTGCGTGTACAGTTTACAAAAACACGTTGTATTAAGCTTGAGCTTATATGATAAAGAGATTATTACCCTCGTGTATTTCGGTATCGTCAATATCATATACTAGGAATAAAAATAATGTATTATGGTCGCCAGTGGCTCGCATAATACAATTGTTATTCCTAATATATGATATTGACCATACCGAAAAACATATCTGTAGTGCAGGGGTTCCGAACCACTCCCCACCTCAAAGTGGCTCAACATTGAAAACAAGGGCCCAGATTTTTGAAGCTATCTTAGCGCTACGAGATCGTGAAGCAGTCGTAGTCCATGATATGCACCGTTGTGAAGTCATATTCATAAGCGTACGAGACACGAGCGGGGGGGGGGGGGGGGGGGGGGGAGAGACTCTCCCTCCAGTTTTGGAGCAAATCCTTAAAATCGGGAAAAACAAGAGATATTAGGGCAAAATCAGCTGGACTGAAACAATTCCACCATGTATTTGGATAATTCTATCCATAATATTGGTTGTAATCCAGATACAAATGAACAGTGATTCGTTTGCAACCGTATAATACAGTTTAGCGTTAATGCTAATATGAATAATTGAAGAAGAAAAACGAGTCGGTCTCTGGTCAGACCAATGTTCCAGAATTGATGCGGGGATGCAGCTTTCTATTGTTTTTTTAAAAAAGCATGGATTGCATAGAGAAGGTTGGTATATTTAGGTGGGTTTTTTACGACCTTGGTCCATCCCTCAATGG
>NC_054710.1:44750052-44819131 GCF_016097555.1 Gigantopelta aegis
CCCAGTGGGTCCACCAACGAGGACGCCTTTAACACGTTAATGGAATTGTTTGCAGAAGATAGCATTACTGTGTTATAGTGTTGCGTGGAACTACCGTGTTTCTGCACACACAATACTTAATGGAACAGTCCTGAGTTTGCTGCCATTGTTAAAATGTTGCCGACTAACAAAGACTTCTTAGCGACTATAATTACGTATTAAAATGTTGCCGACTAACAAAGACTTCTTAGCGATTATAATTATGTATTAAAATGTTGCCGATTAACAAATACTTCTTAGCGACTATAATTACGTATTAAAAATAGTTTTGTTTGTTTCTCTGTTTGCTTTGTTTTACGACACCACTGGAGCACATTGATTAGTTAATCATCGGCTATTGGATGTCAAACATTTGGTAATTCAGACTCGTAATCATAAGAGGAAACCCGCTAACGTTTTATATGCACTTTCCCACAGACAGGAAAACACATACCAGTGCCTTTGACCAGTTATGGTGCACTGGATGGAGAGAGAAAAGACCTAATCAGTTGGATGGATCCACCGAGGTGGTTCGATCCTGCGATGGAAACACCTCAAGCAAAGTCGAAATCAACTTTGGAATACTTGCAAACCAGTAGGACGATCACAAACTCATATAATATGCAGATACTGACATTATACACATTGTAAACAAGAAACTTTATTTGGTATTTAATTTTAGTTGTTACAATAGTGATAGTGTATTAGTCAGAAACATCTTACAAAGGGAGGAAACTGAGGATAGTCCCTTTAAATGTTGTATTTTATGTACAGATAGCAGGGCGGGGGATTCGCAAACTGCGTCTGGCATGTATGACTCGCTTGACGCCGGAGACGATACACTAGAGATCTACGAAAATTTGAAACTAGGTTTGTAACAGCAATATTTTGTTTTGTATACCAATAATATGTACGTTGCATTACAAAAATAAATATATAATGTATCCTGGTTATAATGGATATGTACTCATGATCTTGTTTCGTTTTAAGGTTTGTCTATTGAAATACTGCACACCATATTTGTGTTACTGCCATACGAATCGGTGCTGTAGGTTCGAATCCTCCCAAAATTGTAAGGTATATTAGCTGTGCGGAATGGTTATATGATAATAGTGAATTAATTGGGCAAACATTACAACCGGAAGTTCAGTAAACAGTAGGTTTTATGACCACCAAAGATCTTGAAGGACGATTGGGGTCAGAAGTGAAATTTTAAAGTTGATGTGTTTTATCAGCAAGTCGTAAATTCAAACAAGAACAATGACTAAAAACAAAACATTAACAACTGTATGATCAACAAAATGAAAAAGGTTGACAGAAATAATGTTCCACGGTGTTTAATCGACCTTCCTGGAAATGGTCAATATCGAGAATGACACCCCACGCACGTATACAAGGCAACTGCGTGAAGCATGTGTAAACCATGGAATGTGTTTCGGTGTGTTGATAAACAGATCTGAACGTTCTTTACTAGGATGTCTGTCGTCTAATAGTTGAAATTAATATTTCAGGTTCCCCTACCTTTTTGAAGAGTATATATTTTTCTGTACCTGCGAAATTATTGTGAGTCGAAATCAAGTTTGGAATACTTGCAAACCACTAGGACGATCACAAACTCATAATATACAGATACTGACGTTCTACACATTGTAAACAAGAAACTTTATTTGGTATTTAATTTTAGTTGTTACAATAGTAATAGTGTATTAGTCAGAAACATCTTACAAAGGGAGCAAACTCAGAATAGTCCCATTAAATGTTTTATTTTATGTACAGATAGCAGGGCGGAGGATTCGCAAAATGTGTCTGGCATTTATGACTCGCTTGACGCCGGAGACGATACACTAGAGATCTACGAGAATGTGAAACAAGGTCTGTAACAACAATATTTCGTTTGTATACCAATAACATATACGTTGCGATTACAATAATAAATATATAATGTATCCTGGTTATAATGGATATTGTTGACAACCAAGCACATGTGTTCAAACTGAAGTTCTCTTATTGTTTTCTTATTCTTAGGGATCCAAAATACAGATTGACTGAAAGATATAAAATATAAAAGAACTAAATACTATGTCTTTTTTATATTAATACATTAATAATACTAGAAAAGTATATATTCACTATTTTGTAATTACGACATTTACGGTAATTTACGGTACAATCGAGCCAACCATGTGACATATAAAAATGTGTTTTTACATACATATATAACGTTAAAATCAATAACCCAAGAAACATAAAGGAAGTTTGTTACATAGAAAATCAAAAGATGTATATTAAACGTGGGGATGACATGTATATTTTCTTTACCATTGTTTTAGGCGTTCTTTAATCTTGGTCGTCTGCACATGGTTGGTTGCCATTACGTTAGAATTATCTCCCTTGGCCCATGGTAAAGCAACGGGTGATATATAATCGACAATAAAATTAAACGAAAGCGGAATTTTCCCTCAAATAACTAAAAGTACTCTAGCGGACTTCACAACACAGTTAATTAATTTAAACCCGATTATTTGACCACTACATTCCGGCCTCCTAATTGTAACATACTAAAGGTACAATTATAACACAAATATCTGGTCAAATAACAAACCACTAACGTCAGATAATAAACCCTTAGAATAAAGTTATTAAAATCAAATAATCAAATAACTTTAGTGTTCTCAAAGCACTTCTGAAATTTCCAGTTCCAAGTTATCCTGACACAATGACACACAGTTTGCCAATGGGAAGGACAAGTTCAGTTTTCCTGAGATACTATGACAAAATGTTTGTCGATGGGATGGACAAGTACAGAAGAAGCCGTTTACAGTTTCACTGTTCGCACAAGTCCTTTCTTGTCCATAACAACTTCAGTAATCCGGCCAAGTGACCAGGCATTCCTTGGTGAACTGTCCATCACAAGCACAATGTTTTCAACAGCAAGATTTCTTTTTCTAGTCAACCACTTTTGTCTATCTTTCAGTAGGGGTAGATACTCCCTAATCCATCGTTTCCAAAATACATCCGCCATGTATTGGACTTGACGCCACCACCGTCGACAGTATGTATCAGCTTTGTTGAACACTCCCGGAGGCATCTTGTCACCAGACTGCAGCAACAACAGGTGATTAGGAGTGAGTGGTGACAGGTCATGCGGGTCACATGGCACGTCTGTGATAGGCCTGCCATTTAAAATCGCTTCGACTTCACAAAGGAGGGTATGAAGACATTCATCGTCTAATTTCACAGTTTGCTCTTGCATGATCGAATAAAGAATTTTTCACACAGAACGAATCATTTGTTCCCAAACACCACCATGGTCAGACGCCGCAGGGGTATTGAAGTACCAATCAATTCCCTTTTTAAGAAGTGATGAATGCAGCTTTGTCTGGTTTAGATTGGAAAGTTCTTCTCGGAGTTCTCTCTCACTTCCAACTAGGTTGGTACCATTATCTGATCTGATGAGTTTAGGTCATCCGCGCCGGGTACTCTTACATGGTAAAACATTGTTTCTATATCTCCCGTGACGGCTACCGGTTCTTGGCGAAATCTCAATAGAATTCCTATCAAGTTACTTGTAAGGTCAGGACCTCGTAGAAGCATGTTGTTTAACGACACACCTTGGTAGCTAGCTGCACAGTCGAAAACCACATGTATTTCCCCAGGCTTTCTGGGATAGTATACACCGTGGTGAGGTACATACCACAATTTTCCATCTTGACCTTTAATTTTCTCCGCAGGTACTTTCTCGGCATATCCTTTCTTAGTAATGTCACTCATAAATTTCTTGTAGTCATCACGAAACTTGGGATCATGGAAAAATCTTTTCTTCAGACTATTCAAACGCTGTAGAGCTTGTTTGCTGTTGCCTGGCATCCTAACATCTTCGTTTCTAAATGGCAGCTTAATGTAGTATTGCCCATTTTGCAGATTTATAGATTCTGTTACCATCTCAAAGAATTTCTTATCCTCTTGAGACATTTCTTTCTTATCGTCAGTGGTTTTCTCTGGAAAGTCAAAATTTATACTTTTTCTTACAATGTTATCAAGTTCTTTTAGTTCTTCGGCTTCCTTGGCTACAAGGATCTCTGTTCTCATAGTTTGAAATCGATTTCTGGTTTCTTGTGGGGTTGAGCGTATTACGTTCCAGAATATCCAGCCTAGACGAGTTCTGGTTGCGTGAGGGCTACCTTGTGGACCTGTTCTAATTTCAAATGGAGAATATGGATCTGGAACATTTCCTCCAATGAGCAAGCCTACCTCTGAATCTATATCAGGTATGTTAATGCCTTGCAGGTGAGAGAAATGCGACACGTCAGACGAGGAAGGTATGTGGTTCTTCGTTACTGGTAAGCTATCTTTTGAGTACACGACAGGTAGCGGGAAAGGATTTTCTTCATCTAAATCAAATACTTGAAGTCCTTTGATGGCATAGGAGTACATGGTATGGGACTTTCCCATGGTATCAATTGTGATCTCCATCTTTTTTCCACTACATCCTAACTTCATAATCAAGGACTCTGAGCAAAACGACACTGTACTACCTGGGTCTAAGGAAGCGTAAGTTTCAACAATTTTCAGACTATCTTTCATGGCTACTTTAACTGGGATGATAGCTAAAGTACATTCGCCTGCGCCGGCCTCCTTATACACACCAACACTGTCATCTAAATCTGTGCACGCACTAATTATGTTTTTGTCCTCTTCCTTGTTCACGTGGAGAATAGTTTGATGATTTCCTTCTACATATGGCCGTTTTATCACAGCTTCTACTGATATGTCCATGAACTAGACACCGGAAGCAAACGCCTTTCGAGCGCAGGAATGCTAGTCTATCAACATGGGGCTTAGAAGCTAATTTATCACAAGAGTCTATGGAATGAGAATTCTCGCTACAGTAGATACATGGCTTTTGAACAGCTTTGTTAACTGGCTTGCTTGTGTTGATCGAGTTATTATTTACGTTAATGTTTTGTTTTGTTTGGTCCTCTTGCTTTGTATCTAGGAGGAACAACGTTGGATTTTTTGCTGGGGGGCAGCGATTTATCATCAGTTTGCATGGCTTCCTTACCATACATGGCGTCTATCACTTTCTTGGCTTCTTTCTTTACAAATTCCACAAGGTCGTGAAATTCTATAACTTTCCCAGAACTACGTATGTTCTGAATGCAGCTTCTCCATTGTTCATGATAATTAGAGGGTAGTTTCATGACTAACTTGCGTAAGTTGTCAGGGTATTCAAGAACTCTTACTGCAGATATAGCATGTACAGCATTTTCACATTCTGTAAGGAAGATGGCGTATTCGTCGAGAGCCTTCGCGTTATTGTATTTCACATTCGGCCAATTTAGTGCGCGTTTTACCAAGGCAGTAGCTTCTTCATTTCCATACCTTTTTTCTAATTCTTTACATGCGGCAATGTAACCCCTGCTTGCATCCAAATAGCTATATCCTTTCACAACTCGATATGCTTCTCCGGTAGTAAATTGTTCAAGATAACTCATCCTTTCGTCGTCGTTGTCTGAATTCATAACTATTTTGGTATAGAATTGCCTTTTGAACTTTTGGTATTGAAGCGGATCACCACTAAACTTTTGTATGTCTGGGTTAGGTTTTCGGAGCTGTTGCACAACTGACTTGATCACATTAGAATCTGTGTCCATCTAAATAGTAGTACATTTCCATCCACTGGCACGAATGGCGATGCCTTGGGATTAAGTTTGGTTCTATCAGTTACTTGTACAAATGAATTATCTGTAATGTTAGCATGCTCAAACTCAGAAGGTTTTTCCACAGGAGTCGATGGAAATCGTGTTTCGTTACCAGTTATATTCTGTCCGCTTTCAAAACTGTCAAGAACCTTAGATTTTGCCTCTGAAATATCAATTTGTGTTTGTAGTTCAAGTTCCTCTTCTCTCATTTTGATTTCCAATTTAGCGACTTCTAATCTTTGCTTTTCTTTCAACGCCTTGGCCTTAGCCATAAGATCTGCCTTTCTTTGACTTTCCTGCAGCTTTGCGGAGGATATCGAGCTTGCCAAAGATGAATGGCTGCCTCTTGATATTATGGAACCTTTCCTAGATGAAGCATTACTGATCTGTGCCCATTCTTCACTTTCTCTGGGTAGCTCCAGTTCTCATGAAGTATTGATCTACATATGCTTTTAACTTTAATAGAATATGATCTTGGCCACTACACTCGTCCTTGAATCTGGAACGGTCCGGTTCTTCAAGAAGATCTGCATATTCTTCGCGAACTTCATATTATCAAGGAATTTAAGCTACTTTGCATATGCACAACGAACATTTTCGATAGATTCCTTGGAAAAGTCACACGAGGTCATTGCACTATCAACATGTTGATATTCTTTCTTAAGTTGCTTAAATACATGATCAATCTTTTTAGATTTTATTTCTTTACTACACTGTAACCCCTTTTCAGTCATTTTTCTTGATCTTCTTTCTTCAACACGCTCACTTGTTTCTGTATCTTCTTCACTATCCATGGTTAAATAACAATGTCAATGCTGTTGACAACCAAACACATGTGTTCAAACTGAAGTTCTTTATTCTTGTTCATGAATTGTTTTCTTATTCTTAGGGATCCAAAATACAGATTGACTGAAAGATATAAAATATAAAAGAACTAAATACTGTGTCTGTTTTATATTAATACATTAATAATACTAGAAAATTATATATTCACTATTTTGTAATTACAACATTTACGGTAATTTACGGTACAATCGAGCCAACCATGTGACATATAAAAATGTGTTTTTACATATATATATATATATATATATATATATATATATATATATATATATATATATATAACGTTAAAATCAATAACCCAAGAAACATAAAGGAAGTTTGTTACATAGAAAATCAAAAGATTTATATTAAACGTGGGGATGACATGTATATTTTCGTTACCATTGTTTTAGGCGTTCTTTAATCTTGGTCGTCTGCACATGGTTGGTTGCCATTACGTTAGAATTATCTCCCTTGGCCCATGGTAAAGCAACGGGTGATATATAATCGACAATAAAATTAAACGAAAGCGGAATTTTCCCTCAAATAACTAAAAGTACTCTAGCGAACTTCACAACACAGTTAATTAATTTAAACCCGATTATTTGACCACTACAGATATGTACTCATGATCTTGTTTCGTTTTAAGTTTTGTCTATTGAAATACTGCACACGATATGTGTCTTACTGCCATACGAATCGGTGCTGTAGGTTCGAATCCTGCCAGTTGACACTTTGTGTTTTAAAATGTTATATGTGCTGGGTACACGTTTCTGCTGGTGGACTGTTAGTCCCCGAGTGCCTCGTTGCGATTTAAAAATAACTGTACATTAATACTGATTGTTACAGTAATTTTGAACCGAGTATTTTGCCAGCACGGTTAATTGGGCTTCCAGTTTTTGTAGAAGATCTGGTTGGCCGTGTTGTTATGGTTGCGTGTTGTCAACTGCCATGCGAAACCACTGGCGTAGAAAGCGTTGGGGGGGGGGGGGGGGGGGGGGGGGGGGGGCGTGCCCCCACTTTTCAGATATTTTTATAATAGTGTAAACGTGTGTAAATATAACAGTGCCCCCCCCCCCCCCCACACACACACACACACGTTTTGGCACCTTCGTTCGCCAATGGAAACGGTGCTGTAGGTTCGAAGTCTGCCTATTGACAATTTGTATTTTTTTTAAATATAACTATAACAAACCTATGTCTGTATTAATATAATTGCACACCATGTTATTGATTTTATTGATATATACTGAACCCAAAACGAAAGGCAAATCGGGATTATGGATATTTGTAATTAGGCTTACTTGATTACAACGACTCAGTTCTGTGACACGATACACGGTATACACACAAATAATTGCTTCAATGCTTTCCTTTATCAATTCAGGGAACAGGACAAAATATTTGGCCAAAGAAACAGACACAGGCCCTTCAGAGAATGTGACCCATGATTCGCCAGGTGACAACGAAGCAATCTACGTAAACCAGCGTTAACTCAAATAAAGTTCAATGTCGTGGAATTACAAGGTCATCTGTCTGGTATCTACACAGCAGGGTCGTCCCAGTATGTCCTTTACTTAAATACAGGAACACTAAATAACATAAATTCTAAATAATAATAAGTAAAATATACGTTCGATATTACAGTTTAAGGTTTATTGTATTACTTTTAAATAGTGCAATCCAATATCATATTAAAAAACCCACACAAGAAATGTTTAAAATATAATTTATTACCAATGAAATATGAGATGAGCGTCATACACTGAAATTAAATAGCAGCCTGATAAATAAAACAGTTCGTAGTATTATTGTGGCGTAGTGTTATTGATTACGGTTGCACAGACACTAATGCATTGCTTAATTTGGTATGTTGTCTTAAGGACAGCACACAATAATATTTACACACCAGTGAGATAATCACAATACTATTCCGCGAACAAGCCCTTGTATTGATGTGAATAAAGCCGGAAATAATATGTTTGCAAGAAAACAATATGTATAAAGAAGATCATCCAGTTAACTTCACTGGATAAACATGTAAGAAGGGCAGTCCCAGCACATGTGCTCCGTTTGCCTACGAGATTGATGATAGGACGATTTGGCCAAAAGTCCTCGCACACCTGGATTCTTGTGACTGCACAATATATATGTGTGTGTGTGTGTGTGTGTGTGTGTGTGTGCGTGTGTGCGTGTGTGCGCGTGTGTGTGTGTGTGTTTACATGTATGTGTGGGATGATCTACCTATTAGCAGGGTAAGTAGCCACATGTATAATATATAGTTCCACTATATGACACCTGATGAATGAATGCATTTTTAAAGACCTGTTTAAATTCCTAGTTCATGTTTGAAAGACATCGGACATCGATACTATGATGATTTGTTTTATTGTTTGTTGAAGGAACATATTTAAATTAGAAACAGTCATAGTATTGTGTTACAAAATCATTTTTAATGGATATTTTAAAAATGAACTATGATGTATATAGATTAATAGGTTATCAAATGAACTATGATGTAGATCAATAGGCTTCCAAATGAACTATGATGTAGCCTAATAGGCTTTCAAATGAACTAGATGCAGTCCAATAGGCTTTCAAATGAACTAGATGTAGCCTAATAGGCTTTCAAATGAACTAGATTTAGCCTAATAGGCTTTCAAATGAACTAGACGTACCCTAATAGGCTTTCAAATGAACTAGATGTAGGCTGATATGCTTTCAAATGAACTAGATGTAGGCTAACCTTATGAGATGTGGGACGAAAAACGTCTGTTCCTTAACGACAACACTAGAGGGTCTTGATTTATTAATCGTCGGCTAATAGGATGTCAAAAACAGTTTTGACTAATATGTATTCAAATGAAAGAGTAGGCTAATAGGCTTTCAAATAAACTAGATTTTTAATAGGCTTTTGAACTCAGGGCCTAATACCCTGATCAAAATCCTAGGGGGGGTAGGGGGGGGAGGATGGGGTGGATGGTGGGGACACTACGTTTTTATAAACAAAGTAAATACTATACAAATTAAACCCTGAGATGTGTATGCTATTTTCCGGAGTCAAAACAAAAAAAGTGAGGGTACGGTCCTGTTAATAATAAGGGCTTTTTGATATGCCCCATTCCAGACAGGATAGCACATACCGCGGTCTTAGATATACCAGTCGTCGATAATTGGCTAAAACAAGACACAGCCCAATGTGCCAACCGACGGGGATCGATCCTAAAGTTCGAACCACTAAAATAAATAACTCTTCTACATTTAATTACTCTTAGGTTTTCCCGCACTTTTTATCCACACAGAAATCGTGAAAAAGAAAAAAATACATTGGCTTAAATTACACATAATATAATGTAACCATATCGCCTACATCAACTTCGCTGAGATCTTCTAGGGCTAAAGACATGTCATATTCTTCAAGAGGGGTATCAGCCTCCGAACAATGTGACCTATACCATAGCATGTCATAACGTTGTTAGATTACGTCACGTCCTTCCACCCCTCATGGATAGTACTCCATAAAAAAGCAAAATGACAGCCTATATGGTGTGGGCTGGGGTTTTTTCTTTGTTTGTTGTTGTTTGTTTGTGTGGTTTTTTTGTGGGGTTTTTTAGATTTCAGCGGTAACTGCAAATCACTGTTTTTAATCATTATTCTGTCATTGAGAAGATTTTTTATTTATGTTGATACTTTTCTAAAGCACGGTTATGGTGTAAGGGGGGTAACTCTTATTTGCGTTTCAGCATTAAACATCGAAAGATTGAGTTGCCACTTACATTGTGTTACAGTGTATATATGCAATTTTACTCAATATTAAATTGATCTTGAATTTTATTTTTTTAAAACAGAAAATAGAAAGTCATATTACAAAATTCCACAAAAATTATGGTCGTATACATGATATATTTATTATAAGGTGCAAACATGATACTGCTCGAATAGCCTGCGTTGGATCTTAAGGCCTAAACGTTGTTACCACAAGGTGGAACTACCATGTCAATGTCATTCTGCAGATGTGAGCAGATTTTTAAATTGTTGCCAATGGTGGGGCTAATTAAAAAAAAAAAAAATATGGTGTTATGTTTATATATTGACAACAAATTGTGTAGGCCTACCTTAATTATATTTTATAGGCCTATTATTTTAGAATATTTAATAAAATATGGTTTCAAAGCTTAGTTTGTTACAAATAGTGGTATATGTGTAATAAAATTTATTAAAATAAACAGAGTATTGCAGGGTTGTTGTTTTTCCCCCCAATTTTAAAAACCAGCGGCCTCCCATCCCACACCACCCTCCAAAGAATGGATCATACGTGTTGCTGGTATGTCGGAGAGGGTTATAGATACAATGTGAGTTACGGTATTTATGTATATGTATACGAATACGTAGAAATTTGAGATGAGGGATTGGTGTGCCTCCCACGAGCGCGGATTTCAGCATGTCTTCCTCTCCAGGCTTTCTGCCTGAAAACGACTATAAATGCGCCTACTTAGTGGTTATATGTTTAAATCCTATAATTTCTAAAAAAGTAGGGTAGGTAATTTTACCCTTCGTTCCCTCAGGAGGTAACCCTGATAGAAAAATGACTGAATATTGGTGGTATAGATCCCTCCTATACCTTGTGCGGCGCCTGTCCAGGAATTTTATAGAGGAAGGGGGAGGTTTAGACTGTAGTGAAGAAAGTTTATAAGGGGGTCAAGTAATTCACTACCAGAAAAAAAGAAAAGAGGAGCATTTTCTCGAGTAGGGACCCCCAAACCCACCCTTGCACATGTCCCTTCTTGAATTGTCTGGTGGGAGTGTTTTGGTTGAATTATACATATTCATGGAGAATTGGTTAGAATATAGGGGGAGGGGGGGGATTCAGTTTTTAGCGCATTGAATGGGATCGATCCTTTATCCCATTGTTCTTCAGATGAGCACTCAACCAGCAAGCTGACACAGGATGTTGCTCAGTAGTAGTGCTCGACTGAGGAGCACCCTTGATTTGATGAACTTGGGCGGCTTTCGCCGTCTCAATCCGTACCCATGACTTGTACATCAACGACCGCGGTATGTGTTGTTCTGACAAATGAGAAAGTGCGAATAAAATATCCCTTTCTGTTTTATCAGCAGCAGGAGCAGCCTATATAGCAGTGGCAGGTTTCCTCTTCTCTCTATTGACCAAATGTAAAAATAGCCACAAGGGGGAAGGCGTAAACCGGTGGTACAGCGACCGCGCAGTCGGTCTAGGATCAAACCCGAGCAGTGGGACCATTTTCTCGTGTTGCAACCATTGCTCCACAAGTGGTATAACAAAGGCAATAGTATGTACTATCCTGTTTGTGGGATGTTGTAGCCCATGAAGTAGTAACGGCGAGTTTTTTCTCTCACTATATGTGTGGTCCTTAACCATATGTCTGACACCATATTGTAGTTTAAAATGTGTCAAGTGTTTTGTTAATATTTAAACCCCCCAAATCTTCCTGTCTTTTCAAATAGCAATAGTTAAAATTGTATTGAGGTGTCGTAAAACAAACATTCCTTTCCTTTGCTTTTAACCAGCAATCTAGGCCTGCAGCACTCTCAAGTGGACCCCAGTGTAATTCTCCAAGTCAGCAATGAAATGAATATTTGGGTAACACCCAGACGATATATCTAATGCATGGCGCACACCTACCGATTAATTCCGACTCGACTGTTAAGTCAGCACTAGTCTGAAAATGTGCACCAGCACACACCTACCGATTAACGCCGATGCGACTGTCGAGTGAGCGATAATAGGTAGGTGTGTGCCAAGCATTAAGCTGGCTGTTTAGCGGCTCATGATTGGCACACACCTACCGATTAATGCCGACAACACAGTCACTTTAGTTGGTAGGTGTGTGCAGGACAACCCCAACAAATGTTTCATTTTTTCCCCTGATAAAACTATCGCCGGCTGGTGTGTGCACGTGCACATTTTCAGACTACTGCCAACTTGAGTCGGCATTAATCGGTTGTATACCATTATCAACCAACGTGACACTTTCTCACAAACGGGACAGAGCGGGGAAAAAATTATCAATCTGATTAAAATTATCTCCATTGGTCTATAACTATTACCAGTAGAGCTGATTTCAATCAAATGGGGGGGGGGGGGGGGGGGGGGGGGGACTCCACTTGGGGCTCAAGGTGTATAAAAGAAGTCAGGACTAAACTGAAGTAAGACTTGCAGTACAAAATGTAAGGTCTTTGGTGAAACAGCCTCCTCCATCCAGATACTGATTTCACTATTCCTGAGGACTGGGTGGGTTTTTGTTTGTTTTTTTTTGTTTTAGGGCAGGCGCTTCTCATAAAGAGGAATTTAGAAGAAAACAATGAAATGGATAATGTGGCTTGCTCAGGTCTCCTACAGTCATGGAAATATTTCCTGTCGTGCGTTGGTGAAATCTTGAAAACGAGTCCATTACCTTTACCATGTAACATAATCCACCATTACCATGATGACATGACAACAGTAAGCGATGGGTTCCGATGATCATAGTGCACAGAACTAAATAAAGTTTGCCATAAAGTTTGAAACACTTACGCCTGTTGCTAATATATATCGTCAGCCTCTTAGTATAACAAATAAATTAATTCAAAGATGAAAGAACACGCGACAAATTGATACCAAGTTAGAAACGTTCCGCTGACGAAGGTCATAGCGGGGCTAACAAAAATTCATTTTGTTCTTACTCAAATAATCAATAGAAAATGTATGTCTGTATAAACATTATTTAGGTGGTTTTTTTCAGTTTTCTTAAATGTTCTAAAAATTAGTTAGACAATGATTCTAAGAGGTCAATGATGTGCATATTTTATGCTATCTATTTTTTACTTGATGGCTAATTCCTAGAAAGTGCCTGCCACCCAGGGATCAATCACAGAGCAACCGCGTATCAGTCGAGCGTTTTACTACTTGGCTACATCCCGCCCCAATTCAAAAGACACAATTTGTAAAAACTTTAATTTTAATCAGTAACACTTATTCTGATCCATGCACAATATATAACTGATGATCTTGTCCGTTGGTTTGTTGGTTATTGTTCTGCTTTCTTTGGGTGGTGATTTTTTTTTTTTTTTTTTTTTTTTTTTTTTTTAGTGTGTGTGTGTGTGTGTGTGTGTGTGTGTGTGTGTGTGTTTGTTTGTTGTTGGTAACATGTTGGGGTTTTGTTTTCGTTTCTTTTTTCTTCTTAAATTCACATTCAGTGGTAGAATAAATTCTATGTCTTACAATAATCATACACAGACAGGAATGCCAAACGTGTGTGTGTGTGTGTGGAAACCATCGCAGCTCCTACAAAATGGGGAAAACATGCCCTCCTTGCCCCCTATAAAGGCAAGATATATAAAAATGTGGTGACTCAATCTTTCAATAATATTGCTCCAATATAAATAAGTTATTCCGCTTATATCGAAACTAAATTCGTCACAAATTTGGTGAAAAATTTCATCAAACTGCGTAGTGAAACGAAACACAAAATACGCAAATCATTGCACAATACCAAAGGCTATTCCACAACCGATAACACTGCAAAGGAGCGGCGGGGAATTTTAAATAATGGTTTAAATTAAAACGGTGCATACTTGTTCAAGGGTAATGACGTCACACAAACTTGGGGTTCAACGAATAGTAGCGACCGCCAAGCAAAGGGCCGCAACTCTAAACGCTTTTTATCATGTCGCCAAAAACGCGACCCCGAATACCTACATGTCGATTACGGCTTTACACTCATTAACGGCCGACTTAATCGTTAAAAATCGGTAGTGTTCGTAAACTAGAATGATGAATAAATTGGTTTACGTGAGTCTAGCATCTTAGTTGCAAATTAAAAGTGGTAAAATGATTTTTCCAAATATAGGTTATCAATTTGTAACCCTTTATCAGCCATAAACTCCATTTATATGTATATGTTATTATGTGCAGTATTTTAAAGAACCGATTTATGTCACTAACATAAATATAAACCACCGTAAGTAAAAGAATTGATTTATTAAAGTAATTAGGATTGACCGGGATTTTTATACCAAGGGACATAACTTTTGAATTTCTCGCCACTAATTTTAAATTGTTTCGTTCATAGCGCACACAGAATCTCAAACTTGCATACATATTCCAATTATAAACAAGACTGATTGATGCCAAAAATAAAATAAATAAATTGCAAACAAGATTTAATAAGCATAAATCATTTCCAGTCTAGATTTTGCCTAATATTTGACTAAATACAGTTATGGGCCAAAGGTTTTCAGTGTCACAGTGGTAAACCAAAAGTATAAATGTAATACATAAACATGACAATTTGGTATATTTACAATGTGAAAATGAAAGACAAGTATGTACTTAAACTATACATTAAAAAAAGGTATTGCAATTTGTTCACATATGAATATTTATAGTTCACATTTATTTACCTGTAAATTAATTTTCACCGACAGCCCATAATTACTCCATACTAACGTCTCAATGCTTTCTTTATGTCATATTAAAAATACTCTACACCAAATAATTGGTTCCCTACCCTGGGTTTCTGCTAGAGGGTACGCAGGTAGAGGGTACAATTACATGCATGTACTAAAAAATCTCGGAAATTAATGGATATGTTTTGTTTTAATTTTTTGATAAATTATAGTAAGATAATTGCTGTTTAAAATTTGTAAAATTGCATTAAATAAAATGGTCCAATAAAACATTTCAAATTCATAACTACCCAATATATGCCTTTGAATATATTTTGTTTTTATTACGTAACCTCGAATTATGTTCTGGCAGAGAGCCTGCTATATTTGACAGCGGTTAAAACAATTGGTCGTCTAATTTTCGACTGTTACCATAAAGTAATATACTTAATCACTTTTGGCATCTAGCAATTTAAAGCAAATTTTACAATAGTTAGCACTTGGAATAAGCTTCATATATTATTTTGTTTTGTTTTACCTGTAATATATTTTACCTGTAATATATTTTCACCAGGACTTCCTTCTTCCTCCATGAATGATTAAAGAAAATAACACTGGATATATTGTAGTTGTTTTTGTTTCATTCCAATATATAATAACAACTGTGTTTTATGTCAGTATGTGGAGCAAACTAGCTGATACAGTTGGTTTGAAATCATGATTACAAAATCCTAAAGATAAAAGGAACTGGCTCCTAACGTCAGCCTCTACATATTGTCCACATCTGTACCGGCCTGTAGGAACGATATTTGAAGTGTGTGTGTGGGGGGGGGGGGGGGGGGGGGGGTATACAGTCTAGTGAGGGATACAAACTAGATTTTAATTTTTATATCATCTTTATTTATGTGGAGTAGTGAAAATTTTAAACATACATTTTTGTCCTCAAGTGTGGGATGGAAAACAAGCCCCTAGGCCCGCCCCTCACACACCCACCCCACCCCACCCCATCCCAGTTCCTACGGGCCTGATGTATTTTATATTAATAAATACAAAGACTACACAATGATATTGTCTACAGGACATATCAGGTGATTGTCAGCATGTGACAACATTATAATATTTTCCAACATTTCTGTGTTTCTGTGCCCGGCTGTTGACCGTTTTGGCAGACGGGTAACACATTTGCTTAATAATAAAAAATACACAGTTTAACCAAACACATTAAAACTTGGAGGATAACTAGCTAAGATAACACAGAAAAGTGTGCTAATTTTAGTTTTTTGTTAAAGTATTATATTTTGCTTTGGTGAGGAGGGGACGCTTTTTAGCAAATTTGCGAAATTGGCCTCTGGAATATCCATTGACGTGTCATGTTTACATCTATGCTGGACAAGATTTATGATGAAATGTTATTACATTTTGTGTGTTTTTCTTCTAATTAGGTCCATTTGCTTCAGTTTACATTATAAAAGTCATAAAAAAGTATGTTAAAAAAAATGCTTGTTGTATGCTACGAATAGTGAAGTACACCAGTACCAAGTTCAATCGTTAAACGTTTCGCTAACGTTAGAGAACTATTTGAGTGGTTCCCCCGTGGCCATTTGATTTACCGTGAAGCGCATAAACCAGCCTAGCGGACATTTTTTTCTGCTCGGTGTGGCTGAACTCGGACCAGATTATTGTATTTCATTGGTCAGAACACACTGATGAGTTCGAACCATTGTCTGCTAAGAAATGTAAATTGTAGTCCGTCTGTCTACTGGTTTTAATTTAGTCATGTATAAGCGACATTTATTACCCCAGCGGTCACTCATAACAGGGAAAATAAAAATCATAATTTCATGCATTGGTCTAACGAACAATACTATTGGACAATTTGACGCTTATAAACCAATGACTTTGTCGGTACTAAATATGACGTCATCACGATTTGACAAACACACAAAATGACGTCATGTAGTTTAAAGAGTTTGCCTTTACGGGTCTCTGTTTTTGGTGTTAAATTAATAACAAAATATCATTTTAATGCAATTCATTATAAATTTGGAAGCAGAATAAAGAGAACTTGTGTTTTTAAAAATTATCTATGAACGTGATTAAATTACAACGTTATAGTAATTCTCAGAACAGTGCGTAAAGTGGTTTACATCGTTCCTATACAGGTTGGCCTTCGTGCATGTGCGTCGAAATTAAAGGCTTTTAGAGAAAAATAGCTGAGGTAATAAATAGAATAACAAACTCGGTACCAGTTATTATGAAATGTATGTCCCTCGTGAAATAATTTAGATTTGTCACTCGCTAAAGCTACTGAAAATTATTTCACTCGGGACATAAATTTGATAATAACTGGTAACTCGTTTATTATCCTCTATGCAAAGTCCGAACCACGTTGTTAACAAGTACAATAAATTACTCTCCTACAATTAATTAACATTAGATTCTCTCTAGTCCGAAGGGCTGTAGTAAGTTTGGTTAAAAAATAGTAGTGAGTTAATGTGTCCCGTGCACTAGATTCTCCCCACACTTTGTCCAAACACATATTATTGTGGGAACATCCATTAAAATGACACAGATTTCACTCGCTTGATTACAACTATGTCACCTAAATTGACTTCGCTGAGATCTAGAACAAAACATAGGCTGCCATTTAATGAGTTTGCGTTTTATGGAATGCTCTTCAAGAGGGGTGTTAGATTAATTACGTCACATAATTTGAGGGCTTCCGCCCTTTTTCAGGAGTATTCCATAAACGAAACAAAATGGCAGATGGTGAATAAACTGCATGTGTTTTGTTTATAGGAGATACAGGAGATATGGGCTTCGTTCAAATAGACAGACCAGAAAAACGTCCGCTAGACTGGTTTATGCGCTTCGCGTTAAACCAAATGGCCATTTCGGGAACCAATCAAATAGTATATATTCAATCTGTCTACTTATTTAGTGTACGGTTTGGGCTGGAAAGCTGAACAAAAATGTGCTAAATAGAGGGAAGCAACTCGCCGTGCACATTAAGAACAATATTGGCTCAATGTGCGCCGTGCCCTAATTCGGTACATATCTCATTTAAGAAATTTCCCTGATATCAAATTTTTCATTTACCTTCCAAACACTGAAACATATTGTTGAAACACTGCCTGTAGTTACAACGTAATACATTCGTGTGTAACACAACGCTCATTTGTCAATTTACTTCCCTGCTACCAGAGTGAGTGAGTAACTCGTTTAACGTGTGCATATACCACGAAGGTTTCGCACACGCCCAACTCGGGTTTAATCTCTGAGATTGCCACTGTGGCCAGTGACTAAGTCCGGACCAGAAGGGGAGGGGTAAGTTTGAGGTGGGCGGAATTTGAAATAGGAATTTAGTATTTAGGTCAAAAACCTAAAGCCAAAATGAGATAGCTGATCCATCCTAACATGTCTGGCCAAAAAAGTTAGTCCAAAAATAAAATTAGAATGCCCGGCCAAAAAAGGTTTTAAGGTGATTTGAGCAATTTAGACGGGCATCCAAAAATAAAATGCGTCGGACTGTTTACAAAAAAAATAAACATAAAATTTCGAAGGGCAGCCAAAAATATTTAAAATCCGACTATTACCTGGAGGCGAAGGTTCTTGAAAGGTTGTCGGCGGAACTCATGACCAGTGGGCTGGCTGGTGGTGCTGAGATTACCAAATATCCAGTCTCCATCGGAGCTGGTGCTGGTTTAGAAGGGACCGCCGCTGTCAGTAGAGCTAACAGTTTTGGTTCCCCTTAGCCGCTTCTGGCGTTAAACCAAATGGCCATTTCGGGAACCAATCAAATAGTATATATTCAATCTGTCTACTTATTTAGTGTACGGTTTGGGCTGGAAAGCTGAACAAAAATGTGCTAAATAGAGGGAAGCAACTCGCCGTGCACATTAAGAACAATATTGGCTCAATGTGCGCCGTGCCCTAATTCGGTACATATCTCATTTAAGAAATTTCCCTGATATCAAATTTTTCATTTACCTTCCAAACACTGAAACATATTGTTGAAACACTGCCTGTAGTTACAACGTAATACATTCGTGTGTAACACAACGCTCATTTGTCAATTTACTTCCCTGCTACCAGAGTGAGTGAGTAACTCGTTTAACGTGTGCATATACCACGAAGGTTTCGCACACGCCCAACTCGGGTTTAATCTCTGAGATTGCCACTGTGGCCAGTGACTAAGTCCGGACCAGAAGGGGAGGGGTAAATTTGAGGTGGGCGGAATTTGAAATAGGAATTTAGTATTTAGGTCAAAAACCTAAAGCCAAAATGAGATAGCTGATCCATCCTAACATGTCTGGCAAAAAAAATTAGTCCAAAAATAAAATTAGAATGCCCGGCCAAAAAAAGTTTTAAGGTGATTTGAGCAATTTAGACGGGCATCCAAAAATAAAATGCGTCGGACTGTTTACAAAAAAAATAAACATAAAATTTCGAAGGGCAGCCAAAAATATTTAAAATCCAACTATTACCTGGAGGCGAAGGTTCTTGAAAGGTTGTCGGCGGAACTCATGACCAGTGGGCTGGCTGGTGGTGCTGAGATTACCAAATATCCAGTCTCCATCGGAGCTGGTGCTGGTTTAGAAGGGACCGCCGCTGTCAGGGAAGCTAACCGTTTTGGTTCCCCTTAGCCGCTTCTGGCGTGGGCCGCAATCGAGTAGTAGGGGGCGACGAAGCAGAAGGGACCTCCCTCGGCAGCTGAACCGCCGGGTTTGGTCGGCCCCCCCCCCCACCACCCCCACCCCCACCCCCGTGCTGCCCCTTGGGACACATTCTCCTCCTACTTGTCGATCCACGCGGCTTATTGTCACCGTATATAAGGGAACGATTTCGGAAACCAATTTCATTCTTCAGCGCCCAGAGTAGGAATGCTGCTACCAGAACATCCAGACGCAAGTGCGTTTTTAAAATTATGGAAAATGCATTTTGGGGTAGGCCTATTACAAAATGAGTCCCGTGCTTATAAACCTTAAAGTCTAGCCTTTAATAAAGTCCAGAATTTAACGTCATGGCAACGCCATTCAAACTGCATTACGTTAAAGTCTGGACTTTATTAAAGTCTAGACTTTAAGTTTTATAAGCACGGGCCCTGATAGCAGACAAGTGAAATAGTTTGCGAACGTTAGCGTCGCTCGCTGTCGTTGAACGCGGACCACTGTATTACATTCTGGAAGATGGCGTCAAACTGGAAGTTGTTGACAGTTTCATATGCCAGGACAATTATTCTTTTGGCGCTTCTGTTGAACATTGACGTTTGTTTAGGTTAGTTTACTACCGCGGCTTCTTTATTACAGGGACTGCTATCAGATATTTGAGACCAATATAGCCTTTTTACAACTAAAATTACTATTAAGGTAGACGACAGTCACTTTTTGCACCCTTGTTTTGGCTTCGTACACAATAAATATAGCATATCTCATAATTTCACTTGAAATCTATATTTCGTAAAAGGAGGGGGGGGGGGGGGGGGGTGAGGATGAAAAAGTATATGGTATTTTGTGCTTGCCCTATTCTATATATATAAATAATAATCTTGATTATGCAGCCAGCACCACCCCACCACCCCCAACCCGACACTGTGGACCCAGCTCTAGCGATTTCGTCCCAACGGTCCCGGTTCAGCAAGTCTATAGTATGTAGTACTTGTACTTATATAAGACTATTTCGCCCGAGTCTATTTAAATATCCACTTTGGTTTGGTCGCCAGAGGAAGATCGTATAAAATGTTTTAGTCGAAAAACGAGGGCTGCAGCCTACATGGTATTTAATTACCATGATTGTCGTTTTGGATGCGTTGGTGGAAGGCTGAGTGGACGCAAAAACATTAGTGGCCTAATAGCCACATATCCAAACAGGTCTCTGACTTGGCACACAACTATTTGTCAGGTCCCTCCCCGCCCTCTCAATATGGGAGCAGGTGAACTCGCCTTGAGCGCCGGTTTTTCAAATCGCCTCACACTCGCTCCCAACATGTTGACCTATATATATATATATATATATGTATATAGACATGTATATATTTGGAGAAGATTGTCATCTTTGGGTGCGAGTGCGAATAATTTTTACATGCTCATATACCACTAGAGTTTCGAGCATGTCCGTCCCGGGGCCTGTCTCTGGATAGCCAGTGACTTGCTCCGGGACAGAAACAATTTAGGGGACAATTTTGAAATTTACATCCAAAAATTAAATAGTGGGCATTTAAAATTTTGATGCGTTTGGAATTTGGAAATTAGCAATTAGTAAAAGAAATTAGTAGGATTAAAAAAAAAAAAATTACAAGCCAAAAATAAAATGAATTGACTGCTCGGCCGAATATTTATATAATTTGGAGCATTTTTGAAGGACAGTCCAAAAATAAATAAGAGAAAGAAGAGAGGATCGGACTATTTATAGAGGATTCGTCACGAGTATTTTTTAATATGGGAAATATCAACCGAGGCTTCGTTAATCTGTATTTGTCGAGGCTCTGCCGAGACAAATACAGATTAACAGGCCGAGGTTGATATTTCCCATATTAAAAAATACGAGTGACGAATTCTATTTATCATATCACTGTCAATTTTGTTTATTTTCCACTTAAATGATTAATAAACAAAACCCCAACGCTCGGACGTAACAATCTGTTTTGACGTATGAATACATGCACATGTCAATCACTCAGCTGATAATCGGTTTGTCAATACACCTTGAAGGTCATCTATGCTTTCTGAAACTAGGTTAAAAGCGGAAACAAAGATTGTAGCTATTTAAACAATTTAATACTAATTTAACAGTTTTATATATAAACAATGAAATTATAATAAAATAATTGACAATAGCCAAATTTTTCAAAATAACTTTTCGCGGCATTTTGCCGAGTACTACGTCATTGTCAGACATAGGCCTATCTACGTCACTGACCTATTTAAGGGCTTCATCAAGTTCAGTCTGAGTCTGTCGAAAATAAGTCTTCGTCGTTTTAGGGGGACAACAGGACTTTTAGGCTGAGCCACATTTATTACGATGTTGCTTTGGAAAGATGTAAGACTGTTTTCTTTTCGTACACTGATGTAAAACTTGCACAGAATTACATCGAGTTCTTTGGGGGCATTTCTGGTCTGGACTCATTGATTGATTGTAGATAGTTTTCAAAAATGCGCATGTCGTATAGAGGTTTTTTTGGCAGTATTCTTATTTTCATTTTCTGTAATGACATTACCAATCATCGTATCATCTACTTCTACAAATCTACGAGTTTTGTTTTTGGGCCTGCCGGATTGTGGCGTCTGCTTCGATGTCCGTGGATCTACCCTATCCCCTGTTTGCACTAACTAAACGTTCTGGTGACAATTCAGCTTGAATCATAACTATATAATTAGGGCCTACCGGACGGTAGAGTTGCTTTGATTGTAGCACTTCCTTTTTTATCGATAGTAACGCTATCTCCGACTTCAAAAGACAATTTTGACAGGTGAAAATAGTTCTACGTTTTCGGTATATAATTTGCATAATAATGTAATTTGCATACTTATGTTCTAAATATTTGCATACTTATGTCTCAAAATATGTGATTTATGTAAAAGTAGTGATATCCCTTTTGTAATTAAAATTTTGAAGGAAAAAGTCCGATCTATATGTCCAAAGCGGAAGGTTGGCGACTAATGTCCGGAGTTGCAGTTAAAAGTTGCTTCTTAGAGAGCAATCTCTGAACCACGCGGTAGTGGGTTTCCTCTGATGACTACGAGTCTGCAGCCAATTACCAAATATCCGTCACTGAGCATTCAATAGCTGTGGATTAATCATCTGGCATCGATGTGCTCCAGTGGTGTCGTTAAACAAAAGGAGAAACTTTAAGATTACTGGGCCATAGCAGTGTCCAACAGATCGCTCGTCACCTCCGCGGTCGATTCCGCCGGTGGCGTCTTCTTCCTCTTCGGTGGTAAAATCGGGGGGCGGCGACGCAGACGGAACTGTCACTGGTTGTTGAGCCGCCAGCTTTGGTTCCCCCTGAGCCGCCCCTGCAGCGCGTTCCTTCCTCCGTCCTCCTCTTCCTCTCCTCTTCTTACTGGAGTCCGCGTCCCCGTATACCAAAGTCACGATCTCCCGCGACCCGGTATACGCAACGCGGAACTCCAACAACATACCAAAGCTTGCCATAAGTCCTCCCAGGTTGGGGGGGGGGGGGGGGGGGGGGCAAGTTCAGAGCGCACGTCGACACGTCTAGCTTCATAGCTGTCTCTCAATGGAATCTCATCATTGGGTGCATTTAATATTACAAAGGGGCTGGATGTAGCTCAGTCGGTTGAGTGCTCACTTGAGGTGCTTGCGTCGCAGGATCGCACCACCTTCGTGAATCCATTCAGCTGATTGTGAGGGTTTTTTTTTCGTTCTAACCAGTGTACCACAACTGGACAAATGCCGTGGTATGTGTTTTCCTGTTTGTGGAAAGTGCATATAAAAGATCCCTTGTTGCATTAGGAAAAACAAAAGAAGTAAAAAATGTAGTGGGTTTCCTCTGATGACTACGAGTCAGAATTACCAAATATTTGACATTCAGTAGCTGATGATTAATCAATCGATATGCTCCAGTGGTGTCGTTAAACAAAACAAACTTTAAGATTACAAAGTTAACCAATTATTTGCAAAGAAAAAATACGGCGAACTAAATATAAATGTCTAGAACCCTTAACCCCACCCCTCAGGCTCCCCCAAACATTGATAGCACACATGTATATAAGAATAGAGTGGATAAAAGGTTCTTGGAGTTGTACCTAGGTTCTAGCTAAATATATGGAATATGAACTTTCATTTTAGATGTTTTATAGGGATTATTTATTATTATTATTATTTTGTTTTTGTTTTTTTTGTTTTTTGTTAGCCAATTTTCAGATCTTAAGAATTTTACAAGTTCTGATGGCCAATTTAAACAAACTTTTATTAGCCAAATACTAAATGTTGAAGCCACTTTCTATGAAAATTAGCAATGTGACACTTTCTCTAAAAATTAGCAATGTGACACTTTCTCTGAAAATTAGCAATAGGTAATGAAACAAAGGGAAATAGTGATATATTTTTTAACGCATGTGCTTTTGAAAATGACGAGGTTGGCGCTAAGTCAAAAGCAGCACACTTATATATTAGGACAAATACAAATGTGGTCCTGGCCTGCGGTTATAGGTGTATGGTTAGTAGCAGTCGATGGAACACCGATGCGAGCAACGCTATATAGGCGTTGTTCATGTATACAGAGAGAGGGTCGGAAACGAAGATCCATCAGACACACTTACCCACTCGCTAAAATATCTCCAGTTACAATGATAATTCCTATTTTTGTTTACCACAAATACACTAAGATAACTTTACGATACCTTCGAAGATATGTCGTATCTTAAATCTACGACATTCGTAGCTAAGATGACTTCAAAAATACGGGCCCTGGTTAACACGTAACAAAAATGTAGTTAGGTAGGCTATAACATTAAACAAAAATGTTGATTCCTAAAATCTGTCAAACTGGTCAAGCAAAGATCAATAAAGTAACATTACAAATAAAGTATGCGTACTCTAACTGTTTTGAAGATCAGTACTGTAGGAGGGAAAAAAACGTTTATGGTGAGCGAAAATGGCACACCAAAAAATAGGGTTGGTCGGGTAACCGGAACAACACATATTTGTTTAATTAATATATTATTTTTGTATCTTTCTACAGGTCTTGCAAGTACAACTATTAATTGTATGAATAGTGGACAGGATGGACTTCCTACTCGGTTAACCTGCACAGTGATTGGCACCGTAGTTACTGGAATCAGATGGCTTCGGCCAAATGGTGATAATTCCCAAGTGGTGGTAACATGTAACACAGCTAATGTTGAATGTATTGCAACTGGGGGTGTACCAGGCTACAATGTTTCAATTGATTCGTCTACAGGGAAACATACTCTTACCATAGATTCTTTTAACTCTTCAACTGATGCTGGAGAATGGGCTTGCCAGGATGGAACAGGAAGTGGCCAATTTACATGTAATAAGACTTTAACAGGTAAGTTCGCTATAAATATTTAGGGTTTTTTCTGTATTAATTGTCAAACTCAAAGGTGATCATGTCCTTATGTAGCAGCATCAGATTTTTACAATATCGAACACTAGGAAGAAAAACGTAAAAGAACAATAAAGCACCACTATAAATATCACATCATAGAATAAATATCACCAACTTATATCATTTAAATAGCCATATACATGTAACGTTTATAACTGCTGTGCTAGACAGAAATTGAAATGTATCCCGCCGTTACTGTGTTCAAGATCCAAAACAATATAATCATGAACCATGAATTTATTTTTATTAAAATATAATTAGTAAATGATGTATTTTTGAGATTTAAATTATATTGTTTTATACATATCTTAGCTTCAATTCTGTTATATTATAGTTCCAATATTGGATGCCTAGCACAGCATATATAAAAAATATATAAACCCAGTTAGTCATTTCATGCCATGTTACAAATATTAAAACCCCATTAATGCCAAAAACTTAATTCTGTATGAACAATTTAATCTATTAAAGTAGTCAGTATGAACCCCGTTAGGGCTCAAAATCAGGTTCACGGCGAATCCTTCTGCTCTACTTTTTATTTTGGTATTTTTAAACAGCTTAGGTCTTCAGAATGGATTGATTGGTCTGCAAGTCAATTTATATTGCAAAAAAAAAGTTATCCTATAGCAACTGAAGACATCTACACCATATAGTTTTCACATAGTAAACCAAATAATTTGGTATTTTAAAATTAAGATGCAACTCAGCATACACACAGCACATGTAGGGGACATTTTTAAATTAAAAGTAATTTTAAAAATATTGTGTTATAGGAAGATGACCGCCATATAGCTGTTTGTTAGTAATGCTAATATGAATAGATGTGCAGATTCTGGCTTTTTCGTTGAATTCGGGCACAACGCAGATTCCCCCACCCCCCCCCCCCCCCCCACCCCCCGTACGGAATTCGAAGCTCATACTCCTATGCTATCGACCGAATTTGTATTACAGTTGTTTCATTTACATCATAACACTTCTGTGCTATTTTAGGCTATGCGATTTAAATGTAATGAAACTGCAGGGCAGTGTATTTAAAATAGCTAACTTTGACAGTTTTTCTCGTGTCATCTCACTGTATTATAAATGAACTATTTCATCTCACAATTATTATAAACTAATTTTAATTCAGCGTTTATGTTTCACTGTACTTTGCAGACATACTCGTGCTGTTCTTACGATACAAATGCATGTGCATATTCTCGACAACATGCGCGAAATCAACAAAGACTGATATATTTAGCCTACAAAATAAAAACTAGTTTAGTGTCCATAGATGGAAACAACTTGTTTGTCACAAATTTGCTTCAAGATGAAAGTGTTTAATTTGTGCGTGATGAAAGTGTTTAATTTGTGCGTGATGAAAGTGTTTAATTTGTGTGTAATGAAAGTGTTTAATTTGTGTGTAATGAAAGTGTTTAATTTGTACGACAGAGTCTCGACTGCCGTGCAATCTCAGAGGACCATGTACAGAGCTTGACCTATATTCATAGCTTGAAACACGGGCTTTCGGTCATAAACGAACATAATATATGTATTAAAATTAACACACAACATGAAAAACGTTTCATTTGCGGCCAGGTTTTATTACTTTAGCAAAAAAAAAAAAAAAAAAACCATTCAGTAGCAAGGTTCAGAATTTTATTTTCAACCATTTTAATTAATAAATGTGTTGATTAGCTTGATTAAAATAAGCAAGCCTTGGTTGACATTTTGTGATATACTAGTATATTATATTTGAGGTGTCTGATAGATTATGTAAGCATTCATTCACATCTGAAGAAAGAAATCTGTTTAGCAAATATTTTAGCCAGTCAAACATTTTATTAGGCAACCGACAGCGTGAACAAATGATTGCCTCCACACCATAACATTCTTTCCATATTGACTGAAATCTATGTCCATGATTTTCCTCGTATTTAATCATTCGTTTTTGTAACACTTCTATTAAATCTGATCAACTTCGACTTCCGTCATTTGCATAATAACTACCTCTTTATAAACATTGATATAATTTAAATCCAAATTGCGTGTGCCCATTGAAACCGATCTAACTAAAGGAACAAGTCAGGAATGGTAGAAAATATCAATTCAGATTTATTTACTGCAGCAGAAAAGCAGGAAATAACACATCAACATCAACATCAGTGTCCAATAGATCCCATCTAGTGTTCAAGTGAAGTAAGGCTAAGAACTAGTGGGGTAATATAAATGCAGGCTTAAATATAAATAAATATAATAGGCTTTTTGGTCTAAATATTGTATTAGTGAATGAACCAACCTTTAAATTAATTGGAAACAGTTTCGGTTTTCAATAACAACAACAAATGCTGGCCTAAATTGCTTACTATTGTCTAAAGGTACTTTTATTCATTTTTGGATGTTTATGACTTTAACACTAAAATGCAATGACAACAGACGTTCCTTCGCGCCTTTTATACTTTTCATATGACGTCATCTAACCAATCGCGTTACGCAATTTGGCCCGACGACACACGAGATCGGATCTATATCACAAGGAAAATGCTAAATAACGTTATAAATAACGTGGGGCAGGTTCTGCCCCCAACGGATCCACACTCTACTATTACAGAGTATTCATGTGCACTTTACTGCCCCAAAATCAAGTAAGTATTAGCTGTGCAATTTATAAGACAAACATCGAGTCGGCCGCTCGACTTGCTTTGAACATTTACGTTTATATTGCTACTTGTTTTTATTTTTCATACAGTAAATACGATGGGGCAAACTCTGCCCCACACGGAATTAGTGGGGCACAGGAATACTTAATATTATGCAACAATTCGTTTTACGATGTAAAGTCGACGTAAAACCATGCCCCATTATTTTGTGGTAATATATCCAAAAGCCGTGCTATAAAAATAGACTACCAAATCCATTGTTCATACAATAAATACGATGGGGCTAACTCTGCCCCACACGGAATATTATACAACAATTCATTTTACGATATAAGTCAACGGAAAACCATGCCCCGCTATTTTATGGTGATGCAACTAAAAGCCGTGCTACTAAAACAGACCACCAAGTCCTATAAAAATCACCAGTAAATCCGCACAACACATCGGAGCAATTCTGCACACACCACAAACAAACAACCTGTCATTTAACATCATTTTACAACATTTTAAAGTTAATAAATTGATTTATTTTTAACACATGTTGTATTTTCGACCCCTGAGGCAACAACGCCGGTGAAGTCAATATGGCGGACATTGATCAATTCGTCTGCTAATAGGCGCATAAAGAGGAATATTGTAAACTCTAAAATAACTTCAACTAAGGGAAATAACATAATCATAGCCTATTTAGAGTACAGTGAATTCAGTACCAACATGTATAGAGTAATAAGTTCATCGGAATATCGTCGGTTTAAGTAAAATAAATTTACTCTCAGCTAAAGTGTCAAAATCAACTGTTTGCCATTAACGTATTAATCATAATAATTAATGAACACAGTAGTAGGATTCATTACAATATATACATATATATATATATATATATATATATATATATATATATATATATATATATATATATATATATATATATATATATAAATCAAGTACATTTGTACTATAAAGTTAAAAAAAACAAAAAAAAAAAAAACCCAACAAATTGGTGCGACCAAAATATTGTAAGTCAAAGTGCTGACATTAATCGCCCGAAAGGCAAATAAAAAAAAAAAAAAAAATCCCAAGTGCACCCCCCCCCCCCCCCCCCCCCCCCCCATCCGTCGTGTAAGTGACATTTTTAACACATTTGTTCTAGCAAAAGGGATAGATATATCGGTTTGGTCCCCCAGACCATAGTGCACGTTGTTCATCCCTAGGCGGTACGCTGCTGACCAAGCCGTCAGGAGCCATACCAGTCATTATTTTTAACATAGTACATAATTGTTTGATCTTTCAGATAGTGTTTCCAAACCTGTTTCTAAATATAATGCGTTTCTAGATGTAAACAATGGTAGACCGGTTATTATCCTTGCTGCTTCAAGTTGAACTTTTTCTAAAGTTTCAGAATTTATTAGTGAGCATTCATCCCAAATTTCAGATACATATTCAAGTGTTGGTGAAATAAAAGTTGTGTATATTTGCATCAGTATGTGTCGATCCAAAGAGTATTTGTATTTTCGTAGAACGGAGATTATATTTGAAAGTGATTTACATATATTTTGAATGGGATTTGTCAATTTTTCATCATTTGTGAAAGTTAAACCTTGCTGGTAATCCCAATGTACAGTACAGTATTTCGGCCAATCACAGCATTCGATTCTCTTTAACCTGACATGTTTCCATGAGCGATAGGTGCTGTTTGAATCCTACGCAGAACCCGCGAATTTCTTGCCGGACCGTAAAAATTGTAATCTCAGTGATTAATCCGCCAAGTGAATACACATTTTAAGTATGTTTCGTCTCAGTTGTCAAAATTGAAAACGTTAAAGACGTGTTAACTTCAAGAATTATAAAATGGCGCCCAATTTCCGCCATATTAATTTAAAACGATTGAAGTTTGCTAATGTCCATGTTTTTATAGGGATGGAATCATCCACAGTTCCAGAACTACAATGTACGCAAACTACTTTGCACTTTTTTTTTTCTTTTTAAATAAATCTTTGCAGATTTTTTTTTTAAATTTCAGTACGAGCAAAAAAAAAAAAAAAAAAAAATAACTAGTTAAATAATTCACTATTATATATTGTGTGCCTGCTCTTGTGTTTGGTTATCTTTTTCGTTTTCTCTTTTTAAATCAGTGATAGTTTTTATGTAACTTGTGTTGAGTTAAATAATCAACAGTAGGCCTATATATTATGTATTTGTTCTTATATCGAGTAAGCCATACCAAATAAATATTATATATACTTCTCATTATTTGACATTATGCAAATAATAATAAACATTACCGAAATATGTCTTGACATATATCTTTCTACATGACACCCATATATTAAGTACTCCAGAATGCATCTAAAGACTTATAATGCATCTGAATTAAACAAAACTCAACAAAAATACTGGAGAGACTTTCGCCCCACCCCCTAGCATTCTCATCCACAAATTAATTTGCCAACCCTCTAAACTCAAATTCTGGGGGACACATTGCCCAAGTATGTATCCCAGACCCAACACGCTAACAGGGCATGGTAAAATTGTTTTTGTTTTTTTTTCTAGTCAGGACATAATTTTATATTTACAATTATTTAAACCATTTAATATTTTCAACTTTATATTTATGGGTAAGTTGTTACATGTTTATGTTGTTGTATAAAGTGGACTATATGTTTCTGCTTATGATTAAATGAGTTTGTAGGCGAAATGTTTACAAATCGCTTGACAATAAACAATAAACAAACCGTAGTAGCTTACAAAATTAATGTTTTGTTATTGTAATTAAATGGGAAAGAAAAAGAAACAATCATGTTGTGAGGTATACATAAGACAATTTTGTCCCTCGGGCTGGAATTGCCTTATTTATACCTAACAACGGTGATTCTATTAATCTATATGTCATTTGATGATGCTGTTAAACTAGTGTCATATGCAAATAATCTGGTTACACTGTCACAGTAAGTTCATTAGCAATATCATTGACGTATAATAAACAGTGAAATGGGTCGAGTACTGAGCCGTGTGGTATTCCAGTCGTTAATGTACCATAGTTGGACAAAGAACCATTAATAAAAACACTTGGTGTTCTGTTTGATATATAATTTCTTATCCATTCAAGTAGGTGTCTGGTACTAACGTAACGTTCTAGTTACAAAGGCTTTTGATGCTAATACCATTTATTCATTCAGATGGCCTAATACATTTAAACCTATTCACTAAACATCTTTGTTCTTTACATCCTGTCATGTCGATTGAGTGTCACAGATATGTGATATATTTGTTCATATTTCTATTCAACTTCTCCAGTTCCCAATCCAGAGAGTCAGGTTTCGGAATCCACCATTATTATAATAGTGGCTGCTGTTCTACTGGTCATCATTACGGTTCCAGCAATATGGTTCTGTCACAAGAGGTATTGCATGGTGTTGAAGAAAGCCTTTAAAACTTGTGATCGTCTCTCTCTCTCTCTCTCTCTCTCTCTCTCTCTCTCTCTCTCTCTCTCTCTCTCTCTCTCTCTCTCTCTCTCTCTCTCTCTCTCTCTCTCTGTGTATAGTCCCATCTCCCACACTACCTTTAAATCAGGCTATTTTTCATTCATCCTGATCAGGGTGAAGCCGATATGCTACGTCATTAACTAGTTATAACTTTTATCCTGCAGTTCACGAAATGTATGGGGAAAGCTATTATTATTGTTGTTATTTTTCAGCTTTGTTGTATGATTACCTAGAGGTCAAATGAGTGTTTTTTGTAATGTAGCAATGCACGTGACGTCAAAAAGTCAGAATCTAGTTTATTACTTTTCTTTAATAGCTCTTGGTAATCGCAAGCTGATTAAAATTAGCTCTATTGGTCTACCAGTAGATCTAACAGCAGTGTGTGGACTCCCATACCCAGGTGACATTTCATCTGTAAATAATAATTTAAATATCAACCAATCACACGTCGCCTTTTATAGCATTATTTGGGAGCATAAAAATTCTAAAAATAACTATTTATGCGGCCTCTTTACCACGAACCATGCCAATACGTATGGACAGGGTTAGGCGACTACTCAAAGGCAATATCTATAATTCCAGGTGTTTAATATATTTTTTAAAGACCTAAATCAGTCTTCAATTTTACATTACAAATTATTTATTTTATAAAATAAAACATGTTTTAATGCATTGGCGAGATTGGACTAGTGAGATACAATTGAATTTTTTTTTTTCGTTTAATGACACCACTAGAGCACAATGATTAATTAATCATCGGCTATTGGATGTCAGACACAGGATCGAACCACATTAGTGGATCCATTAAACAGACTGGGCTTTTTCCTCGTTCCAACCAGTGCACAACAACTGGTCAAAGGTCGTGACATTTCTTTTCCTGTCTGAGAATGCATATAAAAGAGTCCTTGTATGTGGGTTTTTTTGTGTAATTCTCTTTTCACCTTTACAGTACTGATGCAGAAGTCGGAAGTTCAAGATAATAAGTCGAGTGCTGGAAATAACAAATCGAGCACTCGAGATTATAAGTCAATAGTTTAACATAATACGTTTAGCACTCAGTCAAACGCTCGAGATAATAGAAGTCGAGTACTCGAAACAATAAGTCAAACGTTTGGGATAATTCGTCAAGCGATCAAGTTAATAAGTTGAGCAGCTGAGATAATAAGTTGAACACTTGACATAATCAGTAATGCACTTAAGATACCAAGTCGAGAGCTCGACATAATAAGTCAAGTGTGCATTCAGCATGTACAGAAAAAAAAGTTGATCGAAGTTTACTTGTAGCTTCACAGTACTTTGATGACTTCAAATTACGAAAATGTAGATTTGAAAATGCACGTTTTCGCGTGCAGATCATGTTAATGGAAAGTGGGTGTTATGTTTAAATCCCAACTTATTGTATTTATGTTGAGGGCTAAGTTAAACACTCGAAAAAACAAGTCCATATTTTGAGATATAAGTCGAATTTCAGCATCTTTTAAAAGCGAGAAAAAAAATGTGTGTGTCCTAAGTATACCACCATATTATTTACTTTATGGGTGGTTTTTTAGATTATATGAAAAGAAGGTTTCAGGCCTTAGTACATTTTAAATTATTGGTGTTTAACACAATGATAGTTATTTTAATACTGTATGGTCGAACGTAGATTAATTTCTATGGCAACAAGATTACATAATAATCGTAACAATTTTGCATTAAATTTATATACACAGTCCTCGGTTGTTTGGGTCATGATTCATAAAGCCTAGCTCCAATTCATTTAGTTTGCCGCTAAAGCAATACGCGAACTTGTTGACGTAGTTTAACTTTAAAAAAGGGGGAAAAGTGCAGTAAACTCTGGATTTTATGGCTATACTACAACGCTTTTTTTTCCGTCTTGAAACCAGAGTTCAACATTAAAATTTTACATTGAAATTAGTTTCCGGCGTTCTTCGTAATTGACCCGAATACTTTCTTGTACCCTCGTGATAATTTCGAATGCTATCAAATTCTTCTCAATTCACCGACATGATTCTTCCAGTAAGGTTTTGATTGGTCGAATGGAAGTTCAACTGAACATGAGCTCCAACGGGATGCTGTTAGATCCATAGGTAGTGGAGCAATTTTAATCAGATTGTCGTAATCAGCCAATACAATCAGTGGTTGCAGAATAAATATAACTAAATATAGCTAAATTGTGGAAGGACATATAATATAATTATACAAATTTAACCAGTTCCCAATATTTACACGTGTACACAAAGGAAAAACCTTTAGAAAACAAAGAGAAAACAACAGTATTGTATACAGGGTTGTGGGTCCATAATTAAATGTATAGTAGAGGCAAAGTAATAGTTGTGTGACCAAATTACGGGGACAAATGTTTGGGAAGCATAGACTTTGTGTCCTTTCACTGGTGGAGTTAGCCCACACTTTTTAGAGGGTCACACCCGCTATTTTTATTCAGAAGGCTTTGAAGATATGAAAAACACCTTCAAACCTTGTTCCTGTAAATTGGTCACGGAACTGTATTATTTTCCCTCTACTATAAGGGCTGTGTAAAGAAACAAAACCTACTTTCACAGAAGAACGATAGATCCCCAAATAAGAATTCCGTGGAATATTATATCGTTTCTGCAATCCTCAGTTTTCAATACTACACATAACATATTTTATGGAGTTGAATAATAACAATAACAATAATAATAATAATAATAATAATAATAATAATAAAATGAAATAAAAATTATACAATTCAGTAACCTCTCTCTAATAAACTTAATACTTTAATCTTAACAGGATGAATCGGCAACCGAAGCTTGAGGAAGAGCAAACTGAAAACAAAACTCAAGAGGCTGAAGATGAAAAGGGCCAACATGACAAATGAAAATCCTTCTTTCGAACTCATAGATTAATTAATTGTGACGTTACTTTTAATGGATTCCATCAACCATTTTACCGATTAATTGAGTACACGTTTTATAATCGAGTATAGTTTTTCATCACTAGTGATTTTCTGATTAATGGATCCATCAACAGTTTGACCGATAAATCACGTACATGTTTGGTAATCGAGTACAGTCTGTCATACTAGTAACTATTGTTGTACTGATTAATGGATCCATCAACAGTTTGGTAATCGAGTACAGTCTGTCATACTAGTAACTATTGCTGTACTGATTAATGGATCCATCAACAGTTTGGTAATCGAGTACAGTCTGTCATACTAGTAACTATTGCTGTACTGATTAATGGATCCATCAACAGTTTGATAATCGAGTACAGTCTGTCATACTAGTAACTATTGTTGTACTGATTAATGGATCCATCAACAGTTTGGTAATCGAGTACAGTCTGTCATACTAGTAACTATTGCTGTACTGATTAATGGATCCATCAACAGTTTGATAATCGAGTACAGTCTGTCATACTAGTAACTATTGTTGTACTGATTAATGGATCCATCAACAGTTTGGTAATCGAGTACAGTCTGTCATACTAGTAACTATTGTTGTACTGATTAATGGATCCATCACCAGTTTGGTAATCGAGTACAGTCTGTCATACTAGTAACTATTGTTGTACTGATTAATGGATCCATCAACAGTTTGGTAATCGAGTACAGTCAGTCATACTAGTAACTATTGTTGTACTGATTAATGGATCCATCAACAGTTTGGTAATCGAGTACAGTCTGTCATACTAGTAACTATTGTTGTACTGATTAATGGATCCATCACCAGTTTGGTAATCGAGTACAGTCTGTCATACTAGTAACTATTGTTGTACTGATTAATGGATCCATCACCAGTTTTGTAATCGAGTACAGTCTGTCATACTAGTAACTATTGTTGTACTGATTAATGGATCCATCAACAGTTTGGTAATCGAGTACAGTCTGTCATACTAGTAACTATTGCTGTACTGATTAATGGATCCATCAACAGTTTGATAATCGAGTACAGTCTGTCATACTAGTAACTATTGTTGTACTGATAAATGGATCCATCACCAGTTTCATAATCGAGTACAGTCTGTCATACTAGTAACTATTGTTGTACTGACCAATGGCGTTCACGGAACACTGCCCACTATTGTTGTACTGTGATCCATCTTTACCTATTGTTGTACTGATTGAGTACAGTCTGTCATACTAGTAACTATTGTTGTACTGACCAATGGCGTTCACGGAACACTGACCACGTGATCCATTTACCTAACTGATACAGTACAGTCTGTCACACTAGTAACTATTGTTGTACTGATTAATGGCGTTCACGGAACACTGACCACGTGATCCATTTACCTAACTGATACAGTACAGTCTGTCATATTAGTAACTATTGTTGTACTGATTAATGGCGCTCACGGAACACTGCCCACGTGATCCATTTACCTAACTGATCGAGTACACTTTTCATGATCAAGTACAACACAGACTATTTCAAGTTGTTTCTCTTCTAGTTCTCTGGTGGTCAATGATGGTGACCATGATGAGTTACATTGGGGCCTAGTTAGGAACTATAGGTGATTAAGACCAACCAATTAATTGTCAACTATAATCGATCATTGGCAGGGGCAGAATCTCGATCTTGTAAATAGGATATCACGAAATTCTAAAAAGGGCATGTTTGTGTGTCTCGAAAGCAAATGAGCCCAGTTCACAAATGTAGCGAAATCTATAATTGTTCGGGGACATGCTCCCCAGAGATTTTAAAATAAACATGCTTTCAGGGCAATTTAGTTTTGTATATTGTAGATGATTATTTTTTAAAGTTATTAAAAAGGGTAGTACAAATGCGGGGTTGGTGGTCATGGGACTCCCTTCTGGAGCCGTTAATGACTGGAACATCACTAACTAATAGTAATAAAATACTATAGCCACATTATGTAGTATCCAGACATCATTACTTTTTTGTTTACGAATCTCAAAATGTCTTATGCAGTGTTGACTGAATTATTCTTAAAATTGACACCGAGATGCTTTAAGATGGTCCGTACAAATGAATGAATTATCATCTACTATTATGGTCTTGTAGTAATACAATATAATCATGCATGTGGTGTGCTTTCGGGGTTCGTATTAGCATTGAAAAGTCGTGGAATTTGATAACTGATCTTCTGAGGTCTGGAAAGTCATAAAATTTAAAGCTATCTTAGAGCTACGATGTTTTAAAACCGTCGTAAGTTATGGCCATTAACGTACTCCCAGTTTTCTAGGCGTAGAGGATGGGGCAGGCCGATTTTTGCCCAAATTAAACGAAAATGCCCGAATCTGGATAACAACATTTATTCATATTAGCATTACGGCTGCAAAAGAATCACTGCACATTTGTATCTGGATTATAACCAATATTGTGGGTAGAATATTGCAAATACATGGTGAAATTGTTTCAGCCCAGCTGATTTTGCCCAAATTAATATCTTAATCTGGTTTTCTTTTTTTAATCTAAAGGTTTATTCAAACACTGGGAAGGGGGGGGGGGGGGGGGGCAGTCTCGTACACTTATGGCTATGACGTCACAACGGATTTACGATATCGTAGAGCTAAGATCGCTTCAAAAATCTGGCCTTTATTTTTAATGATGAGCCACTATTGTTTGAGATAGCGAATAGAATACGGTGGAGAGTGGTTCAGAACCCTTACATTATATATATAGTTTTGTTATCTTAGAGTTCACATATAACTTTAAACTTACATGTGTCTGACTAGTACAAACGCTGCAACGTTGTGTTTTTTTCAATCGGCCACCGCTACCCTGAACACGGGGATAGGACCTGGGGTGTCGGGTTTCTTCTTGTAGGTTTTGTACTAATCACTAACATGTTAGTTTAATGTGAGGAAACTCAGACCAGATTTGTAAAAATGTGTGTACTTAAGATTCAGTGCGGGTAGGTGGCTACCATTTGGTTGTTGAAAATTGACGATCTGTTACTTAGAGTTCGCTCTAGCTCTGGCACACTTATAAACAGGGTAAGAGGACACTCGAGCTAATCAGATATCTGGATTGGTCTTTGTTTTGTTTGTTTTTGTTTGCTTTTTCTTAATTAAATTCTTGTTTATTGGCAGAATAAATTGTATACCTAGTTATGACATTAAAGTGAAGATATGTTTCATCATCAATATTTGTTTGTTGTTGGTGTGTTGTTGTTGTTTTTGTTGTCGGGTTTGTTTTGTGTTGTTTTTTTTGTGTTGTTTTTTTTTTGGGGGGGAGGGGGGTGTTGAGGGGGGTAGGTTTTGTGCAGTTGTCTTGTTTGTTTGTTTGTGTTTTTTGGGTTGTTGCTATTTCCTTTTTGTCGTTGCGACTATAGGAGGAAAACATGGTAACTCAATCTTTCAATAATATATTCTCCAACAATAAACACAAATTATTAAGCGTATTAAGTGAGGGGGACGACTTTGAATCAGGAGGTAATCGTGTCGAGGGCGTAATCGACGGATGAAATGGGGATCCTTCTTGAGCGCTATTCTAGCGTGGTTTCTGCTGCTTTCGGTGGATTTTTAAAATCGTGCTTTTTCTATTTCTTTAATATGAATTTATTTGATTCAGCCCGTGGAATACGCTGGAAACAGCGTAACTTAAAAAAGACACAATGTGAGTTTTAAGGATTTGATTGATATATCGAAAGCCGTGACACAATTATGTCTGCCTGGGCCAATATTCTGAAAGACGACATGTTCAACTTTCCCGTTCATACCGATTCCTGACAAGCCTTTGCCTACCCGCATGGGTCTCTCTCCGTCATGTAACGTTCTCCCCTTAATCGCCAGGGGTCAATTTCACAAAACATCGCAAGTTCACGTCTGCGACTAGCATGCCAGGCATACATATACAAGTGGTTAGAATCAATATTACGAAGACAATTACATCACTACAAAAAATTGAGCATTCCAAGGAGAAATTTTTTTTAAATATGTGTATATTTGTTGTACTGTAACAATAATGAGACTTGTATTGTGGTTTAGTCGTATATTTACGTGTACGTGTAAACCTAGGCTTGCGATGTTTTGTACAATTGGGTCCAGGCCCTTACTTTGCTCTGCGCCGTGGCAAACTGTGGAACATTGCCGTCGTTCCTACCGGGAACCCAACAGGACGTCGATATGAGAGGTTGTTGGAATCGAACGGACCGCACCAGCGCTAATGGGTCATTCCTAGGTTCCAATATGTGTTTACCAGTATAATTTTATAAAATGTAATACTATAAAAAAAACCCAAAGAACAGCAACAGAAAAACAAAAACACGTTTGATGGTGAGGGATTTTAGCACAGGGAATCCTAACCTCAACATTTTCACTGTTTGTTTCATCACAAATCTTGCAGGTTACTTTATTATATGATCAATACCAAACGTGTTCGTCCTTCAAAACGTTTGGGCTGGGAACTTGGAACTCTTCGTGTGTTATCGTAATAAAACTATTTAAAAAAAAATTAACGCCAACATTAACGCTGTATTTCGCCATGATAGTCCTCGGCAATTTAGGAATTAGTGTTTAGAAAATACCGAGGTAAATAGAAATCATTGTGTTTAATCATTATTCTGTCATTGAGAAGATTTTGTATTTATTTTGATAAATTTCTAGAGCAATGTTATGGTGCAAGGGGAATAACTCTTATTTTGTGATTCAGCCAATAACATGGAAAGATTGACTCACAATGAGTTACCACTTACATTGTGTAATTAATTGTTGACTGCAATATTTAATTTATGTTGAACAAAAGGTGTTTTAAACAGAAAATAGAAAGTCATATTACAACATTCCACAAAAAATTATGGTCATTTACTGATACTGCCCGAATAGCCTGCGTTGGATCTTAGGGCCTAAATATTGTCAGCACACTGTGGAACTACCATATCTGTTCATTCTGCAGATGTGAGCAGATTTTTTAAAATGTTGCCAATCTTGGGGCTTAATAAAAACAAAATATGGTGCTACTTTTGAATATTGACTGTATAATAAAACCTATTAAAATAAACAGCATTGCACGTTTTACTTTTTACTTGTTATTTTTTGTGGTTTAAAAAAAACACAAAAAAACCTCAACAGCCTCCACACCAGACCACCCTGCAAAGAAGTGTTCATACGTATTACTGGTATGTCGCGGAGGGTTATACTTCCAATGTGAAAGTTACGATTTTTATATATGTGTATAAGAATACGTAGGCATGTGAGATGAGGACTTGATGTGCCTCCCAAGAGCACGGATTTGAGCATGTCTTCCTCTACAGGCTTTCTGCCAGTAAACAGACTATAAATATAAATCCATTAATTTTAAAGAGATTCCCTCCTGATGGGGAAAGGACTCGGTATTGGTGGTATAAATCCCTCTTATACCTTGTGCGACGCCTATCCAGGAATTGTATAGGGGAGGGGGAATTTAGACTGTAGGGAAGGACGTTTATAAGGGGGGTCGAGTAATTTTACTCATAAAAAATATCTTGAAAACAAAAGAAGAAAAATATGCTCGAGGAAGGAATGGGTTTGGACCCCCAAAACACACCCTTGCACACGTGTCTGGCGGGAGTGCTTTGGTTGCACCATACATAAAGGCATGAAGAACTCCTTAGAATGGGGGAAATTCAGTGTTCAAACCATTGAGGGGGATCGATCCTATATCCCATTGTTGTTAAGGTGAACATTCAACCAGCAAGCTGAGACAGGATGTAGCTCAGTAGTAGAGTGCTCGCCTGAACTTGAGCGGTTTTTCCCGTCTCAATCAGTAACTATGACTAGTACATCAAAGACCGCAGTCTGTTTTGTCCTGACAATGAGAATGAATGAATGTTTAACGACATCCCAGCACGAAAAATATATCGGCTATTGCCTGTCAAACTATGGTAAGTCTGACAATGAGAAAGTGCGTATAAAAGATACCTTTCTGTTTTATCAGCAGGAGTAGCTTATATAGTAGTAGCAGGTTTCCACTTCTCTCTCTATTGACCAAATGTAAAAATAACCATGTCAGACACCAAATAGCCACAAGGGGAAGACGTAGGCCGGTGGTGCAGCGATCGCCTGATGTGCAATCGGTCTAGGATCAAATCTCTTCAGTTGGCTCATGCCATTTTTCTCGTTCCAGCCAGTGCTTCATAAGTGGTATAATAACAAAGCCAATGGTATGTACTATCCTGTATGGGGTGTTGTAGCCCATGAAGTAGTAACAGCCAGCGTTTTCTATTTATATGTGTGGTCCTTAACCATATGTCTGACACCATAAATGTGTCAAGTGTTTTGTTAATATGTAAAATAAAAAATCCTTTCTTTACAAATAGCAATAGTTAAAAGTGTGTTGAGGTGTCGTTAAACAAACATTCCTTTCTTTTGGTTTTAACCAGCAATCTAGGCCTGCAGCACTCCCAAGTAGACCACAATGTAATTCTCCAAGTCAACAATGAAACGAATATTCGGGTAACACCCAGACGACATATCTAATGATTGGCGCACACCTACCGATTAATTCTAACACGACTGTCGAGTCCGCACTAGTCTGAAAATGTACACCTGCACACACCAGCCGACGCGACAGTTTAATCGGGGCCACTCCGGGGATTAGACGCGACTGTCGCGTCTGCCCTGCACACAACTACCGATTAACGCCGATGACATTTTATACAACATTTGTGACTGTTATACATCGATAAATTCACAACAAAATGACAAACAATTCTTATAATTAGAAACAGCACAACTTATTATTTAGTTAAAACGAAACATACCGTAATTCATCAATCAGTTTCTAATGGCTACGCAGTTTGTAACAGGTGTAGATCAATAAATTCATTTTGAAAATGACAAACAGTTCTAATATAATCACAAACACAGAAGCATACGCAGAGGGTTTGGCGGTCGAACCCTCCCATTGATAAAGAAAATATTCTCTTTTTTCAATATTTTTTCCCGGGGAAGCATGTCCAAACCCCTAATAAATTTAGCTAGCCAGTTTACTTTTACTCATAATTTTAGACAAAATATTAAGTTTAATTTTTGAAAGATGAAATAAATAAAACAAAGTACCATTCGTCAAGGAAGGAAATGTTTCATTTAACGACGCACTCAACACATTTTATTTACGGTTATATTGGCGTGAGACATGATTATATGTGTAACCTGGAGCCGGGGACTGAACTGTTTGATAGAGCGAACGTACCCGAAGTGGGATCGTAACACTAATATAATTAACAGCAGACGATAACATACAGTGACTTTTGACAAGATTGGCTTGGTAGATACGGATCCCAGACCTTCAATGTGGAACATCCCGTGCGGCAAGATCCGCTCCAAATACCGAAAGTCCCCTCAGGACAAGGTCCCATCAACCAGAGACAGATGGTGTCACTTCCTTAACAAAAGTTGAACTCTTTTCGGCTATTGGATGTGAGACATTTGGTAATTTTGACATATAGTGTTAGAGAGGAAATCCGCTATATGTGTCCATTAGTAGCAAGGGATCTTTTATATGCACCATCACACACTCAGGAGAGCATATACCACGGCCTTTGATATACCAGTCGTGATGCACTTGCCAGATCGAGAAATAGCCGAATGAGCCCACCAACCTGGATGGATCCTACTACTGGGCTACGTCCCGCCTCCTTCCTTACCCAGCCGGGGAGTATGTCATTCAGGATCACATAATCATTCTATGTACGTTCACAGCAGTAGTACTCACCATACGAAAGGAGGGAGTCTTCTGACTAGACGTCCTACGATAGACAACACTGCCATCCACAGACGTATGAAGGCGCTCTTCTCCACCATCTACCCACTGATCCTCAGAGAGTTATGCAAGTGCAAGAAATACCTCCAGCACTGCACCATACGAGAGGGGATAACAACACCCTAGCAGGGCTCTTGTGGATTATTCTAACCCGTAACGAGGTCACATAAGGATATATAGATCGGACTTTAAACTTTTAGACCTGCGTTAAACATTTTATATCATTATTTATTTTTCTATATTATTAAATAGTATGATAATCTCTTCTTTTTTGCTCATTTATTTTTGGGTTATCCATTAAAAATGCTCCAAATTATGTAAATAGTCTACCGGACAATCAATATTTTTACATTTATTTTTGGCTTGTTAACTCTTTGATTTGTTTCTTATTTAACGTTTCACTAATTGCTATTCCAAATTCTGCTCCCTTTCAGATTGCCACCCTTCTGTACCGGGCACAGCCATGGCGATGTCAGAAATAGGGCCGGGGAGAGACGTGCCTAAACATTTACTGGAACATAGTCACTTTAATAGTTTGTCCCGTATACTGTATATTTTAAAGTATATTTTCGTCAGTATTAAATTGTATTTATATAGACTCGACATGTTTAATGTTTAAAAAATGTATTGACAAGGCTTACAGAACATTAATACTTTACCAATACTTTAGAATTAATCAAATTAGAGACTTCGTTGATGGTCCTATTCGCACAATTTATCAAAACATTTGACAGTTCTTGAATTGTCCTGGCATTTTCAGAAGTCTCCCGCTAGAACCAAAGTTTGGTTGATTTTATGGTATTGGTTTTACAGTCCGTTTTGGTTTATCAGGCATTGGTTAAATACGTTGTTTATTTCGACGATAATATAAACCGCCCAGTAACTCACCATGCAGTATATCTCATTATAGTAGTGTGAACTAATTGTTCCTGTTTTCACAAACGAATGAAACGTGGTACAGTTGTAGATATGCCCATTTGAAGATATCTGAATGTGGAGCCATTTCGAAAAGATACCATGTCGACCATAGCGGTCATTTTGTTTTAGCTGTTATCAAAACGCGCAGTTTATACAATATAACTATGAACAGATCTGGGTCCTAATTCACAGAGGTCTCTTAGGCTCTGCTAGACAACAAAGCATCCTCTTTGCAAGGTTTTTAGCATTGCACTGCGAGATTGTAAAGTTGCGAGAGTTTAGTGAATTAGGTCCACGGTCTTGATCGCGGATAACGGATTTGTCTTTCTTCAGAATTACTAGACATGGTATCAGAACACTTATAATATATATGCACCTATGTTTTGATTATCAAGGTTTGCTATGTTATCATTTAAAATATGCAGTTAGTATACTATTTAATATGCAAATTAAGACCGCAGTTACCAACACAACTGTATTATTCAATATATGTTGGACAAAATTAATGGCCGTGGTTTTGACGTTAAAGAAGCTAATGCAGACAACATGCGTACCATACAATGGATATAAGTCATGACATATATAACTTATATGAATATAACATGTCAATTACTGCCTTTGTAGTTACTGCACTGTTTAAAATTTAAATGATGTTTAAAATATGAAGTAATACAATTTTGCATTAACAAGAACTACATTGTACCAATATAGTGGCATACACAAGTATAGGCACTACTTCAGTTCTAGTAAAAGAAACATTAACAATGAATATACTCAACAACGAAAGTTTAGCTAATTTTAAAAGAAATGGTATACCATTTATAAATTAACCTATTTTTATTAATTAGTATTCACATCTGAAATGTGAATCATTTACAAACAACATAAACTCATCAACCTTTGCCACATCACAACAGGAGGACCTGCTTTTCATTTAACTTTATTCAACCATGGAAAATTTAGACGTCATAAAATATATTTACTAAACTTTCGTTGTTGAGTATATAATGTTTAAATCGTCCATGAAACGCTGTATTAACAGTCTGACCAAATGATTTAGAAATGTGACGCATCTAAGAAATTAAACATTTGTGGGTGTTTTTGTTTTAACTTAATTTCGTTCTTATATCCAATTACGGTTCAAGCACGCTTGGCTGGTCAGACGCCTGAGCTATCTGTCCCGTTTGTCCTTTACAGGGAGTTAATGGTTAGTGATTAGTGAGAGAAAAGTCTGTGTAGTGGTTTTACTTCTCCCCAACCGAGACGTTAAACCTCGCTCTGGCTGGAAGCCGATATAGAGGTACGAACCCCATATCTACAGGCCTTAAGGTAGTACTAAACCAAATCACTTCCGGCTGGGTCAAAGTTCGAGGTGCACCCAACTTTTGATAGAGAAGTGAACACCACAAGTCCTGTGATTGGTTATAAATGTGAGTGTGTTGGTTGTAAACAAAATTAGTTTCATCTGGGCTAAAAGTGTATGCAATTTTATTTCATCTAGTACCACTGTGTCAAGTAGCCTTGTGCTTGGAACATGTATGGGGTACCTGTAAAAAAAACAATACTGAAATTTTGTGCGGAACTAGGGTAGTCATAGACGCTACCCGTTATCTCAGAAATGAGCAACTTGACACCCACTTTTTTGTCATTCACATTAAGGGTGAGGGGTGGTAGTATTTATATACGTGGCGTCTATGTCGATTGATACGTTGCAGGTAGGAGTTTTAACCACATATGTTACTATTGTCGTCTATGGGATTTGATTTGGTAGTATACACCGTTAAATTCGGTGGCTTGGCCACATCACCGAAGACGGGTGGAATTAAACGCCAGGCCAATGGCTGCGTTTCGTAATGTAGCATCTAATAGCCCGTAAAATAAACAATGTAATCATAAAAAGTTAAAAGTGTGTTTTGTTTAACGACACCACTGGAGCCGATTGATTTGTCAATCATCGGCTATTGGATGTCAAACATTTGGTAATTTTGACAATTTTCCATTTCTAGCAAGGGGAATTGTATGTTCAAAAGCCCACATACAGGATAGCACATACCCCACCATTTGATATACCAGTCATGGTGCTCTGCCTGGAAATAGAAATAGCCTAATGGGCCACCTGATGAGGATCGATCATAGGCCGACCGCGTATTAGACGAGAGCGCCTTATCACTGGCCTATGTCCCGCTCCATGTAATACGTTAAACCACATTCCTTTCTGTTGAAATCGCTATTTGCATTATGCGTTTATTATTCTGAAACAGAAATAGTCCGATAAACGACATCCATTCATTTCTGATTCTAAAATATAGCACAGGCCTGGATCCAATAATTAAAAGTGGGGTGTGTGGGTGAGGGAGAACGGGCACTTAGACCAGCTCTTGAAAAAGGAAAGCAAATGAAAATCTATGCCACCGTCCAACCCCCCCCCCCCCCCCCCCCCTCCAACAACAACAAAAACAAAAACAATAAAAACAAAAGATTAAAAAAGAAGAACATATGCAACAGTTACTGCATAGGAGGGGTGGAGGGTCGTCTGGATCCGTCTCTGTAACAGGGAAGTATACCTTGCTCCCACCTCCACACCCCGATGTTTTGACGATTTTGATTTGTCAGTGAGTATATCCAATGGCGTATGTTTGTTTTACCGTCTCAAGTTAGCCTAGATAACGACCAGGAAGAAGATAAAAACTAACAAGCAAACAAGCAAAACACGAGAGGCAACGGATTTAGGACTTCGATTTTACTACTAACCCATTGAACTTTCGTGGAAATGTGAACGCTTCAGTTACATGAATATGGATGATGCTGTATATATGTGGATAATAATATATGTTATGGTTCTTTCGTCACGTAATTCAGGTATGTGTTATTGTGTCTAACAGACAAGTTACTAATTACGAGTATTACTACAGGTAGCAATATAAAGAACGCGTAGTCATATAAAGTTAAAGTTTGTTTTGTTTAACAACACAACTAGAGCACATTGGTTAATTAATCATCGGCTATTGGATGTAAAAAATATGGTCATTTTTACTCGGAGCCTTTAGAGGAAACCTGCAAGGGCTTATTTTATATGCACCATCCTACATATAGGATAGCATATACCACGGCCTTTGATATGTCAGTCATAGTGCACTGACTGGAACAAGACATAGCCCAATTGGACCACCGACGGGGATAGATCCTAGACCGATAGGCGCACCAACCGAGCGACTAGGCTAAACGTCCCCACCCTACTGTAGTTAGTTAAAGAACATTTTGTGCAGGTAAATAAACATTAAATTATATATTCCTTAGTAAAGAATAATTGCGTTGTCTCTCTCTCTCTCTCTCTCTATTCTCGTCGCTCTCTCTCCTCTCTCTCATACTCCCTCTCTTCTCTCTCCTCTCTCTCTCCTTTCTTCCTCATCCTCTCTCTCAGGTCAGAACATGCTGTGTCTCTCTCTCTGTGTCTGTCCCCTGGTCTCGTCTTCTCTCTCTCTCTCTTCCCCCTCTTCCTCCATCTCTCTCCCTCCCACCCTCCCCCTCCCCTCTCTCCTGTCTCCTCTCTCTCTCTCATCTCTCTCTCCCTCGTCGTCTCTCCTCTCCTCTGTGGCTCCCTTACTCTCCTCTATCTCTCTCGCTCCCCCTCTCCCTCCGCCCTCTCTCCTCGCCCTCCCTCCCTCCCTCCCATCCCTCCCTCCCATCCCTCTCTCGTCTCTCTCTGAAAAAATAATCTCTCTCTCTCTCGCTCCTCTCTCTCTCTCTCTTTCTCTCACTCACTCTCTCTGTGTTGTGTGTGTGTCTCTCTCTGTGTGTCTCCCTCCCTCCCTCCTTCCCTCCCTCTCTCAAATATAGCGTGTTTCCTCTGATGATTATGTGTCAGAATTACCAAACGTTGGACATACGATAGCCGATGGTTAATTAATCAATGTCTAACTAAACCAGGCGTGTGCAGGAATGTTTGCAGGGGTGGGTGTGTGGGTTATTGTTTAGACAGAGGCGAGCGACGATTGTAGCGAGTCGCGATGCATGCAGGAGTGTGTGTGGGTTATTGTTTAGACCGAGGCGAGCGACGTTTGTAGCGAGTCGTGATGCATGCAGGGGTGGGTGTGTGGGTTAGTGTTTAGACCGAGGCGAGCGACGTTTGTAGCGAGTCATGATGCATGCAGGGGTGGGTGTGTGGATTATTGTTTAGACCGAGGCGAGCGACGTTTGTAGCGAGTCGTGATGCATGCAGGGGTGTGTGGGTTATTGTCTAGACCGAGGCGAGCGACGTTTGTAGCGAGTCGTGATGCATGCAGGGGTGGGTGGGTTATTGTCTAGACCGAGGCAAGCGACGTTTGTAGCGAGTCGTGATGCATGCAAAGGTGGGTGGGTGTCTAGACCGGGGAGAGCGACGTTTGTTGCGAGTCGTGGAGTATGCAGGGGTGGGTGAGCGTCTAGACGAGCGTCGTTTATAGCGAGTGTTGAAAACGTCCCCGGATTTTTTGTTGTTTAAGATTACTGGTGTAACATGTGAAAGAGAAGAAATACGTTTAATGATCCCTCCCCGACCCAGACACACCTCTTTTTCTATATATGCCTATCGCCCCGTAACACGGCTCATAGACAATGTGTATCCCGCCAATGAAGGTATCCCTCCAACCCACCTCACTAATAATTGGCAAAAAAACGTTGCAAGGGCGATCCTGTGAATATTTCAGATAGGGTCTAACGGCAAAAGGGCATATGGACCAACTCCTTTAAAAAGGGGAGTTAAGTGAACATTTTAAACCAATTGTTCTAGAAAGGGCCTTTTTATGTAATTGGTCCCCCTGGTCTCTCCTTGGATCTGACCTTGCATTTTTCCTCGACGTGCATTTGTATCCAGCCTAAAGAGACTGATCCGAGCGTCCTGTCGTTATGACATTTGTTCTTACTGATACTGGTGTGGTATGTGCTATCCTGTATGTGGGCTGGTGCACATAAAATACCATTTGCTAGCTACAAATGGACAAATGTCAAAATTACCAAATACTTGACATCTAATAGCCGACGATAGACAAATAAATCGGCTCTAGTGGTGTCGTTAAACAAAACATACTTTTAACTTTTTATGATTACGTTGTTTATTTTATGGGCTATTTAGTGGGTGCTACTTTACGAAAGGCAGTCATTGGCGTAGCGTTTAATTTCACCCGTTTTCGGTGATGTGGCCAAAGCCACCGAACTTAAGGCTGGTAGATGTGGGGTTGGCACCTCTATATCGGCTCCCAGCCAAAGCGAGGTTTAACGTCTCGTTTGGGGAGAAGTAAAACCACTACATAGATTTTTCTTTCACTAATCACTAACCATTAACTTACAGGTTTGTAGAATAAATAAACTTAGTGTTAATTTTCACGGGTTGAAACTAGGGTCTGTCCCTTTAAACAATCGCTAGGCGTTATATTAATTTGAACTCGCCAGATGCTTTCACAGAATAAATGGCGTGAGTAACTGGAAGCCAGTACATGCTTGTTTTAATGATAAAAAGCTGGTATAAAATGCGCTATGTTAAGGCGCACAAAAGAATTAGTAAACTATCAGTTCGGAATGCAGTGACGTGTTTCCGTTGTCATTCATCATGTAAACTAATTCGCACGTGCTTAGCTATCTCGGAATTTCTCTGGCGTACATATCAAATTAGGTTTGATAATAACTAGGAAGAAGATAAGAAACAAATAATAAACTAAACAGATCATGTCAAGTAACACTCAAGTCTATGTACATTGGGAGGCCTACAGTTTAACATTACCGACATTAACAATGGATGTATTAGCTGCAACAAATATGCGTTCAGCTATGTGGGTTTGGATATAATATTGTATGCTATCTCTCTTAACATTCAAGTCAGGTACGCTACGATAGTAGTATTGTAATACGAATTAAAATAAATGCTGATAGTTGCATTAGCGTGGCCAGAATTTTATATGGAGGGTGTTACCACATTGGGGGTGGGGGTGGGAGCACACTGTTTTTAAATTGATCTGCTAATTTCCGCTATACATGAGGCGACAGACACCTATACCAACTGTGGTGGAGAAAAAACAGGTGTATAACATCCTGACTATGCTAATGTTGTATGTCGACCAAGTGAGTAAATAACCATATGTTACTTTAAAATGTGCTAACCAAAGATTCCTGACCTCACTAGACGTAATATACTAAATTAATATAAATGAACACTATGCCTAATTTACGCAACATAATAGGCTGTATGCACGGTCGTGGCAAGTTATATAGCCACTTTTGAGTTACATATCACAAATGGCGGCGTCCATTACGGTTGTATTTCTGTAATGTATTGTTGTACAAACTATTTAGCACGATGTGTGTAAACTGGATCTAAATGCAAAAAAATATCCTTCTGAGGTGCGGCTTCGGGTAAGTATAAAGAAGGCAGTAGTGCAGATTAAAACTGTCAAAATAGCGTTGCCTATTATTATTAAAGATACTATCCGGTCGTTATACATTGATTTGCTTTGCATTTGCAAACATAAAACTACTGTAATCTTAAACTCACTTAATCCTAATATATATGGCTTACACTATCATACTTTATTTAGGAATGTTAAATGCTTTCCTGTCTGTGGGCAAGTCCATATAAAAAAGATCCCTTGCTGCTAATGGACAAAAATTAACAGGTTTCCTGTAAACCTGTGTCAGAATGGTAGTCGAATGCAGGCCCGTATCCGGGGGGGGGGGGGGGGGGGGGGGTACGATAGGTGTGAACGCACCCCCACCCCACCCCACCACCCCGCGAGAATTGGAGTTCCACCCAAAAATGTATAATGCTTTTTATTTCCTATTATAAGTATTTTAACGTTTACCCTAACAGATAACGGCTGTATTAAATGCTTGTTTATTCGAAGCCATTATTGGAAATCCGCACTCTGATATTACTTGTCTCGTCTCAAATATTAATATCAGCGTTCACAAATTTCCGTAAATATGTTTTGGCCTAAAATGGGACATATGTTACAAGAATGATATTACAAGGCGTCTTTATGGGTATATTCAACTGAGAACCAGTCTACCATGTAAGTAATTGTGGCGCTCTATTTTGTCGACTCACGAACTACGACTATCATGGGACGACCTGAACAAAGAGAGCGAAGCAAAAACACGTGCAGTCAAGACCTGCCAAACGATAGACGCTTTTCTTACGAAAAAGAAACAAGGTATAATGTAACTGGTCAATAAAATAAATACGTTTACAAAATCAACTACGATCACCCAAAAAATAATAAGATGTCAGTTAAATATTACTATTGACTTTGTTGCGTTCGGCGAATTGCTTTTTATGTTGCATGCTGTTTAGAGATGAATTTATTTAACAGCTGACACTGTCGAACGCGTGCTCAACTTTGTCTGGCATGTAATTGGTACCGGTACCGTAAATATGTTCAACATGTCATACATTTCATTCCGTCTCGAATAAAGTCATTGGTGGAATTTTGATTGCAATACACTTCTTGAATTAACAATCAAGGGGGGGCAACTGACTTAAATATTATTCACAAAAGCGATCCCGATGCCGTCAGTACACCAAATAGAAAACGAAAGTTATGCCCAATACCAAAATGTAAACATATTGGGGGTTTTTGATTTGGTTTTTTCCACACGCGCGTTTAATGGTTCAGTTCAAACTACGAATCCTTGTTTGTTAATGATAACATTATACTCATCATACTGCCCCACATTTGTCGGGGGGTGGGAAGGGTGGGCAGGCTGAGTTTTGCCTGAATTTAGAGTTTAAAAAAAAAAAAGCCCAAATCTCGATAACGTTTATTCACATTTGCAATAAGCACTACCAAACAGCTATATATGGTTGCAAACGAACCACTACGCATTTCACATGGATTATAATTAACGAGTATTAAAGTACAAAATAGAAATGTATTGTTTCACAGTGTAACTAGTTCTCTTCACTTATATGCTGGTCTTAGAAAAAAATATGCGTCTCGCCCCTTGCTTCTGCCAAATCTGTCATTAATCGTATCCATATTTTGGGCGATGGTTATATTGCAGTACGATCGCTCTATTTTATGAGTGCGACACTGTTCAGTCGTACCTGGCCCATAGTCGAGCACAGGTAGGTTTTCACAACGTGTCACACATTTAATGTAGTTAAAGTTTACTGCTGCTCTTGAAGTCTTATCGCTACGAACTCAAAATACCTCAAATAAAATATTAAAAACCCATCACAAATAGCTCCAGAATGCACCTCTGAACATCTACATTAAAAATAAATACCGGGTAAGCATGCCCCCGAACCCACTAGACCTCTCGCGCCCATGATATAAATGTAGTTCCACCCAGTATCTCAACACTCCCCCCCCCCCCCCTCCCCGCAAATATGGCTGGCTACGGGCCTGGAATGTGTCATTAAACCAAACAAACTTCTTTTTTTTCTTTCTTTTTTTAGGAGATGGAAGTAAATCTCCAGTGCGTTTAGTAAATAGCACGACAAATTACCAGGGACGAGTCGAGATATTCCATAACGGAGAGTGGGGTTCAGTCTGTGATGACGGTTTTGGTACGGCCGAGGCAAGTGTTATCTGTAGAAGTCTAGGCCTCGAAAGGTTAGTAGTTCATGCGTTACATTGAAGAAGACTCCAATATCCAAACTACGTTACCAACGTTTTCTCTATAATTAGTTGAGTTAGCACTCGTATCATTCTGATATTTATTGAAAAAAAAAAAAGCACAATAAACTTTTTTCTTTTTCAGACGTGTTGTGCTATAATTAGCTGCTCTCTTAAATAATGTTTTTTAAAACACACAATTTCGCAAGAAAATAAAATCCCCTCCCCCCGCTCCACCAAGAAATAGTTGTCAAACACAACCAAGACCCTGCCCAAAAAACCAGAAGAACAAGAAGGTTGTAATTTGGAAAATGGGACATTTGAAGCAGACATTTTTTTTTCAAGTGTCATGTTATATTCTTAAATGATCTAAACCTAACTAACTGGAAAAAGCAAAAGCAAACCACAGTGATATTCCATATCAATTGCGAATTTGTAGAGTTTTCAGATTTGTTACATATTTTTAATAACACACACGTTTTTGTAAAAAAAACCCCACAAAAACCCCCACAAAAAAAACAAGAAAAAAATAAACAAAAACAAAGCGAAAACAAAGCGAAAACCAACTTAATGGAACAACATAGGTTGTGCACATACACGTATTTGTTTCAGTCTTAGTGCAACAGCATACCAAAGCGCTCACTTTGGATCAAGCACAGGCAAGATCTGGCTGGATGGTCTCGACTGTACTGGAAACGAACAATATCTAGACCAGTGTTCTTCCAATAGCTGGGGGTCCAATGACTGTACGCATAGCGAGGATGTAAGCGTCAGATGTCAGTGTAAGTTGATTAACTATAGACAACATGATCGTGTGTTTGTATGTATGTAATTGTATGTATTGATGTATGAACATCTATATATTGTATGTATGTCGAGGTTGACTGTTACATACAGATATTAACGCACTGGCGCAGGTGATAATTAAATCTTTTCTGGCCTCACAAATTGTATCACGCCGTTGTCTGTATATATGTATGTATGTATGTATTTTGTGCGCGGGCGTTTTGGAGTGTACACACACACACACACACACACACACAAACACACACAGACAAACACATACACACACACTTACACACATGAATTGGGCACACGTTATCCAACTCACGAGACCCTCTTCTATGATAATATTGTAAGTATATATAATCTTCATAAAAGTAGGGGAACCCTAATAAGAATTTCAAATTGTCAAACTTATAAGATATGTTAGCTGTGGGGAAAGGTTATATGATAACAGTGAATTAATTGGGCAAACATTACAACCGGTAGTTCAGTATTACAGTAGGTTTTATGACCTAGGACGATTGGGGTCAAAAGTTAAATTTAAAAGTTGACGTTTTGTATCAGTAAATCGCAAATTCAAACAATAAAAATTACTAAAAACAAAACAATAACAACTGTATGATCAACAGAATGAAAAAGATTGACAGAAATAATGTTCCACAGTGATTAATGGACCTTCCTGGAAATTGTCAAAATCGAGAATGACTCCCTACGCACGTGTACGGGGCAACTGCGTGATGCATGTGCAAACTATGGAAAGAGTTTCGGTGTGTTGATAAACAGACCTGAACTTTCTTTACTAGGATGTCTGTGGTCAAAACGTATGTTTTAATATTTCAGGTTCCCCTACGTTTTTTGAAGAGTATATAATGAAATATCGTGTGTGTGAATATATATATATGTATGTATACTTGATGAAAATATTGTTTGATAAATGTAACTTTAATTAAGTAACTAATAGATTCATATGTTTTTATTTGTAATATATCTGTCACGTCTCCACTTTAGTTGTGGATACCTTTAGTAATGTTTGTTCTGTTATGACCATTCTTCTTGGAACAGGAGAAGAGACATACATGTGACAAGAGTGAAACAATGTTACATATATAATATGAAAAATAACACAAACAAAAACAATTGCTGTCCTTTCTGATTTTCACAAATTGAAAAGTCGTGTTTTTGTTTGCATTTCCTAATAGTTGACTAAATCATCTATTAAGGTCCATTTTCAATTTTCGAAAGTTGATTTTTTGTTTTACAATAATTCTGAGCCATGGTGTAGAGTGACTTACACAATGCATATAACCAACAATCAGATAATTAGCAGGTGGGTATATGAAGTGAAACTGTCAAGTAACAGTTGCAGCTATGCTACAGTATTTCCAAACATATTGCTATTCAAAATGGGTCGTGAGCTAAATTCGTATTATGCGCAGTTATGAAGACCGATTGCTAAGATGACAGTATTACCGGCAATAACCCTCCCCAAAATATCCCCTAAAACCCCAACAACAACGCTCCTCTCCCAACACCCCACCCCCCCCCCAACAAACAACAAACAAACAAAACAACAACACTTCATCCAACAGCATTACTATTACCTTTTACTATTACTATTACTTCTTGTCCTTTTAAAATATTTATATAGCATTAATTATCAGTTACCTAATACTATCGTGTTTTTAATCAAAATATTCAATTGTTTTGATTAATTTCCCCCGGAAGTAGTACTATTTGATAACGAAATATTACGATTTGAAACGAGTGTATAGTTAGGAACGTTTGTGAATGAACTCGGCCTCCTTTGTTTTTTAGATTAAGGGCTGGCTATATTATATTTACATGTATGTGTGAGTGAGTAAACCCAATTAGTTATTTTCTAATGTGAATTTATTTCAGTACCTGTACGACTTGTGAATGGAAACACCCCAACAGAAGGTCGAGTTGAGATTCAGATCAACGGGACATGGGGAACTGTCTGTGACGATCAGTTTGACCAGCATGACGCTGCTGTTATTTGCTCAATGGTGGAGTTTAGTCGGTACAACAACAATACATAATAATAATAACAATAATAATAATAACAACAACAACAGCATGAAAAGAAAGTTTACAAATCAGTTTTTTGAAACAGTAAAAACAACACAAAACGAGTGTGATATTTCGAAACGTATATGAACACTAGTAATCACCATACAATGTGAACATGTTTCATTTCACATAACATCACTCATGACGAAGTGTGACGAAGAAACACAACCATAACTGTAACACACGACGTCGGACAGAGTTCGTTAAACGTCTAATGTCCCTAATTCCTCAGTGCCTGTACCATATGTGGGAGGATTTAACAGTATCGAATTCTATGACGAAGGTGATTTGATTCTCATAGATGTTCTATGGGTGACATATAAGGTGGCATTCCCCACCCCACCCCGTCATTCCCCTCTCGGTAATTTCCCCGAGTTCCAGAATACGTAATTCATAACTTATTGGCTATACTAGCTAGGAATGTGTTTGTGGTGTCAAAACATACGTTTCTAGGGTCATAGAACATGGAAATAATATTTTAAAGATGATTTGGTGAACATTAAAAAAAACACAATAATGGTCTGTTGAAATTTGAAAAAATACGATAAATGGATTTAGGTTTAAACATATGTCCATACTCTCAGAATCTGAAGAATTGACTACAAGTGATATCTTTAATCTTTTCTCATTACGAAAATCCCATATATAAATTCCAATACAAAACAAGGTTCATGGCTCGAGCATTTGTTACCAAGTCTTGATATCTGGGCACCCCCCCCCCCCCCCTCACACACACACAACCATGCCATTCCCCTCTGTTCACACACACACACACACACACACACACACACACACACACACACACACACCGTTCTTTTTATCAGGGTCATTTGTTCCCTGTTCTTTTCCCCTTAGGTCATTTACCCCCCCCCCCCCCCCGTCATTCCCCTCAATTATTAGTGGTAACAAATACTACCACTATTGTAGATCAAAAGAAACATTTTATGTTTAGTTTTCCCTACCCACACTCATAACACATAACACCGCCTGCAAGATATTTCTGCTTTACATAAATATATAAATATAACCCTCATGAATTAATTTCCCTTTATCCCTGGTGCACGTATCTAGAACATAATATTTATAATGTCAGTATCCATATTACTGTACAGCTTCACACGAATGGCTTAGGTTGATCTTATAATTTAGCATCGTTGATTGATTCTTTAATGTAGTTCCCTACTTCCTAATCAAATTAAGAGGATTAACAAGTAACATATCGCAACTTCAAACATTGCTTTTTAGTAAATAATAAAATATAATAATAAAACAATTGCTAATCTAATATTGGTCAGCGTAAGTCAGTGTAATTCCTTAACTGACAATTGCACTAAGAGGTTTCGAAAGTAATTGTTCTAGTTCAAAAGTGGTAGAGGGTTGGATCTCTTCTGCATCCAACATCTTTTGTAAGTTGGCCTCCGGAGCTTTTCTCCTCATCAACACAACAATGTGGTGATCGGCTTAGCGATCTCGGTGTCTGTCTGATATTTCATTGTGGTCATTTCACTGAAGTCAAATTCTTCTTTGCGAACAAGTCATGGTACGTTACTTAAATAACCACTTCCTCTGGGTTAATTTCCACGCTTGACCTATCACGCGTCTTTTAAGAAGTCCAGTACCCACCTACACCTGCAAATACTTGCACTCAAGTGATGCCCCAAAATAACTAAAATATTGAAGCCCAACAAAATATCTTCCATGATATGCGCCATTTACACTTGACTATCAAAGTCACTCCTATCTAATGTCACCTGGACCTGGTTACAACATATTGGCAGAAAGGTCATCAGTTCAACTTTCAAAGTCTGCTATATTTTATCTGCTAGGACAATAACTTCGTCCCCGGTATCTACTCTGGTCTGCATGCTTAGCGCTACATCGCTCACCTGATGCGTGATCGATCTAGGATCGATTCCCATCAGTGGGACCATTTGGCTATTTCTCGTCCAGCCAGTGTTCCACAACTGTTGTATTTAAGGCCGTGGTATGTACTGTTCTGTCTGTGGGATAGCACATGAAGTGGCGACAGCGAGTTTCCTATATCAATATATGTGTGGTCCTTAACCATATGTCTTCCACCATATAACCGTACAGAAAATGTGTTGAGTGTGTCGTTAAATAAAACATTTCCTTCCTTCTATCCAGCAGCACCCTACATATACATGCACTAGAGCCTGCCCCTGCCGAGACAACCTCAGGCAGCCCACATCAGGAACACCACCGACAATTGAGCTGTCCCTAAGGTAGCAGACCACAGTTATTTGTGGATCTTCAGCTGAGATGGTTTAAACATAGACAAAGATAAAGGTGTTTTTAGTATCCAGGAAATTACATTCAGTGTCCAACTCAGTGCCAGCAAGACTATTATCAACAATTCCAATGGATTAATCCATATCGACTATACACCTCACATGTCCATATTAAGGGACAGTATTATGCTGATTTGCTTAGGCGTTTGCTTCTTTTGAAAACGGCAAGGAAAGCTGTCAATCACTCATTTTGGTGCTTTAGGACTATGCACCTGCTTCCATGACACGGGTTGCAAAGTGGCTCTGCAAAACTGGATTTAATGAATTGTTACACACACCCTATTGCCCAGACCTGGCACAGAGTGACTTTCACCCGTTTACCAATTTGAAGGGGCATTTCTGTGGCAAGAGATATGAAGGTGACAACTGGCTCAAGGCGTCTACAGAAGAGTGGTTAAACACGCATATAGCTGTTCGTGGTGACTATATTGAAAAATAAAATTATTTATCATTACACTTTCGTTTCTTTTAATAGATTAGGCTTAGAACATTTGTATCACCCCTCGTAGGAGCATAGTCCTAATAATTAAAATTATTATCTTTGTATAATTCTAATTGCGTAATTGAAAGTTGATCAGTTGGTGGAAACCGATTATAACCGATCATCGACAATGAAATTCCAGTCGATTCCCAATAGTATTACTCTCATCCCAGCTATTATCTCCAAAACATACCAGGGTTTGAACAGTCGGATCCACATCCCTGTTTGCAGGGCTAGAACATTGCTCGTTGCAGTAATATAATATAATTCAAAACTATATACTTATTGCTATGAAAATAATTTAATAAAAATGTATTAAACCTATGAGTAATTTAGTTGATAAATGCAAAGCAAAAACACACAAACAAAGCTAACAACAAAAACAATGACAATTTTAATAGATGCATTCTTCCACTGAAATAAATTAAATAGTATGTAATAAATCCTGATATTCTGTTATATGTTATCCGAAACCAGATTTGTTTTTATTGTGTTTTTAAAATCTAGAAATGGAGCCCAGTTTGTGACCGACGCTGGTTTTGGACAAGGTTCGGGACCTACCTTCTTTGATGAACTAGCCTGTGTAGGGACTGAGGCATCCATTATAGACTGTCCACGCAATCATATAGGCCAAGAGGACTGCACCCACACTGAAGATGCCGGAGTTATCTGTCAGATGAGTAAGCGATAATTTGCAACGTGCAACCGATCTAGTAAATGCCACAACAACAAACAAAAAAATTGACAGGTCGAATATTAAATAATTAGGAGCATTTTAGAAGGAAACCGAAAAATAAATTAGGGATAAGAGAGGATTAAAATACTTAATAGAAAAAATATACTAATTTTGGCATAACATAATGAAGGTCTAAAAGTTTAGTCCAATCTATATAATCTATAGATGTGGATGATATAGTACTGACAGCAAAATATCAACACAAACAGTTTACATGAATAATGTGGAACAAACTATACTATACAATGTATCATTACACACCTGACAGGTGTGATCACAACTGCCAAGAATAATAATGCAGTCCGTGACAGACAATGTCATATAATTTGACTCAAATATCCAAGCGTTATGATTCATTTTGTAATGTTTCATCTATGTTTATTATACCTTCTATTTGTATATAGTAATAGGTCACCATAGTACTAGCACAGTTTTCAAGTTTCCAATTTCATTTCAGGGATTTTTGCAAAATAAGCAACAACATTGTCTTTTTGTGTGTTTTAGTTGTTTTTTTTTTAGGTTTGCCATAGTATATGATTCTGAATTTCTCATCAAACAAGTGCATGCAACTTTCACTGAAATATATTCATTGTTCAAGCTATGCTGATATATTTTACTATCCCCTCTGCTTCGTTCTTTGAAATCGTGAAATCAACCTGGAAGTAGATGATTGAAGTCAAGCTTTGATATTATGCCTACAAACTATTATGGTTTTGTTATTTTCAACTATTGTTTTATAGTGCAGCGCCAATTCTTTAGATGTTTGGAATGGGCGCGTTAATTTGACAATAATGGTTATACAGTTTATCACATATAGGTGTACATGTAATTTCAGGTTAGCACACTTTATTAAAGGGGGTGTTTTTAATAAAATTGTTATTCAATATATATGTATAATTGTGTATGTGTGTGTGCGTATATATATATATATATATATATATATATATATATATATATATATATATATGTGTGTGTGTGTGTGTGTGTGTGTGTGTGTGTGTGTGTGTGTGTGTGTGTGTGTGTGCGAGAGAGAGAGAGAGAGAGAGAGAGAGAGAGAGAGAGAGAGTGTGTGTGTGTGTGAGAGAGAGAGAGAGAGAGTGTGTGCGTGTGTGTGTGTGAGAGAAAGCGAGAGAGAGAGAGAGAGAGTGTGTGTGTGTGTGTGTGTGTGTGTGTGCCTAAATGCCCATGATACAATATTAAAGTAGGCGTTCTTGTAAAACTAATACATGTAATTATTTTATTTTAGTACCTTTACGATTAGTAAATGGAAGCAACCCATCACAAGGTCGTGTAGAGATACAGATTAACGGAACGTGGGGAACAGTCTGTGATGATTATTTTGACGACCGGGAAGCTGGAGTTATCTGCGCAATGATGGGGTTCGATCGGTATAACCACTCTTTCTTATAACGCAAATAATAATACAAGCCATATGTCTTAAACATGTCAAATAAAATGCCTTTAAAATGCCAAATGTCAAATCATTTATAGATCCACATACACATTTACAAACTTGCTAATGATGACACAAACTGTACGAGACGAATTGATACGCTATTACTTATATCAGTTTAAGCATTAAACAGAACACCATTATCACATCAACGACAAATAAACAACATGAAACACCTTTTGTTTTGGGTCTATATAACATATTATTGGCTCAATTGTGGCCTAACCGTAACCTTTTCCTGGTTTACATTGCACATTATTTTCAAATTTAATGAAGTATGTAATTTCACAGACACACGCATGTGCGCACGCACGTGCACAAACAAATACAAATGGTGATAGACATATACATGCGATGACTACAACATTTTAGTTGTAAATTTAACAATTTTACAGTGCATGTTTTCTATAGGACTAGAGCTCAGGCTGTAACGACGGCAGGTTTCGGTGAAGGCTCAGGGTCTACCTACTTTGATGACTTAGGTTGCATAGGGACTGAAGCCTCGATCCTATCGTGTCCTGGAAACCCTATAGGTCAAGAAAACTGTGCTCACTCAGAGGATGCTGGTGTTATTTGTAAAATAGGCAAGCAAAAACATTATTGTACGATTTTAATCATTTTAAATTACTTACAGTTTGCTAACAAAAATCGCAAAAGAGTAGGACACTCTTGCTTATCTCCCTCTCTTCCAGGCCTACAATGAAATTGTGCATATGCGTATTTTAGAGGTTTTCATTTGACAGAGAGTGCTGGGATTATAAATGCCAAATAACATTCCACAAGGTTAAAGTTACTGGAGCTAACTATAACTACATATGTCACATGCATTGTTGCCAAAAAGTGTTGTTTAATCTGGCAGATAAATTAATATATTTGATTTTATCTAATATGAATGTATCAGTTAATATTTTGCTTGTAAATTAGGATGAAACGTTTTGTAAGCTTCTATTATATCACAAACAAATAGCACAAATACGATTGTATTCTGATCTAAGTACATGTGTATAAGGAAGTGTAGTATTTCATTTGGTGATGAACACCTTGAATTTGAATTCGATGTATTGTTTTATAAATTTGTGCTGGTGACGTAGCTGTATGGTTTGGGGAGTCTGGATAAGGATCAACTGCTTCCCATGTCTGGTAAAAAAAATAAACAAATAAAAAACCCAAAAACCTAAACAAGGAGATGTCAAAATATTAGGCCAAATCTTTAAAACAAACACACACACACACACACACACACACACACACACACACACACACGAACAAAACTAAACTAAAAACAAACAGCAATGTATAGCTGATCTACGATAATATATTACCTCAAATGCCTTGCTTTCGTATCGGTTATCATAGCCCATATCACAACACCGAGCTTCCTTTTCATCGCACTTTGGACCAAGAGTCGAAATTACCAAAATAGCCATAGTGGTGTCGTTAAACAAGTTATTCCTTTTCATTTAAACTGGGTACCTTTCTTGTTTTTTGTTTTTTTTGTTTGTTTCCATGTGTTGTTTGCGTTGCTTTGCTTTTATTTATTTATTTTATTTTATTCTAAAAATGGTTTTAAATAATAAAAGAAAGAAATCAGATTTAAGGATCATAATATATGAAATTTAACTTTTCAAGTTTAGAATTGGCACTTGCACCCTTGCCAAAATTAGGTGCATAACCGGACATGTAACTTTCGGAAACCATCAAATTGATCGTTCAAATCGGGTATACATTCAGAAAAACGAATATAAAGCTATTTTTAATTACAGTACTCTAAGTTATCATTAAGATAATAACACTTGTCCTGGTTACAGTGCTTGAACATTAATTTAATATAGGCACGCCAATTAATATAAGATAACAGTGACAGTAACATAACCAATATGTCTGGACGAGATCTCTGATGCAAGTGGATATGGGCATATTAAAGAGTATCCAAATCCACATCCACATTAATAGAATCTCCCACCTTATTGAGGTATAGATGAGTCATGTCCAACCCAAGAGAAAAAAGAACCATTTTGTCCATGAGTTGGGATTTGCTTATCTACACATCACATGAATCAGAATCAAAATCAGTGTATTTGCCGAAGCCAGCATGACTATAGTAAAAACATGGACAAGCAGAAACCGAAAGAGTTGTGCAGTGCCCGTCCACATGTCTGCATCAATGAATTACTAATATATAACATATACGTTGAGAATGTTCCATTGGTTAGTTACTTACCCATGTCAGCTTGTCAGGAATCACTATATAAGCAATGTTTTCACGGACACAGAACCAGAACATTACCCAATTGGAGAATTCATGTTGCCTTGCTTTAGCCTTGTGGAGAAACAATTCAGTCTTCATTGGTATGTGGATGTTCAACTGACACATACATGGACGCGGATCACGAATCACGCAGAAATGGATATCCTCCCCAAGGGGTCATATACACTGGATGAGCAACACATGTATGTATAGGCCCTTGAGTCTGTTGCAAGTTGTTTTTGTATTACCTACGTCAACTGTGTTCAGGCTGTAATTGGTAAAATCAGTTCAATGGATTTTTATTAAATGTAAATGTAACACTGAGTTATGAGCATATGCATTTAACGATATAATACTTGTGTTGGATATTTAAGGAGCATCTAACATAGTATATGTTGGATGTAATTAAATATAGTAATTTTTAAAGCGTGTCATACATGCACACACATGCATCTAGGTCGCAAGCATCCATTGTGAATGCTGTCAATGGAAATATATATTTTTAGCCGCACCTGTAGCAGCCCAAACTTTCACAACTTACTGATGAAAATGTCTCAATTGGGACATTTTAAGCTGCTGGGATATTTTGAGCCAATACACATGCTTTTGTTTTTATTAATTGATCCATGTATTTTACTAGCTGTACGATTAATTAATGGTGGAGGAATTCCAACACAAGGTCGAGTTGAGGTTGAAATGAACGGAACATGGGGAACTGTCTGCGATGATTCATTTGATGAGAAGGACGCTGGAGTTATTTGTGCGATGATGGGATTCAGTCGGTAAATAAATAAATAAAATATTCCTGATATTGCATGCATGCACCCGTTTATCCACACAACTTACAGGCGGACAATAACGCTTGATATCAACACTGTTATGAAATTGATTAATGAGTTCATATCATTATGACATTACTTACTGCAATGAGTTCTGTTCGATGCTACTTTTGATTTAGTAAACTAGTCTGGAAGTGACAGTCCTCTTTATGGCGGTGCCATAATGGTGACATATCCAGTAAAGGATCTTTTCGGGAGTTACTATAGACGAGGCACTGAATAGAGATTCATAGAACCAACCACTATTTCGCAGATATACGGTCCTGATCATGTATTACGGTTTTGTTGTTCAGATTTCCGCTGATAAAACAAAATAATATGTGGAATTACAGATTATTACATACATTAATTATTGTAATTAATTTCTTCTTGTCAACGCTTATATTTGCATATTTACAAAACTCAATTAAACACTCTATTGTCGGCTATTATTGATATACCAGTAATCACAATGGTTTGAAGTATAGATTTTCCATGTGAATACTTCCAGTCTGGACTTGATACCGATAATCAAGATATATTATGTTAGACTTGATAAGAAACAATTATATCACAAAATCAAGTGGGTAATAATGGAAAGGTAACACCAAGTTCATCATGGTTAAAATGAGACGATAAAGAAAGAAATCCATATTTTCTCTACAAGTAGATCTCCGATTTGTGTATATTTCTTGTTTCATACAGAACTGGAGTTCAAACTTCATAGTGTTATTCATTTTGTGTTATGCCTATTTGTATGAATCCAGTAGGACATGAAATAAAATAATTATATAGGACAATAATATGTGAGAAATAAAAAAAGGAAAAAAAAAGGAAAAAAAATCCCACAAGATATGAAAACCAATAAGTTCTCCATGCATATCTCAACTGTGTGTTTTGTGCTGTTTCGTTCACATAGAACTGGAGCTCAAGCTGTCACACATGCTGGCTTTGGACAAGGTTTAGGATCCATCTACTTTGATGACCTTGTCTGTACAGGTTCTGAATTGTCCATACTGTCGTGTCCAGGCATGCCTGTAGGTCAACACAACTGCCAACATACAGAAGATGCAGGTGTTATATGTGAGATAGGTAAGGTGAAACTGCAACACAGAACAGTACTGTTAGTACCAAACACCGAAAGACGTCCACCACCTCAGTTTTATTTCTTGTCACCTACATATATTTTGTAAGGTGGTCTGTGCTACACCAATTTCTTTCCTCAACATACAGTAGCCTCATTTACAAATGCAAAACACATACATACCAACTTTTTTAGCGGTTATCGTCGATTATCTCCATACAACAAACAAGCTAGTATTTCATCATGTTTGAATTACTTTGTACAGCAACCCACCCCTAGGTATTAAAATTGAGAATAATGTATGACAGATATATAGTGAGTATAGCCCAACGATATCGATGAATAGAAGGAAGGAAGGGAATGGTTTATTTAACAACGCACTCAACACATTTTGTTTACTGCTATATTGCATCAGACATATGGTTAAGCACCACACATACATTGAGAGAGGAGACTTGTCGCTACTTCATGGGCTACTCTTTTCGATTAGCAGCAAGGGATCTTTTATATGCACCATCTCTCAGACAGGATAGTACATACCATGGCCTTTGTTACACCAGTTGTGGAGCACTGGCTGGGATGAGAAATAGACCAATGGGTTCAGCGACGATGATCGATCCTAAACCGACAGTACATCAAGCGAACGCTTTACCACTGGGCTACGTAACCCCCCCCCCCCCCCCCCTTTCTAAGAATGGCATTCAATAGTAAGAACATTAATACTGATGGTCTAATCTGAATGGCTGAATAATAATAAAAAATGCATACCCATTCCTGTAGCGTTAACAGCCTTAAGGTTAGTGTATCTGGTTTTAGTAAAGACAAAAACAGACTGTGATTCGTGTTCAATATGAATAAACATAATATATTCATGCAAACTCAAAGTGCTTAACTAGACTCGTGTATATCAAGATAGATCAGTATCAAAGTGACAATTTATATCCTTACTTCAAGGGTCGGGTTGTACCTCAGTGGCAAAGACCCTCGATGGACCAAATGCACTGGTTTAGTTGGTATGCGTTTTGCCAGAACTATTTAAAAATGCAAATAAAACAGAAGGTGTTAAGTTTATCGGAAAATGTGAATAGTTTGGTGAGTAACTGATTGACTCAAGCTGACAACCGGTCTCTGTCTATATCTCTATGTCAGTTTAAATACTCTCTCTCTCTTCTCTCTCTCTCTCTCTCTCTCTCTCTCTCTCTCTCTCTCTCTCTTCCTCTCTCTCTCTCTCTCTCTCTCTCTCTCTCTCTCTCTCTCTCTCTCTCTCTCTCTCTCTCTCTCTCTCGTGCTGTGCAGATTTCCATCTCATTTTGATTATGTGTGTAAACATAATATTATATTACATAAATATTTTGTGATATATATATATATATATATGCATATATATATATATATATATATATATATATATACTATATATATATATATATATATATATATATATATATATATATATATATATAAAGTAAAAACACTCTGGTAGCGAATTTTGTATTTACACGATTTTAACATAATATTGTTTTAATACCACCAGGTAGTGTGTCGTTCGTGTTAAATAAAAATAAATGTGTTATTATATATAGAGCCTACGGGATATCCGGTGCCAGTACGACTTGTCAATGGAGGAGGGATTCCTACGCAAGGTCGAGTTGAGATTGAAATCAACGGAACATGGGGAACTGTGTGTGACGATTCATTTGACCAGATGGATGCTGGAGTTATTTGTGTCATGATGGGATTTAGTCGGTATATATCACATAAACATGAATACATTTACAGAAATATATAATATAAACTTTAATGTTTGAATTGTATGTATAGTTAATGTAAAAAAAACAAAACAACTGAACAGACAGAAATATTCAAAGAAGACAGAAAAAAGGTTGAAATAAAATTTAGTAATTATTTACCATGGTTTTACAAATTGTGTTATAACGTCTATTCAAAGCAATTTAATTATATAGTATGTGCATACTAAGCCACTTGAGTAACATGAACTCTACCAGGGAATAGATGAGGGACGGATTTCCATCATGAACGATTTGTCACTCAAAAACTGTTTCATAAAGGGAATCTGGTATACATCACCTTTTAATGAATATACTCCATAAGTGTGTTGATTCCTACTTTCCCTAACAATTTATGTGGATCATTCCATAGAATTTAAGGTATGGTTTTCATTCTACTAATTCCTGTATGGTGCTGCTTTGTAGTGATAGTCTAATATTATGATGACCATTTCTAAAAAAATGTTAAAGCTTGTACCTGACAACATATTCACATTTCGCATATTTGCATAGTCTATGTATTTCAGTTCGTCCTAATGTTGGTAGTAGCCCAAAGTGGATAATGCGTTCCAATAATTGCATACGTATGAACAATAAAAATATAATGAAGTTTGAGCTACTACTAACATTAGGATCAAGAAGGACATATCGTGTATACAGACACTGATTTAACAAAGCAGCAAAGTATTCAATATGTAATTATAATTATCAAAAACAGTTCTGTTAGGTAGGAACATCTTAACAATGTAGCAAACTCAGGACAATCTCTTTAAAAATCAATATTCTCCATTCTCTTCCGTCTTCAGAACCGGAGCCCAGGCTGTGATAGGTGCAACGTATGGAGAAGGGTCGGGGCCTATATTCCTCGATGAACTAGCTTGCAACGGGACCGAATCGTCTATCTTAAGCTGTTCAAGTCAGCCTATAGGTCATACTGACTGCAGTCACTCTGAAGATGCAGGTGTTCGCTGCAAGACATGTACGTCTGTAGTATTTCCATTAAGCAGAATGTAAAATAAAAACAGACCGTTTACCAAGGCCCTAATCAAAATTACATCCAACTGTTTTGTGGGTATTTTTGGGTGGTTCTCTTGCCTATTACGTATTTATGAAAATTCCAAGAATGAAAACCTAAAAACTTCATTAGTTTGTTAATGATCTGTTGCAACATACAAACAGTTGCATTATATTATTCTTGGGCAAATCCAGGCCGACGTTTGGTGCCTTTCATTGTGCGTTGCCATTTCGTTCACTTAACACGAAACTTATAGAATATTTGATCTACAGCCACGTTTTATATCCGAAACTGTAATTTATTGATAATAGCAGCCAAATTTCGACATATGACATGCATATTTGAGCTTTTAGAGCATATAATGTATCAATATATGAGTTTTGGGGGTTGATGAAGACAAATATAGCACTTTTAAATACAGTATTTCATTGAATTTGTTTAAGACGTTTAAGCGTGGTGCAAGTGAAATTGTGGATAAGGAAGTTTGTACTTGATGTGATAATAAAAATGTTTACCGCCAAAACAGATAGTACAGTGGTTAAAAAAAATATTTGTTGACGGAAATATTTATGAAAGTGAAGTATGAGAATAGTCCAAAGCCAAAGTCATTTTGGTAAAATGTCCGGTTGTCAGAGGTGTCCAGTTTTTCATGGGTCTGTATTTACGTAACTACCTTCCGTTTTCCATCAAATAGGGAAAGTGATAAAATGTTTAAAACTAACAACAACAACAATGAAATGGTGAATAAATTGTGTATTTATGTGGTATTTAGAAACATAATACACTTATTAACGTATGAATAGTTTTTAGCAAGAAATATATCAACAAATCCACAAATTGTGAATCAAACGTCTATTAAACCACCGTTTATTTCCATAATGTTCTTTTCAAACGTTGCCTTATAAAACTCTCGTTTCTTGATGATGTCTTCAACTGTTGATTTTCCAATACTACACTTTTTAGTAAAATATCTTAACGTTGGTTGAGGAATACTTCCGAAAGCTTTTTATTTTAAGTCTATCATCGAGTGATAGTTCAACATGGCGACGTTTAGCTGGACGTTTCGTCATGTTGAAAATCGACAGGAAAATAAAATGTTACTAACATCTGTTCGACCATGCAAAGCCAACGTTACTTTTGCTAACTCTTTATTTCGTTAAATAAATGTTTTAACAAGAACAACAAATCCACACAATAGAAAGACAGTGAATTACGCAACTTTTAACACTAAGGTGTGCTGTTGCATTATATTGTACATGCCAGTTTTTCAAGTATATGTCTTCCATATTTTCAGTCATCATTGCTTCATCCGCTCTCTTTGTTCATGTCAGTCATTGAGTTTGCATTGTGTAACATTCTTCGCGTTACGATGTTGGACTTTCTACTCTACGTCATATTCTCAAATGTTTCAGTCAACCAGAATGTATTGTTTCATTTGAATTGTGTTTTCAATCACTTGAACCTTTATTTTCTGGTGCATAGCATATAAAATGTATTCTACTTATAATGTAGGCACCAGTGAAACAAGATATTCGTGTGCCTGTTGATAGTCCTCACCAAACAAGTGTCCTGCTTTGTGCACATCGTGTGCAGACAGAACATCATTGTTTAGATAATTATTCCATTTTTTAATAAAACTTATGGATAGACCCATATTTTGGCATTAAATATGGTGAACATATGACCCACTTATAAATTGTTCACTCAAGCTGCTTACAAATCAGTTAGCGACCATGATAACCTGTAGGAAAAGTGTTATGTTTGTGTAAAAAGGCAGGAAAGACCTCTATATAGCCGGACATTTTAATTTTGACAAATACAATATCCATACAGAAAAATATATAACATACCGTTTGTATGAGACTATACTACATGTATATGGGATCACAACTGCCAAATGTAATCAATTTCATGTAGTCTGTTTCACATTTCGAAATAATATCTATTGTATCACAATTAATTTGTTTTATCTGCCTTCTGAATTTGTATTATGGCTACTTATATAATAATAATATGTCATCCTAATTATACTGCATTTTCCACTTTCCAAGGTCTCTGATAGCTGCAAACATCTTAGCAATTACAGTAAACAAGTGATTGGAAGCATATTTTATAGCATAAACAACCAATGTACTATGTCCTAATATTGTTCTGTTACTAATGTGTATGCCGATAGTAGTTACGTCTTCATTCCAGTGCCTGATGTTAATATACGGTTGGTCAATGGAAATTTTACTACCCAAGGTCGAGTGGAGATTGAAATCAACGGGACATGGGGAACTATTTGTGACGACGACTTTGACTACAGGGATGCTGCAGTTGTGTGTGCTATGATGGGATTCAGTAGGTAATTAAAATAATACAATTTTCTTATAATTACTTAAATCGTAATCCCCCTCCCCCAACACGTTACGAATTTTCCTGTCACCCCATGACTAATATGCATAGCCTGGTTGCCCCCAATGTGGGTGGCCCTTAATGTAAAACCCTGACTTGTTTGTGTACCGGGTATATGTGATATATGTAAAACATTATTTTGTTCTGCAAAAGTTAAGCAATCGAGGCTGAGAACAGAATATAGGGATTGACAGTTATGTGTTTCGAAAAGCAAGAATGACATATTTGAAAATTGAACATTCACCAGAATACTAATATTATGGAATGTAGTAATCCTTGTTATCACAAGTGAAAGTAATTTCCATTTATTATAAACACTAAATTAAAAGAAAGAACGTCACAAACCAAAGTAATTTCCATTTATTTTAGATTTAGTTAAAGAAAATGGATTCTTGCTTCCCAATACATTATGTCTTTAAATATTAACCAGAAGCTATTTATGGAGCACATTTTTGTTGCTGTAGAACTGGAGCTCAGGCAGTGACTAATGCTGCTTTCGG
>NC_054710.1:44819331-44846831 GCF_016097555.1 Gigantopelta aegis
ACTTGGTTTAACATGAAGCGCCTAAATCAGGATATCCATTGCTGGTCACAGGTAGACCGAAAATGTCTGTCTCTGTAAAGCTTCATTTCATATTTTGTATTTAATTTTTAATTATGTGTCTATTTATATCCATTGATCATCAGATATAAATAAAGAATAGACAAATAATTTAAACAAAATAGATATAAAACATGAAATGTATCTTTACAGAGATAGGGATATGCTGTCTAGAGCACAGGGTGTCTGTGACCACTCTGTCAGTTAGAAGTGTCCATTTTAATTACGTATAGGATGGCTGGCACTTGGATGATACTTTTGTGTCTGTCTGTAGGAGGACGCATTATTGCCAGGTGGATGAGTAAAACACTATCCCGCGTGCCCTCCTATTGTAATATGTTTCTGACTAGTAGAGTTTTCTAACGGCTAAAATTAAATATCAAATACATTTTCCTCTTCGGACTCCACCTCCCACTACTTTCATATGTACACTGAAATATATATTGTGAAGTTATATAAAAGCTGGAGAACTACACACATTATAATCCGGGACAAACTGGATGTCGTCGACCAATACGTCCATAGGTACTGGGGAAAAAGAAAGAAAACAAATAACAGTTTGGTCTACTAGACATTGTACATAAATACACGTGAGCAAGTTTTAACATTTATTTTAGTCATTAATGGGAAACATTTACAATGACAGCATCTTGACATACACTCTTAAGTGTTCTTTGTAATTTGTTTGCGATGGTCCAGACACTGTCAATAGCACATTCAGTCCAACATTACCTAGTGACATTCTAGAAGGACATAATCTGACTGCGAACTGCTATGGTGACTGTATCCCTTCATGTTCATACTCTTGGAAACTGAGGAATCAAGTTAGTAGTACAACTTCCGAATTAAACCTGGTGAACATCAGTCGCAATCAGACAAACAGTATATACACGTGCATAGTGAAAAATAGTGCTATACAGAACTCAAGAAGTTACCAGTTCAGTTTGACAGTTTACTGTGAGTACCATGTTAACATAAATAAATAAAATTATGATGATTGTGATATAGTGAACCAAATGGGAGTTGATTGATCATTATATGTTTAAAACACTTGAATTGAAACAGGACTTTATTCGCCTTTTCAGATGGTCCGGAAGCTGTATCTTTCAGTGGTCAATCACCTGGTAATGTAAACGAAGGTGAAAATGTTAGTGTTAACTGTTATGCGGACTGCAACCCGCCATGCTCCTATTCCTGGTCACTGGGGAATGGACGCATCACATCCAGTTCTTCGTTAACACTGTCCAACATAGATAGGAGTGAGGCAGGGAGTGTGTACACGTGTACTGTGAACAACACACTAACACACACGTCGGCAACCAATCAGTTCAGTCTTAAGGTTTACTGTGAGTATATTTTTATAGTTGGGAATTTAATAATATTCGTATGTAATGAAGTGTACTATATTATATTTATTTACTTTTCTCTAAGTCTCTAAATACAACAAAACTTTTTTTATGAATGTGATACTGTTAATTTTCTATTTTTGCACCAAGTGTTTGCAAAGATCCAACGTGTTTAAATCCTCTGGAAAAAAATAGCATCGTGGTTCTGTTAGATTTCATGCATGAGCACATACAAAATATGCATGAAGATGATGCGTGCGCCATTGCGTATCAGTGTTTCAGTGTGTGTGTCTCTCTCTCCCCACAAACCCCCCTCCCCCCAAAAAACCCCAACAAAAAACAAACAAAAAAATATAAGCAGAAAAGCACAAACGTGTATGTCTTTCTAAGGAAATGAAAGACATCTTTATTTCAGCAGGACACCTCAGAATAGTTTAAACTACGACTATTTAGCATCTAAGGTATAGCGATTTCGACACTTATTCGAGATAAATACAGAAGAAGAATGAATATCCACTGTAACAATATAGACGGCTTGTGTCCCTTATCACTGATCCCCTCTGGGGGCGAGACGTAGCCCAGTGGTAAAGCGCTCGCTTGATGCGGTTTGGGATCAGAACCCGCCAGTGGGCTCATTGGGCTATTTCTCGCTTCAGCCAGCGCACCACGACTGGTACATCAAAGGGCGTGGTATGCACTATCCTGTCTGTGGGATGGTGCATATTAAAAATCCCTTGCTGCTAATCGAAAAGAGTAGTCCATGAAGTGGCGACAGCGGGTTTCCTCCCTTAATATATGTGTGGTCTTTAACCATATGTCCGACGCCATATAACCATAAATAAAATGTGTTGAGTGCTTCGTTAAATAAACGATTTCCTTCCTTTCACTCCTCCTCTCAAAACAATACTCAGACACATTCTCCGAATAAAAGCAACACAACATGTCACTACGATCCTCCATAAGGACTTAGTTATTCTAAGACTGGTCTAACAGATATTGTGTATACAGATTAATCTAATCTCTTGTGTTGTTTCTGGTGTAAATGGGAAACGTATTATTACAGTGTATTGTATTATTTCAGATCCTCCCACATTAGACAGCAGAGTACCATTCCAGAAAGAGGTTGTAACATCATTGGGTAGTGACGTAACTCTGAAGATACCTGTAACTGCCAGTCCAACACCGACATTCACTTGGTACAAACTGACTTCCGGAAAGACATATAAGCTGACATCTGGTGGTTTAACTGCAACTGATGGCTCTGCTGTTGGAACCTTCACATTAAAAAATGTTAAGGATGGAGACTTTGGCATCTACCAAGTGACTGTGTCAAACGGAGATCCAGTGACCCAGCTTGTCGTAAACATCACAGTTACTGCAGAATCGAGTACAGGTTTGTCTTACTGTTATGTGACGTTTTTGTGGCAGTGTTCTCTATTTTTTTTTAATAAAAAACATTAAAAAAAAAAAACGTTCAGAGGAAGAAACTGTTGTTTCTATGGAGAAAGTGTATCGTTTAGAAAGAGCAACTACTGTATTCAGGGTGGGGGGGGGGGGGGGGCAGTAGAACGCATCTAGATATGATAACATTGTGTACGAGTGACATAATTGCTTTGTGTATACCCACCACCTACAAAATACAATTTTCTTTGTATATAAAACCCGATCCAACCAGAGCCTATGACTGGCATAGTTGTCAATGCTGCTGCAGGACTTTTCAATAGAGGGTGGCTGACTGGGTGGGTGGGGGTGGGGGGGGGGGGGGACTGTCTGACTTCAAACTCTGAAGATTATGCATCCTCTCCGTCATTTCAAAGGTGAATTGTTGTAACTAACCTCTGCATTTGTTGGTATCTTCCATCGGCTATGCTCCAAAAACACCCAACCGACCTAATTTATTAAGGCCCACAGCAAGGGTATCTGATGGGCTCAAAAGCACACTTTCCGTGCCCCTATATGTTGAAAATATTTACCCTATAAATTACCAAGTGTCTAATAAATCTGTGAATAGTTTTGTTTTACCCTGTGTTTTAATATTGATAATCACTTAATTTTTGCATTTATCGTAGTTGGACACGCAATAACAGATGCATTTTTCGTGATGGGGTGTCACTAAACATTCATTCATTCATTCATTCATTCATTCATGCATTCATTCATTCTTTCCCGCCAAAATAAATAAATAAATTCATTATATTGAAAATAAAATGGTTGTGCGAGGATCTTTGACGTTTTGAGGTAGAATGTATACACACCAGTACCCTTCGCCTGGACCTGCTGTTGCATGTACAGAACATGCATATCAATAAGCACCTTATTGTATTCTACCCATAACATAGACATAATTAGTAAAAGTGGCTAATAGTGTTTTTGTTGTTGTTAATTTCAGAAGCTGTCTCTCGGAAACTCAACATAATCGCAGTGGCAGTGGGCGGTGCTGTAGGAGTAGTCGTTATATCACTGATTGTTGTTGGACTTGTTTTCTTTTTTCGAAGAAAAACGAAAGGTTTGAAACAAGATTTCATATCCATGTTTTATTTCTTTGTCTTCTATGAAGACCTTTACCATAGTTTGACACCCAATAACCGATGTATTTTTCGTACTGGGGTGTCGTTAAACATTCATTCATTCTATGTAGACGCTCGCCTGACAGGCTTCGGTCAACGGATCGAACCTCTTCGGTAGACCCATTCTCTGTTGTTGTTTTTTTCCAAAGTTCTATTGTCCATGTGTCGAAATAACCCTCTGTTAAACACCAAATAGCCGTAGTGTGAGTGTGTGTGTGTGTGTGTATATGTGTGTATGTGTGTGTATATGTGTGTGTATGTGTGTGTGTGTATGTGTATGTATGTATGTATGTATATATATATATATATTTTTTTTTTTTTTTTTTTTTTATCATATAATATCTTACATTTTCAGTGCAATCAAAGTATGTGATATTTTTCAGATCACATACTTTAAGACTTTGATAACTTTGCAAATTACATGTAAATTAGTCGAGGTCTCGGCACTAGGTTTATTGACATTTAAGCAAATGTACTTGGGTGACACTCCATGATTGACGTATGCATTCATAGTCATCAAATAAAAAAATTCCAATGGCAATTTGACACTGAAAGCTGTCCAGCGTTCAGAAAACAAAAAAACGTTAGGCATAACTTTGTTTTGATGTAAGGGCATCCAAAATGACGTCATTCGAGTTTGACGTCATTTCCATTCAAAAATACACCGCGCCACATATTCTTACGTCATTTCAATATCTAGTAATGGCGGACTGGAATTAAAGTTGCGTGTACAGTTTACAAAAACACGTTGTATTAAGCTTGAGCTTATATGATAAAGAGATTATTACCCTCGTGTATTTCGGTATCGCCAATATCATATATTAGGAATAAAAATAATGTATTATGCTCGGCAGAGGCTCGCATAATACAATTTTTATTCCTAATATATGATACTGACGATACCGAAAAACACTCTGGTAATAACATATACATATATATATATATATATATATATATATATATATATATATATATATATATGTATGTGTGTGTGTATGTGTGTGTGTGTATGTGTGTCTGTATATCTCTGTGTGCGTGTATGTGTGTATATATGTGTGTGTGTATATGTGTGTGTATATGTGTGTGTGTGTGTGTCTGTGTGTGGGTGTCTGTGTGTGTGCGTGTGTGTCTGTGTGTGTGTGTCTGGGTGTATGTGTGTGTTTGTGTGTGTGTATGTGTGTCTGTGTCTGTGTGTGTGTGTGTGTGTGTGTGTGTGTGTGTGTGTGTGTGTGTGTGTGTGTGGTTGTGGTTGTGTGTATGGACGCATTAGTTGGTCAAATTTTGTTTTTGTTTTGTTTTGGGGGGTTTTGGGGTATTAGTCCACACGTATTCATGCATGTGTGCGTGCGTTTGTATTTAAAACACTTATCTGTGATATATATCTAATAATCCTAGACATTTAAAAAAAAAAGTATAATAATTTGTATATTATCTACTTTTTTGCAGGAAAGACTAACGAAGAACATATATATGATACAAGGTAATAACATGATTAGTGTTTAAGTATCCTAAATATGCATTTGTTATCTGCTTAATTTTACGATGGAATGTCTATATTTTAAAATATTTTTTAGAATATATGCACTAGGCAGTCGTTAATTCCAATCACATCATCATGATCATTATGATCATCATCACCATCATTACAATCATTACGATTTTTAGTATTTTATATTATTACTGTTGCTATTATTAGTCCCATACTGGTCCAACCGAAGAAACTATAGGTTGTATCTCCGTCGTTCTGTATGTCTATCAGTCCGTCGTTCTGTCTGTCTATCAGTCTGTCTGTCCGTCCGTTCCACATATAGTTTTCCATATATTATTTTTACAATGCATCGAGATATCCAGCTAATTCCCTTAGTATAGCTTTATCATGTGTTGCTACAGATTAAATGTGACCTCCGTGGTGATTTCACAGAGTTATGGCCGGTGAACTTGGGAACTATCAAAAATGTGTTGGGACATTTATTGCTTTAGCAGTATTCTCAAAATGCTTGTTATTATTATTGTTATTGTTGTTATTATTTCCGCAAATAGCTCGATTGCATATATCTTGAAAAAAATAGTATGATATAGGGTGATACATAATTATTTAAAACATGTCTAAATATAGATGACTCACATATTGACTTACTAACGTAGCTCTTATCCACTTAAGGTTCAGGTACGTCCGTCCTGTGCCTAGTCTCTGACATCATCAGTTGATCTGCACATGGCGTATGGATTACCCACGGTTTTCATTTATTTTGTTCTAGACGTCCTCTCTTTGGTCGTGGTTCTTATTGACTAAAATACTTTAATTATTTCACCTAGGTAAGTGGGCATTAAACAAAAAGTTAACCTCGTTGGCCTGTAAATTAATATTAGTTATATTGTGTTTTTGTATCTACTTCATGACACATTTCAGCTGGAATAATTTTATTTGATTGCAGTCGACCAAACACCGAACGACGTCATTTCGAGCAGTATGACAATCCCACGTATCAAAATGGTGAGTAGAACAGATTTATCTCCCGTGTAGTGTAACGCTACAGGTATAAGGTACATCTCTTAGAACTGGAAGTCATATTCTAGTCAACGGCATAAAAGTCTTCAAGATAATGATAGTTGACTGTACTTACCTACAATTCGTTCTGATACAAGCAACATGGCATAGTTGAAGTTTGTTTATTCATTGTGTTATTTTCGACATATACTAGTATTCTAAGAGAGGAAACCCGCTACCTTTTTCCATTAGTAGCAAGGAATCTTTTATATGCACATCCACAAGACAGGGTAGCACATACCACGACGTTTGATATACCGGTCGCATTACGTTTTCTGTTCAGTATATTTTCAGGCACTGGTTTGTTATAGAATTTAATAGGGAAACTGCCATGATAGGAAACCTTTAAAGTTTGTTTCGTTTAAAAGTTTGTTTTATTTAGCGACACCACAAGAGCACATTGATGTATTAATCACAGGCTATTGGATGTCAAATATATGGTCATTTTGACACAACCATAGATAGGACATCTGCTACATATTTTTGTCCATTAGTAGCAAGATATATTTTATATGCACCATCTCACAGACATCATAGCACATACCACGGCCTTTGATATGCCAGTCGTGGTGCACTGGCTGGAACGAGAAATAGCCCAGTGGATCCACCGACGAGGAAACCTTTAACACGTTAATGGAATTGTTTGCAGAAGATAACATTACTGTGTTATAGTGTTGCGTGGAACTACTGTGTTTCTGCACACACAATACTTAATGGAACAGTCCTGAGTTTGCTGCCATTGTTAAAATGTTGCCGACTGACAAAGACTTCTTAGCGACTATAATTACGTATTAAAATGTTGCCGACTGACAAAGACTTCTTAGCGACTATAATTACGTATTAAAATGTTGCCGACTGACAAAGACTTCTTAGCGACTATAATTACGTATTAAAATGTTGCCGACTAACAAAGACTTCTTAGCGACTATAATTACGTATTAAAATGTTGCCGACTAACAAAGACTTCTTAGCGACTATAATTACGTATTAAAAATAGTTTTGTTTCTTTCTTTGTTTGCTTTGTTTTACGACACCACTGGAGCAAATTGACTAGTTAATCATCGGCTATTGGATGTTAAACATTTGGTAATTCAGACTCGTAATCATCAGAGGAAACCCGCTAACGTTTTGTATGCACTTTCCCACAGACAGGAAAGCACATACCAGTGCCTTTAACCAGTTATGGTGTACTGGATAGAGCGAGAAAAGACCTAATCAGTTGAAGGATCCACCGAGGTGGTTCGATCCTGCGACGCAAACACCTCAAGCGAACACTTAACCGAATGAGCCAAATCCACCCACCCACCCACTTCCCCCAAAAATGTGTACAACATATCAGTGGCTGTAGATTAACTGTGTTTCTGGTCGTCCGAATGTTTGTCAAAATCGAGAATGAAACCCCACGCACATGTACGGGGCAACTGCGTGATGCATGTGCAAACTATGAAATGTGTTTCGGTGTGTCGATAAACAGATCTGAACGTTCTTTACTAGGATGTCTGTCGTCTAATAGTTGATATTAATATTTCAGGTTCCCCTACTTTTATGAAGAGTATATTTTCTGTACCTGCGAAATTATTGCGAGTTGAAATCCAATTTGCAATACTTTCAAAACAGTAGGACGATCACAAACACATATAATATATAGACATTGAAGTTCTACACATTCTAAACAAGAAACTTTATTTGGTATTTTATTTTAGTTGTTACAATAGTGTTTTAGTCAGCACAATCTTACAAAGGTAGCAAACTCATGATAAATGTTTTATTTTATGTGCAGGTAGCAGGGCGGAAGATTCGAGAAATGCGTCTGACATTTATGACTCACTTGACACCCGAGAGGAAACGGTGTATGATACACTAGAGGTCTACGAAAATTTGAAACAAGGTTTGTAACAGCAATGTTTTGTTTTATATACCAATAACATTGGAACGTTGCAACTATAAAATAAATATATAATGTATCCTGGTTATAATGGATATATATTCATGATCTTGTTTCGTTTTAAGTTTTGTCTATTGAAATACTGCACACCATATATGTGTTACTGCCATACGAATCGGTGCTGTAGGTTCGAATCCTGACAGTTGACACTTTGTGTTTTAAAATGTAAACTGGGTCGACGTTTCTGCTGGTGGACTATTAGTCCCCGAGTGCCTCGTTGGTTTCGTTGCGATTTAAAAATAACTGTATATTAATACTGGTTGTTACAGTAATTTTGAATCGAGTATTTGCCAGCACGCTTAATTGGGCTTCCATTTGTGTAGAAGACCTGGTTGGCCGTGTTGTTATGGTTGCCGGCTCTCAACTGACATGCGAAACCACTGGCGTAGATAGTGTGTGTGTGTGTGTGTGTGTGTGTGTGTGTGTGTGTGCATGCCCCCCACCTTTCAGATATTTTGCTTTATATCTGCTTTATAATAGTGTAATAGTGTGTAAATATAAAAGTGTGCCCCCCCCCCCCCCCCCCCCACACACACACACTTCTTGGCACCTTCCTTCGCCACTGGAAACGGTGCCGTAGGTTCGAAGTCTGCCAATTGACAATTTGTGTTTTTAAATATAACTATAACAAACATGTCTGTATTAATATAATTGCACACCATGTTATTGATTGTATTGATATATACTGAACCCAAAACGAAACGCAAATCATGATTATGGATATTTGTAATTAGGATTACTTGATTACAACCGGTCAGCTCTATGACATGATAAAAGGTATTACAACCTGTGAACTTCATTGTATGCTAACCCATTCTTAAAAACTAAATTAAGCGATACAGCTGAACATGATACTCGCATTTCTTTTGGAAGGAAGGAAAGAAAGAAGGAAGGAAGGATAGAAGGAAGGAAATGTTTTCCTTAACAACACACTCAACACATATTATTTATGGTTTTATGGCGTCGGACATATGGTTAAGGAGCACACAGATATTGAAGTAGGAAACCCGCTGTCGCCACTTTACATGCTACTCTTTTAGATTTTATATGCACCGTCCCATATACAGGATAGCACATACCACGGCCTTTGATGTGCCAGTCGTGGTGCACTGGCTGGAACGAGTATAATAACAAATATATAAATTATATACATATAATAACAAATAATTATGATTATAATTGATTCGATGCTTTCTTTTATAATTTCAGGGAACAGAACAAAATATTTGGCCAAAGAAACACACACAAGCCCTTCAGCGAATGTGACCCATGATTCGCCATACGACAACGAAGCAATCTACGTAAACCAGCGTCGACTCCAATAACGTTCAATGTCGTGGACTTGCAAGGTCATCTGTCTGGTATCTACACAGCTGGGTCGTCCCAGTATTTCCTGCACTTAAAAACAGGAACACTAAATAACATAAATTCTAAATAATAATAATTAAAATATACTTTCAATAATACAGCTTAAGGTTTATTGTATTACTTTTAAATAATGCAAACCAATATTATATTTTTAAAAACCCAAAACACACGAGATGTTTAAAATATAATTTATTACCGATGAAACTTGATATGAGCGTCATACACTGAAATTAAATACCGCCCTGATAATTCATTTTCTTCGTAGTATTATTATGGTGTAGTGTTGTGGATCATGCTTGCACAGACACTAATGCATTCCTGCATTTGGCCTGTTGTCTTAAAGACAGCACAAACGAATATTTGCACACCAGTGTGATAATCACAAATACTGTTCCGCGAACAAGCCCTTGTATTGGTGTGATTAAAGCCGGAAATAATCTGTGTGCAAGAAACCAGTATGTATAAAGAAGACCACCAAGATAACTGCACTGGAGAAACATGTAAGGAGGGCAGTCTACCAAGGTGGCCACATGTAGGGAAAGACAGCTCCCAGCACATTTGCTTCTTTTGCCTATTAGCTTGGACTGGATCAAGATAGATGACGGACGATTTGGCCAAACGCTTCGCACACCTGGGGCCTAATTCACAGAGGTCTCTTAAGCTCCTTAGACAACAAAGCATCCTCTTTGCAAGTATTTTAGCATTGCACTGCGAGATCGCAAAGTTGCGAGACTTTAGTGAGTTAAGCCTCTGGATTATTGTGGCTGCACAATAGGATGTGTGTGTGTGTGTGCGTGTGTGTGTGCGTGTGTGTGTGCGTGTGTATGTGTGCACGTGTGTGGGCAATGTGTGTGCGTGCATGCGTGTGCGTGTGTATGTGTGTGCATGTGTGGGGGATGTTCTACCCATTAGCAGGTTAAGTAGCAACATGTATAAAATATAGTTCTGTTGTATGACACCTGATGGATAACGTAATTTTTTTTAAATGTTCACATATTTGAAAGACATCGGACATCGAATACTATGATTATTTTTTTATAGTTTCTTGAAGGAACATATTTAAATTAGAAACAGTCGCATTATTGCGTTACAAAATCATTTCCAATGGATATTTAAAAAAAAAATGTTATTGTATAATATATAATTCTTGTCACAATAATTAATTTTTAACAAATAAGCAGTTTTTTGTATGCTCAAAAATAAAATATATATGAAGCTATTTGTTTGTACAGAACTGTGTTTTACAAAAAAGAAAAAAACATCTGTTTTGTGTTGTTTTTGTTGTAGCTATTATTGTTTTATTTTCATTAATATGCAAGTTTGTCTTTTTTTCATATAGCAAACATATGATTTAAACCATGTTGGCTAATTTATGAAAAAGAGATTTTAAAAATAAACGTTTGCCTACCTTTTCTAATTTTCTTTTCTTTTCATAGCTCATTTGAAAGCTTATTATATGCAGTTTATTATAAGCATTGGTGTGGCGGTAAAGATTATGATAAATATTGTTTTAATTCATTGGATCATGAAAATCATAGGTTTGCTATGTAAAACGAAAGAAAAATAACAATAGACTGAAAGGTTGCTTTAAATATACCAGCTAGAAGCAGACCAAAATAAATCCGCATGTGAAAGTAATCCACACAACTTGCTAACCACACCTGGTTTAGTAACAACGTCTTTGAAAACTGTCAAATAACTGATGAAGGATGGCAGTCTAAATATTGTTCAGTCCACACCTATGGTGAATGAAAGAAGGCAGAAGTCAATTTTAAATAATGTAGAAACTAATTCGTAATATTATATATCACAAAGAGTGCGTGTTGTGTCTTTTATTATTTCGCATATTCTGTTATTGCTTATAATCGTGCTTCATACATCTTATCACCTCAAAATTCATAAACGTTTCAAATCTTTTCTAGACCACAATGTACAAAATTCAAAGACCCAATTTGCTAGCTTGCTTACTTTTTATTTAACATATGTCATGCACGTAAGCCATTCTTTTGACAGTTTAGAAGGAAGGAAATGTTTTATTTAACGGTTATATGATGTCAGACATATGGTTAAGGACCACTCAGATATTGAGAGAGGAAACCCGCTGTCACCACTATATGGGCTACTCTTTTTCGATTAGCAGCAAGGGATATTTTATATGCACCATCCCACAGACAGGGTAGTACATACCACGGTCTTTGATATACCAGTTATGGTTAAGGATTTGACAGTTTAGAAGATGTTGTAATACCCAGCTAGTTGTGCTCTCTTGTCATGTTATGCTCGTGACCCAAACCAATAGAGATATCACAGATGGTCGTTTTGTGGCCGCTAATGATTCATTAACATATCAAATAAACACATGAAAAAGTTTGTTTTATTTAACGACACCACTAAAGCACATTGATTTTTTTATCATATCATCGGCTATTGGACGTCAAACACATGGTCATTCCGACAGGCAGCAAGGGATATTTTATTTGCGCTTCCCACAGGCAGGATAGCACAAACCATGGCCTTTGTTGAACCAGTTATGGATCACTGGTCGGTGCAAGTGGTTTACACCTACCCATTGAGCCTTGCGGAACACTCACTCAGGGTTTGGAGTAGGTATCTGGATTACAAATTCCATGCCTCGACTGGGATCCGAACCCAGTACCTACCAGCCTGTAGTCCGATGGCCTAACTACGACGCCACCGAGGCCGGTATAAACACATGAAGATGTGCATACTTATGCATTGTAACTCGAATCAATAAATACGTTACACGAAGAAACCCGACGTCCCTATGCGAAACGAACCAGGTTGTCGATGATTGACAAAGCATTACCTAAAGTTTCCTGTAGCCTTCCTCTAATAGTAGCGTCATATTTGGCTGCTCCGTGACCATTTTCGGGGACCAAATTTTGAGAGTGGAGTTCAAGTCTTTGGGGCCTTTAGAAAAATGTAACCCCCATGTACCTTGCGAAAGTTCCGGCTAATTCCACCAGAGGGCCAAATCAATGATGGCCGCCTGCGGCCATACTGGAAATCGAAAATCGCCATATCTCACTTAATATATAACGTGCAATCACGAATAAAGTGTCTATTCCAATTACAAAGAGGATGCCTGATCTTCTGGTGAGGATATTTTTGTAATTTGGTTGCATCTTGAAATTAAAATCCAAGAGGGCCGTTGTTCACGACACTGTTAATTAGAAATCTTGAAATATTTGGGTTAGATAATAAGTGAATAGGCCTAGTGTGCTTATACTGAAAAGTGGATGCACAATCTATTGGAGATATTATTTTTGAAATTTGAGATCATTTGATGACCGTTGTGGAACCCTTGAACTAATTGAGATAGAATAATCAGTGGCGAATGCAGAAAATCCATTTGGGCGGGGGGGGGGGGGGGGGGGGCAGTAACATGAGGTGGAATGCCAAGGGAGCTTTTGGGGAGGTTTGGAGGGGGTCGTACATTTTTTTTTAATTAATATATAATAAAATTTAGGGGGCCCTGCCCCCCCCCCCTCCCGATCCGCCTCTGATAATAAACGAGGTGTCGATGTCCACTAAACAGGACATTCACATTGGAATTGAAACCTAGTCTATCTCACCAAACTGAACAGATCAGATACTGATGCTGAGCTATCCTTGTTATGCACGCAAACGTATTTTCTTTTTCTTTATTTCTTTCTTTATTGTTCTAAAGACAAATGGTTTCGGTTTGGCGGGGAAAAAAAAAGAGTCTCTCGGGAAACCACAACATATAAGTTGCCACATAATGATGACATCATATTTAGCACACTCAAAGTCTTCATATTGTTTAATGACACCACTAGAACACACTGATTAATTAATCACCGGCTATTGAATGCCAAACATTTGTTAATTCTGACTCGTAGTCTTCAGAGGAAACCCGCTACATTTTTCCTAATGCAGCAAGGGGTCTTTTATATGCACTTTCCCACAGACAGGAAAGCACGTACCACGGACGTTGACCAGTGGTGGTGCACTTGTTGCAACGCAAGCATCTCAAGCGAGCAATCAGCCGACTGAACTAAATCCCGCCCGGGGTAATAATAAACTAGATGTAGCCTAATAGTCTTATCAAATGAACTAAGATGTAGCCTAATAGTCTTATCAAATGAACTAAGATGTAGCCTAACAGTCTTATCAAATGAACTAAGATGTAGCCTAATAGTCTTATCAAATGAACTAAGATGTAGCCTAATAGTCTTATCAAATGAACTAAGATGTAGGCTAACCTTGTGAGCTGTGGGACGAAAAACGTCTGTTCCTTAACGACAACACTAGAGGGCCTTGATTTATTAATCGTCGGCTATTGGATGTCAACCAATTTTGACATGTAGTCTTAGAGAGGAAACCCTTTACATTTTACATTAATCATGAGTCAAAAAAGAGAGAAAAAAAGAAGAAAAAAAGTGAGGGTATGGCCCTGTTAATAATAAGGGCTCTTTGATATGCCCCATTCCAGACAGGATAGCACATACCACGGTCTTTGATATACCAGTCGTCGATAATTAGCTAAAACAAGAAATAACCTAAAGTTCGAACCACATTGTTAACAAGTAAAATAAATTACTCTTCTACATGTAATTACTTTTAGATTTCCCCACATTTCATCCGCACAGAAATCGTGAAAAGAAAAAACCCATTACATTGGCTTAGATTACACATACTAGAATGTAACCATATCACCTACATCAACTTTGCTGAGATCTTCTAGGGCGAAAAGCGTGTCATTTTTGGCAGTCTTTTTTTTTTTTTTTTTTTTTTTTTTTTTTTAATGGAATACTCTTTAAGAGGGGTATAAGCCTTCGAAAAAATGTGACGTATGACTACCTATACCATAACATGTCATGACGTTGTTAGATTACGTCACATCCTTCCACCCCTCATGAATAGTATTCCATAAACAAGCAAAATGACAGCCTATATGTTTTTGTTTTTTGTTGTTGTAGTTTTTGTCCTATGATATTTCAGCAAAGAATCTGGATATGGAATCTATACGTGCCATAGAATATGGAATCTTTGTCATTGCAATGGATGTTTCGAGATTTTTGTCTCGACAAAATGTTGAGGAAATCTAAAAGTAATTAAGAGGAGGAGAGTAATTTAGCGTAGTTCTTAATTTGTCCGAACTAGACCGAACGCGCATCAGGCGAACGCTTTACCAATGTACGACATCAGGGGCCGTATGCATGAGGAGCGGATAAAACTAAACGCGTATAGCGGCTAAACGCGGATTGCTAATCGCGTTTAAATGTATTCGCTTTTTGCCAATTTTGGTATGCTTAAACGTAAATGACGTCGCGAATAGCTATCAGGCGGCGTTATTTTTAGATTGGGGGAAACTCCTCGCCGCGCATGGCATTCTAGAACCGAACGTTGCGATTACAATGTACTTTTGTAAACAAAAAGAACAGTGTTTCGTTTAATATTTATAAATAAATAAAATATATAAATAAATGTATAAATGTATGAAATAAAATAAAATAAAATAAAATTAAAAAATAATAGACCTAATACAAAAATAATAATGAAAATAAATAAAATTAAATACATAGTTATAAGAAGAAAAAAAATATATAGCAATCCAGTTATTAACAGTCATTAAAAGTGCAGTATATATTTAGGAAGGGGTGCAAATTAAAAACAAATACTAATAAAATAGAGGCAAATAGTCTTGCCAAATAAATAAATAAATAAATAATGGGGGACCAAGATATAACACCCAGCATACTAATAAAATATAGAAATGCAGATTGAGAGGGAGATAACTGGAAAATAGGTCGAACACCAACCATAAGTGATTGGGGGTGGGGGGAGGAAATCTTCAAATTCGGGTAAAAACGAATAAACATTCGGGCAAAACGTTTCTCTATGTATTTCTATCATTATACTTACAGTATTGTTTTTAACGTAACCCATGTGAAAGGAAGGAACTGTTTTATTAACGACGCACTCGAGACATTTTATTTACGGTTATATGGCGTCGGACATACGGGGAAGAACCACAAAGATATTGAGGGAGGAAACCCACTGTCGCCACTTCACGGGCTACTCTTTTCGATTAGCAGCAAAGGTTCTTTTATATGTACCATTCCATAGAGAGGATAGCACATATTACAGCCTTTGATATACCAGTCGTGGTGTACTGGCTGGAGCGAGAAATAGCCCAATGGGTCTACTGACAGGGATTGACATGGGCGGATCCAGGAAATATTTTTAAGGGGGGACCAAAAAAGAAGGGCACATTGACTCGTCAAAAGGGCACCTTACTACAAGTTTTGATATTTACAATTAATATGAATTCCTACAGTTCTACGTCATAATATACTAGCAATAATGAAGTAAATTGGCGTCACTCGCGTTAGAACCTCAATGGGGCCCCATTGAGACTCAATAACACAGACAAATATCTGCAAGCTTGCGCATGTACACGAAAATCTTGATTTCATTTATCTACAATATAATTATTGTTTACTTAAAAAAAAAAAAATTCTACAAATAAAAAGGGCACTTGGACATTTTGAGGGCACTTGAACAATTTTTTGGGGGGACGCGTCCCCCTGGTCCCCCCCCCCCTTGGATCCGCCCATGATTGACCCCAAACCGACCGCGCGAGCACTTTACCACTGGGTTACGTCCGAGAGAGAGAGAGAGAGAGAGAGAGAGAGAGAGAGAGAGAGAGAGAGAGAAAGAGAGAGATACCCAGTCCTAGAGAGGGGGATAGGGAGGGAGGGGAGGGGTAGAGGGAGAGGGAGAGAGAAATAATAAAGAAATATGCTACAGGTAAATCCTTTACTCAACCTGATTACATGCACTTGACGACGATAAGACCGGCCTCGGTGGCGTCGTGGTAGGCCATCGGTCTACAGGCTGGTAGGTACTGGGTTCGGATCCCAGTCCAGGCATGGGATTTTTAATCCAGATACCGACTCCAAACCCTGAGTGAGTGCTCCGCAAGGCTCATTGGGTAGGTGTAAACCACTTGCACCGACCAGTGATCCATAACTGGTTCAACAAAGGCCATGGTTTGTGCTATCCTGCCTGTGGGAAGCGCAAATAAAAAATCCCTTGCTGCTAATCGGAAGAGTAGCCCATGTAGTGGCGACAGCGGGTTTCCTCTCAAAATCTGTGTGGTCCTTAACCATATGTCTGACGCCATATAACCATAAATAAAATGTGTTGAGTGCGTCGTTAAATAAAACATTTCTTTCTTTGACGACGATAATGTACTTTTTGTCGGAATTTATACAAATAAAGAACTGGGTTTTTTTTCATGTGGATTATGAGCCCCACACCTACCCACACCCTCAACCCTACCACCACCGCAACAGAGTCTTCTTTTGGTTCAGTATACGAAATGGACTGAACATTTATGAAAATAAACACCCAGTGAAACTCACTTGGGGTTTTGTTCAAATGAATTATGGGACACACACTCATAGTCTAAAATATATTGGCAGAACCCCCAAAAGAGAAAGGGAAACTGTTTTTAATACAGGGGCAATGTTTCGTTATTATTATTTAATAGCCATATAAAAGTAATAATACTGAAACACGAAATAATATTTTTTAAATCCAAATGCAAATACATGTATACAATTTATAATCTGGAATAATAGTTTTAACACACATAAACAACTTTTAGAGGCATATCCAAGACATTAAATGCTCAATTATGAACACCACGAGAATGGAACTTGTAATTTCAGTTTTTCATTAATTTGTCATTGCTTTCAATAAGCTCTACAAAGATTTGATTTCCATTACTATACCGAGTGTAATAACATTAATCCGTCAAACCAACTGTATCTTAAATAACTTGTAATGTTAACTATTAGGTTTTTGTTTTTTTTACACTTTTAATACATAGGGACTTAATTCCATGTTACACGTATATACATGTATACTCTATTCCATGTTGAAACTTAAAATACCATAAAAATAAATGACGTTTTGTACATGATATACAAAATATACAGAGAAAGAAAATAAGGGAACACTTAGTATTGAATACTTTTATCGTCCTAATATCTGTATAAAGTACGAAGATGTACTGTGGGAGTCACTGAATGACAGTAATGTAAGACTGGGTGACAGTAATGTGAGACTGGGTGACAGTAACACAGTTAACTTCCTAACACAATAGATGAGAGTTTTTGTTGCAGTCACTATCTCCTGTAAGTGTTGGGGGTGATCCCTTATATCTTCCAATCGGTACATATTACCAAACAGGGCATACACTGTAATATACAACAAACTACAATTTAAAATAATATTTATAATTTATTTCACCTTACAAATTGCAAAGAGTGAAGCAAGTATAGTGTAGAAGTAAATAAACCAAGTGTAGATAACTTAAGATAAACCCATCTTAAATTGTTAATTAAATTGGATGACATGTCAGAGGGAACATGTAATTAAATACTTACTCAATATTGTACATGAACAAAATTATTACTTAAAATTATTTATGTATTTTTCATAATTATTTTGTTAATTTGTCATTATTTTATTGATTGTTTTGCATTGTACTTCTCAATTATAATCATCTAACTGTAATGTTATTTTCCTGTTGCGTATTGATTTAATTTTAAAATTCAAAATAAAGATGTATGAAAATTGTAAAATATGAATATCATTTTGTGTTAACAGAGCATGTAAATCAGAAAGTTCACATTTACTTATTACTTTGTCATCTACAGCTGTCTTTAAGAGTAAATGTATATTAGTACATAACAGCTCTGCTATCAACATCATGAACCACTTGGGTTGAAATCTCTTTCATACCAAAGTTATCATCTTGTAACAAAACCAAACCTGGATCACTGTCATTGTATTTCTCTGAATCAGATGGAGGCTTTTAGCACAGTTATGCAGCATTACACAAACCGTAATAACTTTATGAATCTTAGAATGTTCCAAAAGGCACACATTCAACTTGCTTGAACTTTGTCCAGCTGTATATCTTCACTTCAGATGTACTTGGGTTCACAACCAGAGTGTACAGCAACTTATGTGCCATGTACCTGGAACAAAATGTTACAAATATGACATTTATGATAACAAGATATCTGGGTAATAACAGATGGGTTTTTTGTTGTTGTTGTTGTTGTTGTTTTTTTTTTGTGGGTTTTTTTTTTTTTTTTTGGAGGGGGGGGGGGGTTGTTGTTTTTAAGAAAAAGAACAAATCATCTGCTTCATTAAGGTAAAAAAAGAAAGAAAAGAATTTGACAGCATGTCACAATATATGTTTATAGAGCACAATGATAGAACTTGTTATGTAGCTACATAGTTTTACTTTTATCAAATCTATGCTTTAATAATGGTGAAAAATTGTATCTTATGTTTAGTGGTTAATTTATCTTACCAACGCCATATTTTATGCTTTAAAATAATTACTTCAGCTAGTTCTCTCTCTCTCTCTCTCTCTCTCTCTCTCTCTCTCTCTGTCTCTCTCTCTTTGTCTGTCTCTCTCTCTCTCTCTCTCTCTCTCTCTCTCTCTCTCTCTCTATGTCTCTGTCTCTGCAGGGGCGTAGCATGATCTGGACCTGGGGGTGGGGGTGGGGGGTGGGGGGGGGTTGTTTTCGAATATGAACCAAGTGGACGTTTTTCTATTTTGTTTTTGCACCACCCGAAACCCCATATTTATAAACCTGTATGTTTTAGTACTGTAAGCGGACCATTTGTTTGGGGGGGGGGGGGGGGGGTTCGTCCGAAGCCCCCGAATTCCTCCCGCCCCAGCCTACGCCCCTGGTCTCTCTCTCTCTCTCTCTCTCTCTCTCTCTCTCTCTCTCTCTCTCTCTCTCTCTCTCTCTCTCTCTCTCTGCTATCTATATACACACACATATTTTTACACACACACACACACACACACACTCACTCACACACACACACTCACACACACACACACACACACACACACACACACACACACACACTGTCTGCAGTACCTGCACATTGACAGAATGACATTTGATACATCCATATTCGTTTTGTGGTTTGGTACCTGCTGAAGAGTGTTGTCAGTCCATCTCACCAAATTGTTGACTGATGCATGTCTATAACATAAAATAAACCAATACATAAATAAGTGAGTCAACGAATCAATGAAAGTAGCTTATATAATTATTATATATCTTGCACATGTTTTCAATATAAAATAAAATTAAACTACTTGTTTTAGTTACGAAAAGTATGTTCCACTAAAAGGGTAGCCTACACTACAGTACTGTGCATGGCCATTTCAATCATCCGGTGGTTTAATATTATTTACGCTGACAATTTAGTGAAAATCTAAAACTTTATTTGCTTACCTTAGGCTAGTTGTTTGACAAGCCGTTGTTTATGTTCCCAGGCATACCCACCCCAATAAAGACATACAGATTAATTTCTATATTTCCATTTTTGTATGTTCCCCAAATAACCTTCCCATTTTTGGATAAGTAATCAAAATTTGTGCTTACGTTTTTTGAAGTTAAAAAGAAATAGGAAGTACAATGCCAATGGGAGTGTTTTTGATGGGGGACGGTTTTCGATAGGTTACATTAAAAGATTGAAGACAATGCATGGCGATGTGGCAAATACAAACAGACTGAATTTAATATGTAATAATTATTACATAAAAACAAGTTCCTCACCGATCAGTTACTGACTTATCCGCCCTTCATGCATACGGCCCCTGGTTGTTAGCAAAGAAAATTGAAAAAAAGGTAACACAATGTTGATGTAATCAGGGCCTATGATAAACTTTCGGGGGCATTAAAGCGGGGGGTGGGGGTGGGGGGTAGGGGGGAAGAGAGAAAAAAAAAGTGTCCCTCGCTGCTCTACATGCGGCCCCTGAACTTTTAAAATGACGTCATATGTGTGTGTAGTGTAACGTCAAATAATAAATGACGTCAGAGAAATACATGGTTTTGGATTTGTACGGGCATTGATTTTGACAGCTTAAAATGTGGATACTATGATACTGAAGGTGAGTTTCATTTAATTTAATTATTTATAGTGGGCCAACGCTATAACTGCAGGGGCGGGACGTAGCCCAGTGGTAAAGCGCTCGCTTGATGCGTGGCTTGTTTAGGATCGATCCCCGCCGGTGGCCCATTAGTATATTTCTCGTTCCAGCCAGTGCTCCACAACTGGCGTAGCAATGGCCGTGGTATGTACTATCCTGCTTGTGGGACGGTGCATATAAAAGATCCCTTGCTGATAATCGAAAAGAGTAGCCCATGAAGTGGCAAAATCTGTGTTGTCCTTAGCCATGTCTGACGCCATACAACAGTAAATAAAATGTGTTGGATGAGTCGTTAAATAAGACATTACAAACAAACCTATAACTGCAGGCCCTTAGCCAGGGAGGGGCATAGGTGGGGGGGGGGGGCATGGAAAAATGTGTCAATTTGCTAATGAGTAGGGGCCAGTACAAGGTGGAATACAATGATAAACTATTATATAATACAATGGCCAATGTAGGACAATAATGTCAGCAATAATCAGATAACACTGATATAAGTTATGCAATAATAGGGGCGGCACAGAGTAAACAAATAGTGGTACGACTCTCGTTTCAAATTACTTGTAAGGACATTTTCACAGATATAGCAAATATAACTCTCTCTCTCTCTCTCTCTCTCTCTCTCTCTCTCTCTCTCTCTCTCTCTCTCTCTCTCTCTCTCTCTGTGTGTGTGTGTGTGTGTGTGTGTGTGTGTGTTTCTCTTTCTCTCTCTCTCTCTCTCTCAAAAAGAACAAAAAAAGCGTCAGACAACAAACTGTTTTTGGTCGGTTTTAAAACATAGATACTATTTTATTAAACTGTCAGACATCAACGTTTTGATTTGCAATTTGGATTTCTTGAATTAAAAGTTTAACCACTAATGTGTAGCTTTATGATTTTCATTCACATTCCTTTATCACACACACATACACGCACACACACGCACACACACACACATACACACACACACACGCCCACACACACTGCACACACACATGTACACACGCATACACACACTAACACGTCCCCCCCCCCCCCCACACACACACACTTTTAAAGCTGGATTGACGCCCATGACACACACACACACACACACACACACACACACACAAAAGTAGTACGGCCATGGCCGTAATGTCTGCGCCGCCCCTGCACTTAGAAACTAGTTTGTCTTTTTTAACTGACCGTTCGTTCGTCACAACATTGAACATATCAACCAGTTTCAAAATGCAATACAGTGGCATGATTTGGCATCCATGTTCAGCGCTGGAATTAAGATCCATAATGCTATTTTATTTCATTCCTTAATCTCACCATCATCTATCGTCCATCCCATCATTCTATTAAAATGTCGGGGTTTTTTGTGTGTAAATAATTTAAGAAAATGTAAACGTGTTTTGGAAATAACAAAGAAATACAATTTGTGTGTGCAATTTACAAATCAATCGGCTCGGAAATAAAGTATGTATAGTAAATTGCATAGTATGAAACAAAATGCGATTCCTGTGGGACGGACTATAATATAAATGTCGGGTACTCTGGTCCAGGTCGATTTTGACCGTCGAGTACTCGAGTCCAATATTTTGGACTCGTGGAGGCCCTAACAGGTAGAAAACATGTTTAATTGTAGGTTCTGCTATATTGATGACCTCGTAGCATTCAATAATCACATGACAATGACAGAAGTTCACCTTCCATTGATTTATCAACCAAAGTTAGAAATAAAAGGTTAACAACATAAAGTAGGCCTAATCCTGTTAAGTCAGATCAGGTCATAGGTTTTAACATGCACATTAAGAACACGCTGCTGTAACACACGCCTGTCGCGGGCGCAGGTGTCAACATTCGCTGGCTCCTCCGTCCAGGACAGGAACATGTTTGGACTGGGTGGGAGAGGGTGGTCGTCCGCGCTTGCAAACGTCCCGTAGAATTAAGGCCAATTAGGAAGTGTTGCGTACTTTCTTGAAGGTAATTTCCAAGTGTTTCAAAATGTTTTATGGCCAACATGTATATGCCATTTTGATGATATGACTCATCAGTGACAAAAATCCTTATGCAATATATTTTGCTGAAAACGTTTGAGGACTACACATGTACTCTTAAAAGGGGCTGCATGTGTTAGCAGTGATTGGTGATGATACAATTTTTATGAACGTAATGTGTTTTGTTTTGCATACATATGTGCATTATTAAAGGAACTGATCATAAATCCGAGGTACACGTACCTTTTCTGTTACTAAGGTTATAATAAGCAATTTACGAAAATATTTAACATATACCTTGGGGCAATACCTTTTAACTCTTGTTGTCTGCTAGAATGTCATTATCTTGATGTTGGCTGTTTTTTTTTGGGGGGGGGGGGTTTGTGTGTTTTTAATAACATTAATAATAAAAATACAATCTTCAAAATAGTTGACAATCGTTGTTTTAAAATATAAATTTTTCAAGTTCCGTATGCCAGGGAAACGCGTTTTAGGTTTTCAGAGATTTAAAGTTTTCCGTGAAGGCATGACGCTGGAACCCTATGCAAATTTCGGGCGCTTTGCGCCTTAGAGTCCAAACTCGGTCTTTAATAACTTCACATGCATACATCTTCTATGGCGTTGCCATGGCGTTAAAGTTTCAGACGTCACACGCCCTGACGTTCTCTAGCAAAGCACAACCTCTACTGGAAGATCCGAGTGGCATTACTATAACCAAGAGTTTTGTCTCGTGATAATAAACTATTGTTATTGGAGTTAGAAATAACAATCGTCAATCCACATTGTGACATCTGCTGTTCATCCATTTACATACGCCAGAAAGAAGCGATGCACGATATTAGGACTAACGCCAGTTAAGATATATTTGTACCACGCTTTGGTGTCGGCCCCTTTGATTTTGGCCCCTTTGATTTTACCCGTGGTGTATCCCATAATTAGACCACGGGCGTGTCTGACCTAAATTTTGGCGATTGATGAATGGCTGAAGAAAATTACGCCTACAGGTCACATATAGTTCAGCAGGAAATAAATTAGAACATTGTTTTAAAAAGTAACACTTTCACTAACATTACTAATAAAGCTACCATATAAATCTGTAATGGGGGCGTGGTACAAGCTAGTTACATCATCCTTTTCCGAGAGATTTGTCTAGATAGACCACGGTTATTGCGGCCGTTGAGTGACGGGTGTAATAGATCTCGGGCTACGCCCTCGATCACTATAACTGAGATGCAGCACCAGAGGGTATGCTGGAGTGTTGGAAATAATGTATGCGCATTTACAGTCGACATAGTTTCTCATATATATATATATATATATATATATATATATATATATATATATATATACATGTATATACATTGACGAGTCCATAACAATGGGTGAAAGGCCTATCTCGTTGTAAAGAAATATTTATTTTATATCTAAAGTTGCGTATTTACTTTTTTTTCATTCATATATATATATATATATATATATATCATTGTGCAAAATACGGCCGTGATATCGTAATATTACGGTTTTATCGTTGTGATTGTGTAACGGTTCGGGGATTCTGGGGGTTTTTTTGTTTTTTTTTTGTAATGGTACCTGTCCAGTGTATGACTAACTGGTATTAAACAAGTCTCCTTATGTTTGGCGCACACCTGCCGATTAACGTCAACTGGACTGTCAAGTCGTCAGTGGTCTGCCAGTGTGCCAGCCGACGCGATAGCCTTACGGGATGACAACTGGAGATTAGACGTGACTGCAGTGTCTTTGCCCTGCAAACACCTACCGATTCGTTAATCGGTAGGTGTGTGCCAAGCACTAAATATAGTTTGCATACATTTGAACTGAGTTGGTGAAATATAATTTGCATCTAAAATAATGTTCTGTTTGAGAAGAATTAAGGCTTATTTAACTTGTACGCATTTAATATTAATAAGAAATCAACTGATGGTGCTTAACATATCGTTATTGTTTTTATTTGTCTATTTCGTGATAGGAGCCACTATGCATTTAGTCCAAAGGGCCGTACTAAAGCCCCGGTCACACTGTCAAGGATTAGGACGCCGGGTTAGCCACGGATACGATCCGGCATCATTCGTGACAATCCGTTGTGGTCCGTAGCTGTCCGTATTAAATCCCTGATCAATCGTAGCAGTATTGGTATGTCCGTGAAAATGTTGAACATGTCCAAAATTTCATCACGGGTCGAAGAACCGTAGTTCATCCTTAATGATCCGTAGAAGAACGTAATAATCCGTTCTAATCCGAAATAAACCGTACTTAAACCGTACCTATCCGTACTTAATCGTAGTAATCCCCGGCCTCAAACCCCGGTTACACTGTCAAGGATCAGGACGCCGGGTTAGCCAAGGATACGATCGGGCATAATTTGTGACCATCAGTTGTGGTCCGTACTAAACTGTACCGGTCCTCAGCGATCCGTATCCTTAATAATCCTTGGTTTATCCGTCGAAAACCGTAGTTAAACCGTGGTGCATCCGTAGGGGACCGCGGACAGACCACTATCAGAGGTCATCCTTGAGGTTTCCACCCGTCGTGGATCCGGCCAGATGATTCTTGACAGTGTGACCTGGGCTTTAGTGTGGTTCTAAGAAAACGTATTGAGTTAACGTGCCCCGCGCACTACGATTCATTTAGACTGAAACGGCTATATAAACCACAAACGTAAAATCAAAGATCTGCCTATATATATTACAAGAATGTATACTGGCAGCTATACTATAACTATAATAATATATACTCTTAAAAACAATTAGGGAAACTCTAATAAGAATATATAATTGCCAAAATTGTAAGGTATATAGCTGTGGGGAATGGTTATATGATAATAGTGAATTAATTGGGCAAACATTACAACCGGTAGTTCAGTATTACAGTAGGTTTTATGACCACCAAAGATCTTGAACGACGATTGACAAAAAGTGAAATTTGGAAGTTGACGGGTTTTTTTATCAGTACATCGCAAATTCAAACAATAAAAATGACTGAAAACCAAACAATAACAACTGTATGATCAACAAAATGAAAACGATTGACAGAAATAATATTCCATAGTGATTAATCGACCTTCCTGGAAATTGTCAAAATCGAGAATGACACCACACGCACGTGTACGGGGCAACTGCGTGATGCACATACAAACTATGGAATGTGTTTCGGTGTGTTGATAAACAGCCCTGAACGCTATTTACTAGGATGTCTGTGGTCAAACACATATGTTCGTTCTAATAGTTGATATTAAAGGGACACACCCTAGTTACGTTTATTTGTTAACCATTACGGCGTTGTTTTTCGCTATTAAACCCCATTTTTCACAAATAAAATTGCACTTTACTTACATTTTATTATTTAGAATACACATTTCCATTCACCTGAAGTGCTTTTTGGTAATCCTGATGTTTGTAAAACCACGAAATGCATTTTTTGCATTTTTTCACAAAACGTGTTGTCGAGAAAAAACCGTTAAGCAAGCGAGGTCCAATCTATTTTTAATGTCACAGACGTTGGTATATCACGTGACCGTCATCATTTTGGTTCGTTTTTTTTCTCGTGCACGGTTCGCGCAATAAACATCCGATTTGTTGTTGTTTATTTGTGAGATTTTTCTTCACAGTTCGTGAACATTTTCAGTAACAATAAAGTTCAGACAAGTAAGTGTCAATACAAAACGTTACAAACCCTTAAAACCAATAATTTTGCTAAGTCTTACGATATCTGGAGAGGGGATACAACCAGGACAGAACAGTTGGAACATGTCCAGGAGAGGTGAAACGAACGCACCCCAAGTCTGTGAAATTTGTCGTGACGTAGGCATTGTTGTGCTTCTTCCGGTGACATCAGAATACTAACTTTCAAAATTATTTCAAGCAATTGGGACATGGGGTTTCCCATGGTATTTATCGATATAAAACCTGCTTTTTCACTCCATTTGATAAAAACGTGATCTAAGTGTGTTACAGGTTTGTAGATTAACCAAATTATAATTTATTTTCGCTGGATGGAACTAGGGTGTGCGGCTTTAACATTAATATTTTAGGTTCGCCTACGTTTTTTGAAGAGTATATATGACTGACGTTATGGTATAATTTCAATCTATAAATTCTCTGTCTTTATACATATTTGGATTGGTCCAAATGATATCACTACTGACTTAAAAGAAACACGTTTATAATTCCCCGAATCTAAATGTTGCACTATATAACCAGAACTGCATTACGAGTAGGGCCTAATGTTAATTTGTTTTGTTTTCCCAGGTATGACTCTTTTGTATACTGTCATTGGAGTCGGCGCACTCATCTGCCTCAGTGTGAATTTCACAGAAGGTAAATGTCTCTCTCTCTGTCTCTCTCTCTCTCTCTCTCTCTCTCTCTCTCTCTCTCTCTCTCTCTCTCTCTCTCTCTCTCTCTCTCTCTCTCTCTCTGTCTGTGTGTGTGTGTGTGTGTGTGTGTGTGTGTGGTTTGTTATTTTGTCTTCATATGCATTTTTCCATCAAAACATCATGTTTGCAGATGTCATAGTCGTGGAGCACGGGTTAGGATAGTCCATAGAAAAAACCCCAAAACAAAACAAACCATGCATGGACATAAGCGTACGAAAAGGGGAGGAGGGGGCGGAAGCGGAAGCAAATCCTCAAATTCTTCAAAAAACATATAGAGATATTCGGGCAAAAT